>NC_091140.1:41765968-42367218 GCF_041381155.1 Argopecten irradians | reverse complement strand
CTTTAGGGAATTCACATTTATTAAATCAATGGAGAGATGGAACAAATAGTAATATGAAAGTGACAAACAAATCCAAAATTCAAACTACAACAACCATTTCCTGTTCTGTTTTCGAACAGCTCTCGTTTTATTACAGATAAATCCACGGTACTTGTAGCGATGTATTTCTACAGTGATTTCTATATGCATGCAATTTTCATCTTTAATAAAACCAGAAAAAGGAGAAGGTTTAGATGGAATTCAATAAAACCTTAGCTTAATTGTCTGTCGAAAAGAAACTACACATGCTTGACTTTTTTTATCCAAAACACTTCATATTCTGTAAAAATGGCATCTTAAAATTAAACACATTTACATCCCAACACTTTTCATGAAGACAATAATTTCCCAGGAATGCTTTCATGAAACACATATTCTTGTGTCATGTGATTTCATTTTTCTTTGTACATGTAGTATTATGATCCAAAATCTCGGTGATTATTTTATTTTTCCCTTTTTTTTTCAAAAGTTTTTTTCCCAATCACTAAACTTTATATCCAAAAAGCATTACTACTTTGTTCAAAAATGCATGCAGAGCTACATATGTTTGGTCCTCCATGTTGAACAGTGAAAACTAAACTGAGCAAATGCTTCAGTGTAAGTTCAACAAGTTCGTGCAAATCATGATGCATGCTCTCTTAGTAAGGCAATGGAATGCATCATAAATAGATCTCAAGGTCTTATATGAGTTTACCTGTAGCTGTGGAATACTTAAACAATACCAAAGTAATAGTGGCGAGTACAAATGACATTCGATGCCATGTTTTAAGAATGAGACACCTCAAGCTGTGAAATAGTCAAGATAATGAATAGTTCTTGGCCCTTGCGGGCCTCCAACAATTCATTATCTTGACTATTCCACAGTTTTCGCCGTTTCTCCTATACATAATGAGCCGATGATTAACTATTAGACATTGGCTAGGCTGACCACCAGACTAAAGTTGTAAAAAATATTTTCCTCAGCAGACTTTTAATACTAGATTATCTCCCCTTATATTGAAATTGAATTAGAATCAGACATGCAGTAGAGACAAAAACATCAAGTCAATTTCAATTTTGTGGTGTTTTAATATTCTAGAGAGTAGTGGCCAGTCTAACATTTGGCCACCGAGGGTCATTTAGGACAATTTTGGCTTGACAACATATGGTGAGCGGTAAAATAACTGTTGCCAACAGATCAGGGTGGTAGATCAAGGTCTACCATTTATTTCTGGCTTGATTCTGAATTACAAAAAGCAAATCAATATAATGAACTAACATCAAGTTACTAAAGCTAAACGCTCGGTGACAATCACCATAATTCTGTCATGTCTTCAATGAACGAATTATTTTCAGATCGATCGGCCGACCGCGGTCTTTTTCCGGTTCCGAACATTATACATCCATAAAGTAATATTATAGCATCGATCATGTATTTAATATATCAATTAACGAAATGAAAATACATTAGTTTGATCAGAATTTTTTCCATAGCATTAGATTTGGGAGTAACGGGTTATTGACGAAATCGATCGAACTGTCTAAGAACTATGCATATCGCATAGGGCTAGCTCGCATTCTGAATATTTCATCTTGCGCTTGCCCTTAAAACCTTTCTGGTTGTTTTAAACCTGATGTATCAATCTGTGATCAGAGGTTTGATCGTTTCAAATAAATCCTAAAATTTGTTTTTTTATTTTTGTTTATATTTTTAATAACTTATTACTGAAGGTTGAAAAACTTTATATTTGTTAACTCATTTTCCTTTATCTATAAAGCATTACTTTTATTACCACAAGCAATGCTACATGTGGTATCAGAATATTTAGTAACGTTGCTTCTGATTGGTTGACACTGTGGCGTAATAAATTTTAAGAGAAAAGAGTCCGTCAGTTGATTTAATTAGATTTCTACAAAACTTTTGACACAATACTCTCGGCAGTCTCTGACTTTTTGTATCATTGCTAGACAGCGAAATAGATCCAAGCTTCTAGTAACCCTCAAATCAGACTCACCAGCTTTCTCTCCATGTTGGAACGAATGGACCGAAGCATTGTCTCGTACTTATTTTGAATAGTCCCATCCGTATAACTCCTCCAGGGATATTGTCGTAAGATATCCTCACTCTCCTTCAAACATTTCTCAAGGTCATATTTCAGCCGCTCTATCCGTCCCTTGAGCACCTGTCGGTTGGCCGCCATTTAATGATCTGAAAAGACGAAACAGTAGTTCTACTTTGGCTTTGGAAGGATCCGAGGAAGGAGCGATGCTTCAGTGGAGGGAAAACATTGACAAAATATTCAGTAAATAGCCAAAAACCCTATATAAATAATGCATATTTCAATTCTAATCTCAATTTAATAAAATGAAACATTCAATTTGGGTATACATTGTGGTTCCTTTTATTCGTGGGAAGTAAAATTGGTGCTCAATTTCCGCGAAAATAGATATCCGCGAATACAATGGGAACATTGACATGAATAGTAACCCTTATAGCGTATTACCGGTAATATTGACGATGTGTGAAATTGTCTACTCATAAATAAGTAATAAAGAGAAAATCGAAAAAATTTCCCGCGAAATGAAACACCCATACAGTATATAAACATTCAGATCGAATAATAATAACAAAGACATGTTGTCTTGATTTAAGCATTGGTTGTCATATTTTGACAGGCATTTGTGCAACATAGAGTGTCAAAATATGCCAGACAATACTGAAATATTTTCATTTACATCAATTTTATTGCATGAATTTTTCATTCATTTTTTGAAATTCCATTTTTGAATCCGCACACTGATGTAAACCCAGGCTTTTTGTGTCCTCTTGAACTCTTATGAAATTATCAATAGCCAGAGCCTAACGGCCAATGTAAATTCTAGAAGAAATCATCATGTATTGGGCTTGGGTTGTACAACAAATAGGTAAAGTGCAGTGGGAATATAAATATAAGTTCATCAATAAAAACAAATGAACCTGTGTATTTATAGTTTTCAAAATTGTTTGAAAATCAGCATTTTTTCTCAACGAAAGAAATAGGTCACATCTATTATTCTGTATTTGCATATTACAGAGTTATCTACCCTTGCGGGTAGGTATCGATTGTTACGTCACGTGTTTGCGAGCGTAACGTCATACATTTCTGAGAAAACGACGTAAATTGCGCTCACAAAATAATGACGTAACAATCGATACCTTCGTGCAAGGGAGCTAACTCTGTATTATGCAAAGACGGAATAGAAGCCGGTTACACAATAGTTTACTCATTCTTCAGCTATAACCCACACTGGTTCGGGATTATATCCTGCAGAACAATGTTGGTACATGTAGGTTGCCTGGTATATGAAGCTTAGTGCTAGACTAAGGTAGATCAAGGACGTAATGAATGATTCATTGATATAGAGTCATATATCATAATATTACTTCATCATATCCGAGATCAAATTTGGATTTTCAAAACATTGTTTGTTTGTTTGTTTGATTAATTAACGTCCTATTAACAGCTATGGTCATGTAAGGACGGCCTCCCAGGTATGCGATGTGTTGCGTGTATGTTCTGCGAGGTGCGTGTTTTGGGAGACTGCGGTATATTGATGTTGTGTCTGCCTACTTGTATAGTGGAACTGTTGCCCTTTTTATAGTGTTATATCACTGACGCATGCCGCCGAAGACACCAAGCAACACACCCCACCCGGTCACATTATACTGACAACGGGCGAACCA
Source organism: Argopecten irradians (assembly GCF_041381155.1). Lineage (NCBI taxonomy): Eukaryota > Metazoa > Mollusca > Bivalvia > Pectinida > Pectinidae > Argopecten > Argopecten irradians. The sequence goes on along the minus strand of NC_091140.1, from coordinate 42,363,476 downwards.
GTCGTCCCACTCCCTGTATGCTGAGCGCTAAGCAGGAGCAGAAACTAACACTATTATAGACTTTGGTGTGTCTCGGTCAGGGGACAGAACCCAGAGCCTTCCTCACAGGGGCGAACGCTCAACTCAAGGCCAAAAGTGAGGCGTTGCCAAGGGAGGCATTAGGAAAGATAAAGTCAGTTAGGAAGAAGAGAAAAGATAAGATCCTAAATTTAGTCGCCTTTTACGATCATGCAATAGGGGCAGCAGGTACAATTCTAACGCCCTACCTGCAGGGCAGTTTTCGAAACAAGATAAATATAATCAATGGTGAGATTTACTCTTTCAAAATTCATGTTTGTTTTTAAGATACTGATTAAGTAACGATATATTGTTTACTACGTAATGCTATATAGCTACCTTGTAGAACAAAACACCACAATTGTGATATCACTGTAGTAGTGAATGTGTATATAGAGAATAATAACTATTGCGCGGCTTAAAATGTCAGAGAATATCAATATTTATTTTTGACTTCAAAATATGTTTTCGTGAAAAGTTTTTCAAAGAGCAAATTTGATACTAGTACATCTTTGACGATTCGCTGGAAAAATCTTTCACACAATATCCCGTAACTTCCGCCGCACTGTCGAATAACACTTGTACTACTTAGCGGAAATAAGAAAAAAAAGGCGGAACTTGGTTTGGGTTTGGTTGGTCGACTGGTCTGAACGTTCTACCAACAGGTCATTTAAGGAGGATGTTTGCAGATTTGGTGAAGAAAACTGAATATCATGTACACATGCGTTAGTATGCTGGATCACACTGATGTTTACATTGTTTATGGTGGAAAAATATATTGGTCTGTCAGGTTTTCCTTTGACCCGGATGGCCGAGTTTGACACTCTGACAAATAAAGCTATATCTATCTTATGATCCTAAAGATTTCCCATTTCGGCTGCTATAATGCAACTTTACAGTTACTTTTGTTTATGAAAATGGTGTTTTCGTTCTTAACAAATACTATTACGTTAAAATAATATCATGATTAATTGAACCCAAAAATAAAAACAGAAGGTAAATATTGACATTTCAAATATGATGATGTCATATAGACCGCACGCGACTCGTTCATGTAGTTTGCCAAATTCTGATTCTTATTTTTGCCAAATTATTATTCTGAAATACAATTCTTTGGTCTACACTACAAATTATATTTATCGGTGGTCTTTTCGTGTTACGTGAACCAATAAAATTGATAAAAATCTCAATCATATTCAAAACCAGTAAAATAAAACAGACATATGATAAGGTCAGTGTCTATATAAGCTTTTAATCAACAAAAATTAATAAGCGAAACATATACCTATATGTAATTTATCCCTTTAATATTACGCCCATTTCGTTTCGGATACAAAATTAGCAATAAAACCAAGCCCTTACAAAACCTATTGAAAATTTTCAAGATAATGATTTTAAAATCTTAGCCAAAAGTTCAAAATGATGGTTAATGTAGTCTAGACCCTATCAATAGTCAATGAACATCAAATTATCTATTCACGCTATACCCACATGTGTATTATCGGGTACGTCGAAACCGGTGTAACATTAGTACAAAGTGGATTTTAATTCTAGCTCCGACCTTGTAGCGATTCCTTAACGACTATGTAAAATACCTTTCCTTGATACCCGTTAGTCCATATTAAAGTCCATTTATATACAACACGGTACCAGTCGCTCGAACCCACAGGCATTATTTTATACTAACAGGTTACATTATACAAAACACAAGAAAACAATGACTACGTACATTAAATATTTAGTTCCCTTCAGGAATTTTTACAATTGACTAAAACCATATATCAATAGACTTTAAAAACCAATGTCAAGTTTGTGATTTATAATAGATAGCCATTGTTTCGTACTAAATATTTTGTAAGTAGACATTCCTTAAGATAGAAACCTGCCTTTCTAGTGACGTCATCGTAACGCTAAACACATTGTGGTATCTACATCATTTTCCGGCCTGAACCTAATAAATATCACCGCTGTTCAATCAAGACATCTTCGATTTACTGTTATTCTGTGTCCTTTTTAAAACTATAATTTGAAGATGGGTGATAAAAGGCGGAGTTCGCGGAGACAACCCACCGAATACTGCCTGTTCTTCGGCTGTCCAATTTGGTTTTAACTCACGTTTTCTGTTCTCAATTTCTGCTCCTGCTTATACATGTAGCTTATCACAAAGGGAGAAGGACGACTGGTTCGCCCGTTGTCAGGATAACGTGACTGGGCGGGATGTGCATGCTATGTGTCTCAGGCGGGATGCTACAGTAAGATAACACTATATAAAAGGACATAAATTCCTCTATCACAAAGAGACACAACATAAACATACTGTAATCACAAAAAGCACGCTCACATTTCACAGACGCAACACTGCATATACGGGAGGCTTTTCTGAAATGAACTTGACTTGATTTTATTTAAATATATTCTAGAGGTGCAATGGGACGGGGTACAGGGTTGTACAACTAATATAAAAGCACTTTCCCATAAATTCAAATATCTGAATTACATAGACGATATGGCATTTACAAATTTATACAATATTTAATTTTATAACCAGTATGCTCATCAAACTGACTGCCTGTTTATCGGATAGTAATTCAACCAATCATCAAAATTCTGATATATATATATATGTAGATCATGTTAACAATAATTTCCATAAATTAGACACAAAATGAAAATAATTATTACTTACCTAGAGGTAGAATATATCAATATCCACAGCCTCTATATCACAGTTTAAGTGTACCCTGTCAGAAATACTCCAGATATGGGTTAAACACGAACCCGTTAACCGAGTACATATATGCAAAGACGTTTTGTATGTAATGATTTTTTCACGACATTTAAATCAAAACTGTTTGTTCATCTACTCTTCAAAAGGAAATATCCTTTGTTTTATCTGTCGTAAAAATACACTTGTATATCATCCAGATATACTTTGCAGATATAAGACTAAATCTTAATATGTATGTTCCATATATACTCGTGCACTTTAATTTACCCATGAATGAGTTTGCGATGGCACTCTGGGTAAACTGATAGCCGCGGTATTGACGAATACAAATAACATCACGTGTTCATTCAACCGGAACCGTTCAATATATAAGCCCGAACGATAACATCGGAGCCTTTGTTTTTATTCCCGCTAATACACAACGTTCCGCGATCACCAGGCGGAAAACTAATTATTTTTAATCAAGCCTTTTAATTCAGATGTAATTATCCAATTAATGTGCGTTTGTTGTAGAACACAAGAGCTATATATTTTTGTGACCTATTTGACGGACGTAATCTAACTATTTTTTGTTTCATACTACGCGCACGATATCGATATCGATTCACGCCAATCAATTACAAGTCCCTATGACGTTAAAACATATTTGTCTACAGACTGTACATGAAAAGAGACTTGACACAAACAAGTGTAACATTGAGTTGAGATAATACGTTCTGTCATGCCAAGTTTACATGGCTAATGAGATAAGATATTAATCATGCGAAAATACTTTATAGGTGAAGACAATTGCAGAAATATCGTGACCGCTTGACTGAGAAAGCTTAAAAAAGAGTTACTTCCCTTCATACGTAGCTCTTCTGTACGTAGGGACTCTTCTGTATCAAACAGGGACCACATCGTGTACCTCATAACAGAGACCACATAGTGTACCTCATAACAGTGACCACATAGTGTACCTCATAACAGGACCACATAGTGTACCTCATAACAGGACCACATAGTGTACCTCATAACAGGGACCACATAGTGTACCTCATAACAGGGACCACATAGTGTACCTCATAACAGGGACCACATAGTGTACCTCATAACAGGACCACATAGTGTACCTCATAACAGGGACCACATAGTGTACCTCATAACAGGGACCACATAGTGTACCTCATAACAGGACCACATAGTGTACCTCATAACAGGGACCACATAGTGTACCTCATAACAGGGACCACATAGTGTACCTCATAACAGGGACCACATAGTGTACCTCATAACAGGGACCACATAGTGTACCTCATAACAGGGACCACATAGTGTACCTCATAACAGGGACCACATAGTGTACCTCATAACAGGGACCACATAGTGTACCTCATAACAGGGACCACATAGTGTACCTCATAACAGGGACACATAGTGTACCTCATAACAGGGACCACATAGTGTACCTCATAACAGGACCACATAGTGTACCTCATAACAGGGACCACATAGTGTACCTCATAACAGGGACCACATAGTGTACCTCATAACAGGGACCACATAGTGTACCTCATAACAGGGACCACATAGTGTACCTCATAACAGGGACCACATAGTGTACCTCATAACAGGGACCACATAGTGTACCTCATAACAGGGACCACATAGTGTACCTCATAACAGGGACCACATAGTGTACCTCATAACAGGGACCACATAGTGTACCTCATAACAGGGACACATAGTGTACCTCATAACAGGGACCACATAGTGTACCTCATAACAGGGACCACATAGTGTACCTCATAACAGGGACCACATAGTGTACCTCATAACAGGGACCACATAGTGTACCTCATAACAGGGACCACATAGTGTACCTCATAACAGGGACCACATAGTGTACCTCATAACAGGGACCACATAGTGTACCTCATAACAGGGACCACATAGTGTACCTCATAACAGGGACCACATAGTGTACCTCATAACAGGGACCACATAGTGTACCTCATAACAGGGACCACATAGTGTACCTCATAACAGGGACCACATAGTGTACCTCATAACAGGGACCACATAGTGTACCTCATAACAGGGACCACATAGTGTACCTCATAACAGGGACCACATAGTGTACCTCATAACAGGGACCACATAGTGTACCTCATAACAGGGACCACATAGTGTACCTCATAACAGGGACCACATAGTGTACCTCATAACAGGGACCACATAGTGTACCTCATAACAGGGACCACATAGTGTACCTCATAACAGGGACCACATAGTGTACCTCATAACAGGGACCACATAGTGTACCTCATAACAGGGACCACATAGTGTACCTCATAACAGACACCACATAGTGTACCTCATAACAGGGACCACATAGTGTACCTCATAACAGGGACCACATAGTGTACCTCATAACAGGGACCACATAGTGTACCTCATAACAGGGACCACATAGTGTACCTCATAACAGGGACCACATAGTGTACCTCATAACAGGGACCACATAGTGTACCTCATAACAGGGACCACATAGTGTACCTCATAACAGGGACCACATAGTGTACCTCTAACAGGGACCACATAGTGTACCTCATAACAGGGACCACATAGTGTACCTCATAACAGGGACCACATAGTGTACCTCATAACAGGCACATAGTGTACCATCAACCAGGACCACATAGTGTACCTCATAACAGGGACCACATAGTGTACCTCATAACAGGGACCACATAGTGTACCTCATAACAGGGACCACATAGTGTACCTCATAACAGGGACCACATAGTGTACCTCATAACAGGACCACATAGTGTACCTCATAACAGGGACCACATAGTGTACCTCATAACAGGGACCACATAGTGTACCTCATAACAGGGACCACATAGTGTACCTCATAACAGGGACCACATAGTGTACCTCATAACAGGGACCACATAGTGTACCTCATAACAGGGACCACATAGTGTACCTCATAACAGGGACCACATAGTGTACCTCATAACAGGGACCACATAGTGTACCTCATAACAGGGACCACATAGTGTACCTCATAACAGGGACCACATAGTGTACCTCATAACAGGGACCACATAGTGTACCTCATAACAGGGACCACATAGTGTACCTCATAACAGGGACATAGTGTACCTCATAACAGGGACCACATAGTGTACCTCATAACAGGGACCACATAGTGTACCTCATAACAGGGACCACATAGTGTACCTCATAACAGGGACCACATAGTGTACCTCATAACAGGGACCACATAGTGTACCTCATAACAGGGACCACATAGTGTACCTCATAACAGGGACCACATAGTGTACCTCATAACAGGGACCACATAGTGTACCCATACAGACACAGTGTACCATAACAGGGACCACATAGTGTACCTCATAACAGGGACCACATAGTGTACCTCATAACAGGGACCACATAGTGTACCTCATAACAGGGACCACATAGTGTACCTCATAACAGGGACCACATAGTGTACCTCATAACAGGGACCACATAGTGTACCTCATAACAGGGACCACATAGTGTACCTCATAACAGGGACCACATAGTGTACCTCATAACAGGGACCACATAGTGTACCTCATAACAGGGACCACATAGTGTACCTCATAACAGGGACCACATAGTGTACCTCATAACAGGGACCACATAGTGTACCTCATAACAGGGACCACATAGTGTACCTCATAACAGGGACCACATAGTGTACCTCATAACAGGGACCACATAGTGTACCTCATAACAGGACCACATAGTGTACCTCATAACAGGGACCACATAGTGTACCTCATAACAGGGACCACATAGTGTACCTCATAACAGGGACCACATAGTGTACCTCATAACAGGGACCACATAGTGTACCTCATAACAGGAACACATAGTGTACATCTTAACAGGGACCACATAGTGTACCTCATAACAGGGACCACATAGTGTACCTCATAACAGGGACCACATAGTGTACCTCATAACAGGGACCACATAGTGTACCTCATAACAGGGACCACATAGTGTACCTCATAACAGGGACCACATAGTGTACCTCATAACAGGGACCACATAGTGTACCTCATAACAGGGACCACATAGTGTACCTCATAACAGGGACCACATAGTGTACCTCATAACAGGGACCACATAGTGTACCTCATAACAGGGACCACATAGTGTACCTCATAACAGGGACCACATAGTGTACCTCATAACAGGGACCACATAGTGTACCTCATAACAGGGACCACATAGTGTACCTCATAACAGGGACCACATAGTGTACCTCATAACAGGGACCACATAGTGTACCTCATAACAGGGACCACATAGTGTACCTCATAACAGGGACCACATAGTGTACCTCATAACAGGGACCACATAGTGTACCTCATAACAGGGACCACATAGTTTACCTCATAACAGGACCCACATAGTGTACCTCATAACAGGGACCATATAGTGTACCTCATAACAGGGACCACATAGTGTACCTCATAACAGGGACCACATAGTGTACCTCATAACAGGGACCACATAGTGTACCTCATAACAGGGACAACATAGTGTACCTCATAACAGGGACCACATAGTGTACCTCATAACAGGGACCACATAGTGTGTACCTCATAACAGGGACCACATAGTGTACCTCATAACAGGGACCACATAGTGTACCTCATAACAGGGACCACATAGTGTACCTCATAACAGGGACCACATAGTGTACCTCATAACAGGGACCACATAGTGTACCTCATAACAGGGACCACATAGTGTACCTCATAACAGGGACCACATAGTGTACCTCATAACAGGGACCACATAGTGTACCTCATAACAGGGACCACATAGTGTACCTCATAACAGGGACCACATAGTGTACCTCATAACAGGGACCACATAGTGTACCTCATAACAGTGACCACATAGTGTACCTCATAACAGGGACCACATAGTGTACCTCATAACAGGGACCACATAGTGTACCTCATAACAGGGGACCACATAGTGTACCTCATAACAGTGACCACATAGTGTACCTCATAACAGGGACCACATAGTGTACCTCATAACAGGGACCACATAGTGTACCTCATAACAGGGACCACATAGTGTACCTCATAACAGGGACCACATAGTGTACATCATAACAGGGACCACATAGTGTACCTCATAACAGGGACCACATAGTGTACCTCATAACAGGGACCACATAGTGTACCTCATAACAGGACCACATAGTGTACCTCATAACAGGACCACATAGTGTACCTCATAACAGACAGACCACATAGTGTACCTCATAACAGGGACCACATAGTGTACCTCATAACAGGGACCACATAGTGTACCTCATAACAGGGACCACATAGTGTTACCTCATAACAGGGACCACATAGTGTACCTCATAACAGGGACCACATAGTGTACCTCATAACAGGGACCACATAGTGTACCTCATAACAGGGACCACATAGTGTACCTCATAACAGGGACCACATAGTGTACCTCATAACAGGGACCACATAGTGTACCTCATAACAGGGACCACATAGTGTACCTCATAACGGACACCACATAGTGTACCTCATAACAGGGACCACATAGTGTACCTCATAACAGGGACCACATAGTGTACCTCATAACAGGGTCACATAGTGTACCTCATAACAGGGACCACATAGTGTACCTCATAACAGGGACCACATAGTGTACCTCATAACAGGGACCACATAGTGTACCTCATAACAGGGACCACATAGTGTACCTCATAACAGGGACCACATAGTGTACCTCATAACAGGGACCACATAGTGTACCTCATAACAGGGACCACATAGTGTACCTCATAACAGGGACCACATAGTGTACCTCATAACAGGGACCACATAGTGTACCTCATAACAGGGACCACATAGTGTACCTCATAACAGGGACCACATAGTGTACCTCATAACAGGGACCACATAGTGTACCTCATAACAGGGACCACATAGTGTACCTCATAACAGGGACCACATAGTGTACCTCATAACAGGGACCACATAGTGTACCTCATAACAGGGACCACATAGTGTACCTCATAACAGGGACCACATAGTGTACCTCATAACAGGGACCACATAGTGTACCTCATAACAGGGACCACATAGTGTACCTCATAACAGGGACCACATAGTGTACCTCATAACAGGGACCACATAGTGTACCTCATAACAGGGACCACATAGTGTACCTCATAACAGGGACCACATAGTGTACCTCATAACAGGGACCACATAGTGTACCTCATAACAGGGACCACATAGTGTACCTCATAACAGGGACCACATAGTGTACCTCATAACAGGGACCACATAGTGTACCTCATAACAGGGACCACATAGTGTACCTCATAACAGGGACCACATAGTGTACCTCATAACAGGGACCACATAGTGTACCTCATAACAGGGACCACATAGTGTACCTCATAACAGGGACCACATAGTGTACCTCATAACAGGGATCACATAGTGTACCTCATAACAGGGACCACATAGTGTACCTCATAACAGGGACCACATAGTGTGTATCTCATAACAGGGACCACATAGTGTACCTCATAACAGGGACCACATAGTGTACCTCATAACAGGGACCACATAGTGTACCTCATAACAGGGACCACATAGTGTACCTCATAACAGGGACCACATAGTGTACCTCATAACAGGGACCACATAGTGTACCTCATAACAGGGACCACATAGTGTACCTCATAACAGGGACCACATAGTGTACCTCATAACAGGACCACATAGTGTACCTCATAACAGGGACCACATAGTGTACCTCATAACAGGGACCACATAGTGTACCTCATAACAGGGACCACATAGTGTACCTCATAACAGGGACCACATAGTGTACCTCATAACAGGGACCACATAGTGTACCTCATAACAGTGACCACATAGTGTACCTCATAACAGGGACCACATAGTGTACCTCATAACAGGGACCACATAGTGTACCTCATAACAGGGACCACATAGTGTACCTCATAACAGGGACCACATAGTGTACCTCATAACAGGGACCACATAGTGTACCTCATAACAGGGACCACATAGTGTACCTCATAACAGGGACCACATAGTGTACCTCATAACAGGGACCACATAGTGTACCTCATAACAGGGACCACATAGTGTACCTCATAACAGGGACCACATAGTGTACCTCATAACAGGGACCACATAGTGTACCTCATAACAGGGACCACATAGTGTACCTCATAACAGGGACCACATAGTGTACCTCATAACAGGGACCACATAGTGTACCTCATAACAGGGACCACATAGTGTACCTCATAACAGGGACCACATAGTGTACCTCATAACAGGGACCACATAGTGTACCTCATAACAGGGACCACATAGTGTACCTCATAACAGGGACCACATAGTGTACCTCATAACAGGGACCACATAGTGTACCTCATAACAGGGACCACATAGTGTACCTCATAACAGGGACCACATAGTGTACCTCATAACAGGGACCACATAGTGTACCTCATAACAGGGACCACATAGTGTACCTCATAACAGGGACCACATAGTGTACCTCATAACAGGGACCACATAGTGTACCTCATAACAGGGACCACATAGTGTACCTCATAACAGGGACCACATAGTGTACCTCATAACAGGGACCACATAGTGTACCTCATAACAGGGACCACATAGTGTACCTCATAACAGGGACCACATAGTGTACCTCATAACAGGGACCACATAGTGTACCTCATAACAGGGACCACATAGTGTACCTCATAACAGGGACCACATAGTGTACCTCATAACAGGGACCACATAGTGTACCTCATAACAGGGACCACATAGTGTACCTCATAACAGGGACCACATAGTGTACCTCATAACAGGGACCACATAGTGTACCTCATAACAGGGACCACATAGTGTACCTCATAACAGGGACCACATAGTGTACCTCATAACAGGGACCACATAGTGTACCTCATAATAGGGACCACATAGTGTACCTCATAACAGGGACCACATAGTGTACCTCATAACAGGGGCACATAGTGTACCTCATAACAGGGACCACATAGTGTACCTCATAACAGGGACCACATAGTGTACCTCATAACAGGGACCACATAGTGTACCTCATAACAGGGACCACATAGTGTACCTCATAACAGGGACCACATAGTGTACCTCATAACAGGGACCACATAGTGTACCTCATAACAGGGACCACATAGTGTACCTCATAACAGGGACCACATAGTGTACCTCATAACAGGGACCACATAGTGTACCTCATAACAGGGACCACATAGTGTACCTCATAACAGGGACCACATAGTGTACCTCATAACAGGGACCACATAGTGTACCTCATAACAGGGACCACATAGTGTACCTCATAACAGGGACCACATAGTGTACCTCATAACAGGGACCACATAGTGTACCTCATAACAGGGACCACATAGTGTACCTCATAACAGGGACCACATAGTGTACCTCATAACAGGGACCACATAGTGTACCTCATAACAGGGACCACATAGTGTACCTCATAACAGGGACCACATAGTGTACCTCATAACAGGGACCACATAGTGTACCTCATAACAGGGACCACATAGTGTACCTCATAACAGGGACCACATAGTGTACCTCATAACAGGGACCACATAGTGTACCTCATAACAGGGACCACATAGTGTACCTCATAACAGGGACCACATAGTGTACCTCATAACAGGGACCACATAGTGTACCTCATAACAGGGACCACATAGTGTACCTTCATAACAGGGACCACATAGTGTACCTCATAACAGGGACCACATAGTGTACCTCATAACAGGGACCACATAGTGTACCTCATAACAGGGACCACATAGTGTACCTCATAACAGGGACCACATAGTGTACCTCATAACAGGGACCACATAGTGTACCTCATAACAGGGACCACATAGTGTACCTCATAACAGGGACCACATAGTGTACCTCATAACAGGGACCACATAGTGTACCTCATAACAGGGACCACATAGTGTACCTCATAACAGGGACCACATAGTGTACCTCATAACAGGGACCACATAGTGTACCTCATAACAGGGACCACATAGTGTACCTCATAACAGGGACCACATAGTGTACCTCATAACAGGACCACATAGTGTACCTCATAACAGGGACCACATAGTGTACCTCATAACAGGGACCACATAGTGTACCTCATAACAGGGACCACATAGTGTACCTCATAACAGGGACCACATAGTGTACCTCATAACAGAGACCACATAGTGTACCTCATAACAGGGACCACATAGTGTACCTCATAACAGGGACCACATAGTGTACCTCATAACAGGGACCACATAGTGTACCTCATAACAGGGACCACATAGTGTACCTCATAACAGGGACCACATAGTGTACCTCATAACAGGGACCACATAGTGTACCTCATAACAGGGACCACATAGTGTACCTCATAACAGGGACCACATAGTGTACCTCATAACAGGGACCACATAGTGTACCTCATAACAGGGACCACATAGTGTACCTCATAACAGGGACCACATAGTGTACCTCATAACAGGGACCACATAGTGTACCTCATAACAGGGACCACATAGTGTACCTCATAACAGGGACCACATAGTGTACCTCATAACAGGGACCACATAGTGTACCTCATAACAGGGACCACATAGTGTACCTCATAACAGGGACCACATAGTGTACCTCATAACAGGGACCACATAGTGTACCTCATAACAGGGACCACATAGTGTACCTCATAACAGGGACCACATAGTGTACCTCATAACAGGGACCACATAGTGTACCTCATAACAGGGACCACATAGTGTACCTCATAACAGGGACCACATAGTGTACCTCATAACAGGGACCACATAGTGTACCTCATAACAGGGACCACATAGTGTACCTCATAACAGGGACCACATAGTGTACCTCATAACAGGGACCACATAGTGTACCTCATAACAGGGACCACATAGTGTACCTCATAACAGGGACCACATAGTGTACCTCATAACAGGACCACATAGTGTACCTCATAACAGGGACCACATAGTGTACCTCATAACAGGGACCACATAGTGTACCTCATAACAGGGACCACATAGTGTACCTCATAACAGGACCACATAGTGTACATCTTAACAGGGACCACATAGTGTACCTCATAACAGGGACTACATAGTGTACCTCATAACAGGGACCACATAGTGTACCTCATAACAGGGACCACATAGTGTACCTCATAACAGGGACCACATAGTGTACCTCATAACAGGGACCACATAGTGTACCTCATAACAGGGACCACATAGTGTACCTCATAACAGGGACCACATAGTGTACCTCATAACAGGGACCACATAGTGTACCTCATAACAGGACCACATAGTGTACCTCATAACAGGGACCACATAGTGTACCTCATAACAGGGACCACATAGTGTACCTCATAACAGGGACCACATAGTGTACCTCATAACAGGGACCACATAGTGTACCTCATAACAGGGACCACATAGTGTACCTCATAACAGGGACCACATAGTGTACCTCATAAAAGGGACCACATAGTGTACCTCATAACAGGGACCACATAGTGTACCTCATAACAGGGTCACATAGTGTACCTCATAACAGGGACCACATAGTGTACCTAACAGGAACAGTGACCTCATAACAGGACACATAGTGTACCTCATAACAGGGACCACATAGTGTACCTCATAACAGGGACCACATAGTGTACCTCATAACAGGGACCACATAGTGTACCTCATAACAGGGACCACATAGTGTACCTCATAACAGGGACCACATAGTGTACCTCATAACAGGGACCACATAGTGTACCTCATAACAGGGACCACATAGTGTACCTCATAACAGGGACCACATAGTGTACCTCATAACAGGGACCACATAGTGTACCTCATAACAGGGACCACATAGTGTACCTCATAACAGGGACCACATAGTGTACCTCATAACAGGGACCACATAGTGTACCTCATAACAGGGACCACATAGTGTACCTCATAACAGGGACCACATAGTGTACCTCATAACAGGCACATAGTGTACCTCATAACAGGGACCACATAGTGTACCTCATAACAGGGACCACATAGTGTACCTCATAACAGGGACCACATAGTGTACCTCATAACAGGGACCACATAGTGTACCTCATAACAGGGACCACATAGTGTACCTCATAACAGGGACCACATAGTGTACCTCATAACAGGGACCACATAGTGTACCTCATAACAGGGACCACATAGTGTACCTCATAACAGGGACCACATAGTGTACCTCATAACAGGGACCACATAGTGTACCTCATAACAGGGACCACATAGTGTACCTCATAACAGGGACCACATAGTGTACCTCATAACAGGGACCACATAGTGTACCTCATAACAGGGACCACATAGTGTACCTCATAACAGGGACCACATAGTGTACCTCATAACAGGGACCACATAGTGTACCTCATAACAGGGACCACATAGTGTACCTCATAACAGGGGTCACATAGTGTACCTCATAACAGGGACCACATAGTGTACCTCATAACAGGGACCACATAGTGTACCTCATAACAGGGACCACATAGTGTACCTCATAACAGGGACCACATAGTGTACCTCATAACAGGGACCACATAGTGTACCTCATAACAGGGACCACATAGTGTACCTCATAACAGGGACCACATAGTGTACCTCATAACAGGGACCACATAGTGTACCTCATAACAGGGACCACATAGTGTACCTCATAACAGGGACCACCACATAGTGTACCTCATAACAGGGACCACATAGTGTACCCTCATAACAGGGGTCACATAGTGTACCTCATAACAGGGACCACATAGTGTACCTCATAACAGGGACCACATAGTGTACCTCATAACAGGGACCACATAGTGTACCTCATAACAGGGACCACATAGTGTACCTCATAACAGGGACCACATAGTGTACCTCATAACAGGGACCACATAGTGTACCTCATAACAGGGACCACATAGTGTACCTCATAACAGGGACCACATAGTGTACCTCATAACAGGGACCACATAGTGTACCTCATAACAGGGACCACATAGTGTACCTCATAACAGGGACCACATAGTGTACCTCATAACAGGGACCACATAGTGTACCTCATAACAGGGACCACATAGTGTACCTCATAACAGGGACCACATAGTGTACCTCATAACAGGGACCACATAGTGTACCTCATAACAGGGACCACATAGTGTACCTCATAACAGGGACCACATAGTGTACCTCATAACAGGGACCACATAGTGTACCTCATAACAGGGACCACATAGTGTACCTCATAACAGGGACCACATAGTGTACCTCATAACAGGGACCACATAGTGTACCTCATAACAGGGACCACATAGTGTACCTCATAACAGGGACACATAGTGTACCTCATACAGGACCACATAGTGTACCTCATAACAGGGACCACATAGTGTACCTCATAACAGGGACCACATAGTGTACCTCATAACAGGGACCACATAGTGTACCTCATAACAGGGACCACATAGTGTACCTCATAACAGGGACCACATAGTGTACCTCATAACAGGACACATAGTGTACCTCATAACATACATGTACCTCATAACAGGGACCACATAGTGTACCTCATAACAGGGACCACATAGTGTACCTCATAACAGGGACCACATAGTGTACCTCATAACAGGGACCACATAGTGTACCTCATAACAGGGACCACATAGTGTACCTCATAACAGGGACCACATAGTGTACCTCATAACAGGGACCACATAGTGTACCTCATAACAGGGACCACATAGTGTACCTCATAACAGGGACCACATAGTGTACCTCATAACAGGGACCACATAGTGTACCTCATAACAGGGACCACATAGTGTCTACCTCATAACAGGGACCACATAGTGTACCTCATAACAGGGACCACATAGTGTACCTCATAACAGGGACCACATAGTGTACCTCATAACAGGGACCACATAGTGTACCTCATAACAGGGACCACATAGTGTACCTCATAACAGGGACCACATAGTGTACCTCATAACAGGGACCACATAGTGTACCTCATAACAGGGACCACATAGTGTACCTCATAACAGGGACCACATAGTGTACCTCATAACAGGGACCACATAGTGTACCTCATAACAGGGACCACATAGTGTACCTCATAACAGGGACCACATAGTGTACCTCATAACAGGGACCACATAGTGTACCTCATAACAGGGACCACATAGTGTACCTCATAACAGGGACCACATAGTGTACCTCATAACAGGGACCACATAGTGTACCTCATAACAGGGACCACATAGTGTACCTCATAACAGGGACCACATAGTGTACCTCATAACAGGGACCACATAGTGTACCTCATAACAGGGACCACATAGTGTACCTCATAACAGGGACCACATAGTGTACCTCATAACAGGGACCACATAGTGTACCTCATAACAGGGACCACATAGTGTACCTCATAACAGGGACCACATAGTGTACCTCATAACAGGGACCACATAGTGTACCTCATAACAGGGACCACATAGTGTACCTCATAACAGGGACCACATAGTGTACCTCATAACAGGGACCACATAGTGTACCTCATAACAGGGACCACATAGTGTACCTCATAACAGGGACCACATAGTGTACCTCATAACAGGGACCACATAGTGTACCTCATAACAGGGACCACATAGTGTACCTCATAACAGGGACCACATAGTGTACCTCATAACAGGGACCACATAGTGTACCTCATAACAGGGACTACATAGTGTACCTCATAACAGGGACCACATAGTGTACCTCATAACAGGGACCACATAGTGTACCTCATAACAGGGACCACATAGTGTACCTCATAACAGGGGTCCACATAGTGTACCTCATAACAGGGACACATAGTGTACCTCATAACAGGGACCACATAGTGTACCTCATAACAGGGACCACATAGTGTACCTCATAACAGGGACCACATAGTGTACCTCATAACAGGGACCACATAGTGTACCTCATAACAGGGACCACATAGTGTACCACATAGTGTACCTCATAACAGGGACCACATAGTGTACCTCATAACAGGGACCACATAGTGTACCTCATAACAGGGACCACATAGTGTACCTCATAACAGGGACCACATAGTGTACCTCATAACAGGGACCACATAGTGTACCTCATAACAGGGACCACATAGTGTACCTCATAACAGGGACCACATAGTGTACCTCATAACAGGGACCACATAGTGTACCTCATAACAGGGACCACATAGTGTACCTCATAACAGGGACCACATAGTGTACCTCATAACAGGGACCACATAGTGTACCTCATAACAGGGACCACATAGTGTACCTCATAACAGGGACCACATAGTGTACCTCATAACAGGGACCACATAGTGTACCTCATAACAGGGACCACATAGTGTACCTCATAACAGGGACCACATAGTGTACCTCATAACAGGGACCACATAGTGTACCTCATAACAGGGACCACATAGTGTACCTCATAACAGGGACCACATAGTGTACCTCATAACAGGGACCACATAGTGTACCTCATAACAGGGACCACATAGTGTACCTCATAACAGGGACCACATAGTGTACCTCATAACAGGGACCACATAGTGTACCTCATAACAGGGACCACATAGTGTACCTCATAACAGGGACCACATAGTGTACCTCATAACAGGGACCACATAGTGTACCTCATAACAGGGACCACATAGTGTACCTCATAACAGAGACCACATAGTGTACCTCATAACAGGGACCACATAGTGTACCTCATAACAGGGACCACATAGTGTACCTCATAACAGGGACCACATAGTGTACCTCATAACAGGGACCACATAGTGTACCTCATAACAGGGACCACATAGTGTACCTCATAACAGGGACCACATAGTGTACCTCATAACAGGGACCACATAGTGTACCTCATAACGGACTCCATATAGTGTACCTCATAACAGGGACCACATAGTGTACCTCATAACAGGGACCACATAGTGTACCTCATAACAGGGACCACATAGTGTACCTCATAACAGGGACCACATAGTGTACCTCATAACAGGGACCACATAGTGTACCTCATAACAGGGACCACATAGTGTACCTCATAACAGGGACCACATAGTGTACCTCATAACGGGACCACATAGTGTACCTCATAACAGGGACCACATAGTGTACCTCATAACAGGGACCACATAGTGTACCTCATAACAGGGACCACATAGTGTACCTCATAACAGGGACCACATAGTGTACCTCATAACAGGGACCACATAGTGTACCTCATAACAGGGACCACATAGTGTACCTCATAACAGGGACCACATAGTGTACCTCATAACAGGGACCACATAGTGTACCTCATAACAGGGACCACATAGTGTACCTCATAACAGGGACCACATAGTGTACCTCATAACAGGGACCACATAGTGTACCTCATAACAGGGACCACATAGTGTACCTCATAACAGGGACACATAGTGTACCTCATAACAGGGACACATAGTGTACCTCATAACAGGGACCACATAGTGTACCTCATAACAGGGACCACATAGTGTACCTCATAACAGGGACCACATAGTGTACCTCATAACAGGGACCACATAGTGTACCTCATAACAGGGACCACATAGTGTACCTCATAACAGGGACCACATAGTGTACCTCATAACAGGGACACATAGTGTACCTCATAACAGGGACCACATAGTGTACCTCATAACAGGGACCACATAGTGTACCTCATAACAGGGACCACATAGTGTACCTCATAACAGGGACCACATAGTGTACCTCATAACAGGGACCACATAGTGTACCTCATAACAGGGACCACATAGTGTACCTCATAACAGGGACCACATAGTGTACCTCATAACAGGGACCACATAGTGTACCTCATAACAGGACACATAGTGTACCTCATAACAGGGACCACATAGTGTACCTCATAACAGGGACCACATAGTGTACCTCATAACAGGGACCACATAGTGTACCTCATAACAGGGACCCACATAGTGTACCTCATAACAGGGACCACATAGTGTACCTCATAACAGGGACCACATAGTGTACCTCATAACAGGGACCACATAGTGTACCTCATAACAGGGACCACATAGTGTACCTCATAACAGGGACCACATAGTGTACCTCATAACAGGGACCACATAGTGTACCTCATAACAGGGACCACATAGTGTACCTCATAACAGTGACACATAGTGTACCTCATAACAGGGACCACATAGTGTACCTCATAACAGGGACCACATAGTGTACCTCATAACAGGGACCACATAGTGTACCTCATAACAGGGACCACATAGTGTACCTCATAACAGGGACCACATAGTGTACCTCATAACAGGGACCACATAGTGTACCTCATAACAGGGACCACATAGTGTACCTCATAACAGGGACCACATAGTGTACCTCATAACAGGGACCACATAGTGTACCTCATAACAGGGACCACATAGTGTACCTCATAACAGGGACCACATAGTGTACCTCATAACAGGGACCACATAGTGTACCTCATAACAGGGACCACATAGTGTACCTCATAACAGGGACCACATAGTGTACCTCATAACAGGGACCACATAGTGTACCTCATAACAGGGACCACATAGTGTACCTCATAACAGGGACCACATAGTGTACCTCATAACAGGGACCACATAGTGTACCTCATAACAGGGACCACATAGTGTACCTCATAACAGGGACCACATAGTGTACCTCATAACAGGGACCACATAGTGTACCTCATAACAGGGACCACATAGTGTACCTCATAACAGGGACCACATAGTGTACCTCATAACAGGGACCACATAGTGTACCTCATAACAGGGACCACATAGTGTACCTCATAACAGGGACCACATAGTGTACCTCATAACAGGGACCACATAGTGTACCTCATAACAGGGACCACATAGTGTACCTCATAACAGGGACCACATAGTGTACCTCATAACAGGGACCACATAGTGTACCTCATAACAGGGACCACATAGTGTACCTCATAACAGGGACCACATAGTGTACCTCATAACAGGGACCACATAGTGTACCTCATAACAGGGACCACATAGTGTACCTCATAACAGGGACCACATAGTGTACCTCATAACAGGGACCACATAGTGTACCTCATAACAGGGACCACATAGTGTACCTCATAACAGGGACCACATAGTGTACCTCATAACAGGGACCACATAGTGTACCTCATAACAGGGACCACATAGTGTACCTCATAACAGGGACCACATAGTGTACCTCATAACAGAGACCATATAGTGTACCTCATAACAGGGACCACATAGTGTACCTCATAACAGGGACCACATAGTGTACCTCATAACAGGGTCCACATAGTGTACCTCATAACAGGGACCACATAGTGTACCTCATAACAGGGACCACATAGTGTACCTCATAACAGGGACCACATAGTGTACCTCATAACAGGGACCACATAGTGTACCTCATAACAGGGACCACATAGTGTACCTCATAACAGGGACCACATAGTGTACCTCATAACAGGGACCACATAGTGTACCTCATAACAGGGACCACATAGTGTACCTCATAACAGGGACCACATAGTGTACCTCATAACAGGGACCACATAGTGTACCTCATAACAGGGACCACATAGTGTACCTCATAACAGGGACCACATAGTGTACCTCATAACAGGGACCACATAGTGTACCTCATAACAGGGACCACATAGTGTACCTCATAACAGGGACCACATAGTGTACCTCATAACAGGGACCACATAGTGTACCTCATAACAGGGTACCTACATAGTGTACCTCATAACAGGGACCACATAGTGTACCTCATAACAGGGACCACATAGTGTACCTCATAACAGGGACCACATAGTGTACCTCATAACAGGGACCACATAGTGTACCTCATAACAGGGACCACATAGTGTACCTCATAACAGGGACCACATAGTGTACCTCATAACAGGGACCACATAGTGTACCTCATAACAGGGACCACATAGTGTACCTCATAACAGGGACCACATAGTGTACCTCATAACAGGGACCACATAGTGTACCTCATAACAGGGACCACATAGTGTACCTCATAAAAGGGACCACATAGTGTACCTCATAACAGGGACCACATAGTGTACCTCATAACAGGGACCACATAGTGTACCTCATAACAGGGACCACATAGTGTACCTCATAACAGGGACCACATAGTGTACCTCATAACAGGGACCACATAGTGTACCTCATAACAGGGACCACATAGTGTACCTCATAACAGGGACCACATAGTGTACCTCATAACAGGGACCACATAGTGTACCTCATAACAGGGACCACATAGTGTACCTCATAACAGGGACCACATAGTGTACCTCATAACAGGGACCACATAGTGTACCTCATAACAGGGACCACATAGTGTACCTCATAACAGGGACCACATAGTGTACCTCATAACAGGGACCACATAGTGTACCTCATAACAGGGACCACATAGTGTACCTCATAACAGGGACCACATAGTGTACCTCATAACAGTGACCACATAGTGTACCTCATAACAGGGACCACATAGTGTACCTCATAACAGGGACCACATAGTGTACCTCATAACAGGGACCACATAGTGTACCTCATAACAGGGACCACATAGTGTACCTCATAACAGGGACCACATAGTGTACCTCATAACAGGGACCACATAGTGTACCTCATAACAGGGACTTCATAGTGTACCTCATAGCAGGGACCACATAGTGTACCTCATAACAGGGACCACATAGCGTACATCACAACAGGTACCACATAGTGTACCTCATAACATGGACTACATAGTGTACCTCATAATATGGACTACATAGTGTACCTAATATGGGAGACTTTTAATTCTTCACTACTGTTAAAACAAAACTCTGGCTCCATGGGCCCATCTTCTTTGTAACACATGACCAGCACGCGTAAACTTCATGGTTCACTTGTTTCTAAAGTTTAACAACCGGCAACATTGACCTCCTACTCTTAATGAAGCAATCAATCTCTCGTTATATAAATACAAGAAGCATATCTTATCTTATCAGTGACCGGGGGTTAATGAACTTTACAAAGGTCAATTTGACCGTTAAATTTGTTTATATACAAATAAAACCGTGTCAGGTTTTTTTCAACTACTTTTTTTTTAAACACCGTTTCAGCTCAGTAGCACTTTACAAATCTAACACGTGATGCTATCCTTGATACAGAAAGATAAACTCGAGGAAAAAGAATAAACATCACAAAATGGAGCTCTGTTCTGTTGCCATGGTAACTAGTTGTAAAATCTGGCTTTGGGGCGTGACGCTGTTCTACGGACGCCCCCACAAAAGACAGTTTATGCACCGCGTTACCGCGTGGCTGTTCCGGCGATCTAGCTGTCAGAACTATACCCCGTTGCGCATGAAATAGGAGCTTTCAAAGAATTTTCAAATAACGTTTGCAATCTTCTCGACGCCATCTTTCAAAGTCGTTGGATGTGAGAAGTAATTGAAAACTTCAGATAAGGACCGACAAGGCTTTGCCTGAGATTATCTAACTTGGCCGCTCGGTAAGTCTCCTTTGAAAATCCTACTATTTCAGTTAAGCAGGATTTGTTAAAGTAGCAGATCTCACACAACAGATAACTCTATCAGTTAAATTAGTTAATGATCGTTTACAATACTGTAAAATGCGAATTTGATCTTTTTCTTTCCATTGCTGAAAAACGTTTTTTTATTTTATGGTAAAGTGAAATGACTATTTTGTTTTTCATTAAGATTTGTAGGTTTTTTTTCTATCGTTTTATTGCACTTATAAAGATAATAAGTGAAAGTGCTTCTTGCTACGCGATGCGAGTAATCAGTACTTGTACGCGAACACGTGTCTTGAGATGCGCGCTCCACATAAACACTTGTAAACATACTCTCGACCGCAGATGGAGCAGAAGACGTCACAACAATAACAAATGCTACCTTCATCTAAATTATGACACAAATTTGTATATTGGCGAAAAAAAAAATATCCGTGATAATTATTTTCCTTGTGGTAATATATTTTTGATTTATATTTCAAAATTGCACCAACCTACTCGAATGCCTGTTGAATGCTTGTGTAAATTTACAACTGAACAGACGTTTTCTACAATTTGACAGACAACGATCAAACTCCCCCATTTCTGTATGTTGAACTGGTTTATTCATTGATGTGGACGATTTTATTCTGACCCAGGGGGTTATTAACTTACCAGGTGGTAAAATAGTCGGCGTTAACGGTCGTCAGCCCCCCGAGTCTGGTGTATTTCTCTCACAAAGCCTGGGAAATGTAATTTAAAAAACATAAACGTTTCTTTCACCTCCTTCCAGAGCCAGTAAAGTTGTACATTTCCTCACAAGTGCTCTGCCGCTTCCTACCCTCTCTGATACCGGTAAAGCAACGCTAATGATGGTAAGTCGAGTGTTCTTTTATATTCATATTTTGTTTTGCATATGTTCATTTAGCGCTTTCAAAAATTACACTGTAAACCATTGCTTTCCGATATGACACTGTTTAAACTGATTGTTTAAACATAAAAACAAATCTCTTTCTCTTTTGTCAGTGAAAGCGTACATATATTGACGATTCGCTCATTTTAGAGCAATTTGCTTTTTTGTGATTCTTATATTTACTCATTTAGCTCTTTTTAGAGATAATGTTATTTTCGAGAATCCCTTGCTTTAGCGATATTTCCAATGTCAATTGAATCTTCTTTGATAAATTATTGCTTTAATTGGTTTACCTAAACTATGCGATAACACAGTAATTCACCATTTTGAATTACTTCATTCTTCTGAAAAAAATACGCATCCTTCTATAGTTCAAATATGTTTTTATTTTGTAAACTATTGTCAGCGTATGATATGCATCATTCTATCCTTGTAAAAAAATGAAAGAGTCAGGGTTGTTTGAAAATAAACTTTAATAGTATGCTTATTCTATTGTCCAATCTTTTCGTGGCTATTTTTAGTGGTATTCTGGTATTCCGCTATCGCTTATTATCTTTCTTGAGTTCGGGGCTCCCTCGCCATATCAAAATGTTCAAATTCGTTAAATTTGCTCTTAAAAACAAGTTCGTTTTACAGTCAAACTATTCATCTCAACAGCAAACGTTTCACATTTTAAGTCAAACTGATTCATTTCCACTGTAAACGCTTCATGTTTTAAAGTCAAATTAATTCATTGTCGGAATTAGTTGATTCCCACTAAATTTCATTAGAATTTAAAACTTTAGATAATTTTCTCACGGGATGCTAAAGATAAACATGTACTCCATAGCACACACGCCTACGGAATTATGTGCTTGCACTTTGAAAACTTTTTGAATACTTCTCTGTTTAGACCGTAAGTTGATACAGAGAGATGAAGAACATCTGCTACATTTGTAGGTTAAAATATCATGTCAAGGACATTCGCATTCGTCATGGTCCATATATAGAAACTGTGTGAAATTAACAGCACACGCTTGTCTTTCATGGACTTCTTTCCTCTTTCGTTGAGCACTAGTCCGTTTTGAAGGCTTTGCGTTCAGATAAGAATTGCTGTTCAATCTAGTGCCATGCTTCCTTTTATGTGTATAGACTGGATTACCTGCCTTAGTACCAAATCTCTCCGCTAGGCTGCGCTCATAATACTTAATGTCATAACAATGCTTGCCTATAACGAAGTCCATTTTCTTCTCACATTTCTTGTTACGAAGGTTTTGGATTCTGTTCCCTTAAGAGAAACGTTTGCCTGTTATGAAGGCTCCATGTTAATTATGTTCTCTTTAATAGAGTTATTGCCCCTACCTTTCAGTACACCTTTTTCTATAATCACTCGGGATTTCTGGTTCTTTTTTCTTTCAGCTGAGTATTTGTTGATGAAGTGAAAGTGCATGCGACCTTGAGAAAAAATCTATCAGCGTTCGTCTCCACAATACCTGACGTTTTTGCTTTAAATCCTTTTAAGAAGGGTTAAGGTATCTTTACCAAAAGTTCATTCATTTGAAATAGGGTTTGTGGTTTATCCCCACTGGGTGGACGTTTGCGTGTTTGGAAAAGGCTTTGACTTCCGACGATTGAGCTTTTGACCTAGTTCCTGAAGACCTGATTCGCCTTTGATGGGAAGATTTTGAGCTAGAGATATACCAATTTCTACTATTTATATATTATTCATAAACCCTGTACACATGTAACTTTGAATCCGGAAGACCGGTTCCTTTGTTTACAGTATAATTAATCCGAACGGGGTTTTCTGCTCGGTATGTTATGTGTATAGTTCAGTGAGATCGTACTATAAAATTCAGTATAGAATCGTGTTATAGTCCTCATATTGAGTCACAAACACGAAAATGTCACAGCCTGCTTAAGACGCCGTCATGACATGAAAACGCCTGCAAGAAAGACATTTCAAATAATGAAAAAAACTTTCAATAATAAAAGTAATACGTGTATTTTAAAAACCTGTTATACAAACCAAAACAAACCATTCCGCAATAAATACGTAAATAACTGCACATACCTAAAGCATCTTGCGCTATTAAGTGGAGTTTAAGCATTTCTGTGGGGTGTAAAGGTTGTTTTTTTTTCCAGTTAAATAACCGACCGTAATGTTATTCCGTGATCGTTGTGGTTTGTGGTAAGATTTCCTAACAACTGTTAGCATCCCTCACACAAACACGTGGTTCCCTGGTGTGGACGTGCAGATGCACGCGTGGAGAAAATGAATGGGAAATATGCAACGCTCTGAGTTAGTCAATTAACGAACGTTTTCTGTCTAGTTAGGAAAATGAAGGATCTCATTTGAAGATTTTTCAGAAAATGTAGCAAGATGTTCAGGGATGTCTTTACAATCTGTACTAACATATTGTAAATAAGTATAATTACACTGCATTATCCATTACTAAACTTATTGTTATTAGATAGGTCCGTTCTTTGTCTAAGCAAATAACAAAGATTGAGTGAAGAAATGTATACTTAAATGCATATCTTTAGTACAAATAATCTTCAGCGTACTGGGAAATTAGAATTCGTTCATACGCATCAAGCATGTGAATACGCGAGACAAATAGTATTGTTTACGAAACTAAAGGACAGATGGAATCTATTATACATTGTATCATTCCAAGACTAACTTAGGATGATTAATTATTTTTGTTTAGAAACTTAACTAAAAATGGACCAGTCTAGTCTTTGATTAAGAAGAGTCTTTATTGAGTTAAAAGAAGTGTTTCAATGAACACGAGTTCAGAGGGGGTCGCGTGGTTAAAAATTCCAACATATTACCGAAATCTTACAACCAGCTGGCCCCGAGTTCGAATCACACATGGGACAAATGCCGGACACTTGGTGCACTTGGTGGTTTTCTCCTGGTACTCTGGCTTTCTTCCACCATCTCAACTGGGACGTCCTTAAATGAGCCAGGGAGCTGCCATTACTGTTAATATGACATTAAATTAATCTAAGGAAATAAAACAAAACATGAATTCATTAAGAAATAACATATAATTAGACGAAATACGTAGACACACATTTCACACACACACACACACACACACACACACTCTCTCTCTCTCTCTCTCTCTCTCTCTCTCAATCTCTCTTGGTATTTTCGGCTAAGGTGACCAAGGAGTGGATTCAGAGCGTGATTAGGTATGGCGGGGTGGACAATGATGGGATGGACATTGTCCATACCAATTTGTCATTAATATACAATTGCCGAGCTGTGAACCTCCCGCTAATTGGTTCCCGACACCAACATTCCTTGACCACTCCTATTCACAACACTCATTAACTATCGATATCTGACCAACGGTCAGTCTGTCCTCTCAATTAGGCGGATTCAGATGTTGGGAGGAGGGGGTGGATGGGGAGGGGGTTATATGCACCGGGAACTCGTATAAACACAGCCCAGCATCAGCTCAGACCGCGGAATGTATGGCTGCTGTTATTGGTAGAGGGTTCAAAAGATATGAAATGTGTAACATCTTTTTAAAATATGAGAGGCTCCCCAAGGGTTTTTTTATTTTTTATTTTTTTTGTCTATAATAAACCGTTTCAAAATCAAGTGCCTCATTGAAAACATCACCTTGAACATATATCGTTATCCGATTCTATAATCACTGAAACTTATATAATTTTATTTCTTGAAATACGGGAAATGAGGTTTTATGTACATGATAAAGAACATATTTTTAGAATTAATATCCTCGAAGGTGTTCCATTTTTTGTAAAACTGCTGTCAACACCAGCTGAGCGAGGGCATCGAGGTAAAGTGCCGGCGCGCGCTCCTGCATCCTCGCTTTAGCCCTACCGGAATATATACCGGTGCTATACTCATGGGGGAGACGACCCGGACCAGTTATCTGTTGCCGCAATCGTAACGTGTTTATCTGGCTAAGATGAGGGAAACCGATATTCACTGAACGGCTGATACATATTTACTTCACATTGGACTAATCAACGGCATTATTGGGAGAGTTATTAGAGAGGTGCGTTCGTACAAGCCTCCTCGACTGTATACTGAAAGGGCGCATTCGGTTAAAGATCTCAAGGTTTTTTTTCTCTGGAAGTTGAAGGGCTTATGTCTTTGTGTTTGGGGGTACGCCCACCCTTTGGAGGATCCTTAGTTGGTCGGTACGACGATTTGATTAATCACGGAAACCTATTGTTTTGACAGACCCTTGTGAAAACTTCAGTGCCGCTCATTACAGCTCTTCACTTTCGGAGTACTGCAAATGCACAATATCCGTTCGGAGCTCCTTTACTATATCAGGGTTCTTTGGGATAATTAAACTGGAATTTAATATACGGTGTCATAAGTGGTGATAAGTCGTCAAGCTGTTCAGCCGTTGGTAAGACATTTAGTTCCTCTGTTTTATGTCATTATTTCAGGAATTTGTGAAACTATTTCGTCTTGGAAACAAACTACCGAGATGGTTTCCGAATGGCATTGCAGTTTCTTTTGTTATACCCATCTTATTTCGATTCGATACATCATCTGTGAATCAATTTTAATTAGAACATTTTTTTCTATTCTATTTTTACTTTAAAAGTTAATTAATAATTTACGACATTTTCAACACACGGATTTAATTATCTTTCACTGCACCACATTTTCTGCAATGAAATCCAATAAATTCCCTGACACCGGTTGATTATTTGACATAATAGCTTAACGGACAATGTCACACAATACATTAACAACAGTTCTAATGACAAGATACGTATTTCCTTGACAGCAGTCGTACCTGTGGTGCTATCTCAACAACGGATGGACATTGACACTTCACCATTCCCACGTGTTTTAAGTTATATTACCGGTGGTCAGTGCACGCGCGCTATTTTTATTTTATCATGCACGTGCGTTGACCAGTACCACCACTATTTTGTCGTAATACACAGAATCCTGTTTTATTTTTTCACCAGGCATTTTCCTTCGATCATGAGAAGATCTGGTGTTTATATTGTTAACGAACCAGCAGAAGACCCGCCCAGTACTGAGAACGGAGGCCCGGACCACGTGTACCTCAACAAAATGTCGGAAGAAGGAGAGAACGGAATGGGGGAGGAAATGATGAACGACACCGTTGGACTTCCGGTAGAGGCGTCCACACCTACGCCAAAGAAATCTAAAAGGCCCCGTCTGCCTTCTGTCTACCGGTAAGTAATTATCATATCTACTTATGTCTTGATAAATAAGTCCAAGTTTCCTTCGGCCCTGGCATCAGACTTCGACATTTTGACAAAATTGATTTCTGACGAAGGTCTGACCAAGTTTCTAGAGGGATTTCTTCTCGACACTCAAACATTATCGGACGTTTGATAGATGAGTAGTAAATTTCTGAATATCATCAAGTCGTGAAGAAGAATTCTAATATGGATTAGGACTCAATGATAGGAAACCTAGCCATTCATAAGTAAAACTCGTCTTCATATATATTTCGGGGTAGACCAGTCAGGTCACAGATGTATTAAGATTTACACATTTCACCTAGCTACTATAGTAATAAACACCTTAAACTTTATGAATTATACTAAATAGACGAAAATGATAAGTGCTATTAATTAATTGACAAAGTGATTAACTAATTAATATAACGTGATGTAGATAATATGTTTAGCTAGTGTGATTATTCACACAATATCTGCAGTCCTCCCCGGACATGTCGGCGGTGAGTGATTGTAGCGCCACCTGTTGGCCGTGACGGGTGCCAGTATCTATCGCCCCACTTGTTACGCTGCCAAACATTAACGAGTTATTAATAAAACCAGAACGCTATAAATCATCCTGGGTACAAAAGTCTCGTCCGTCAACCTTAAAGATTCACTTTCATTTTCTTTCTTGTGTTATTTTCCACAAAACTTTCTTACATGTTTAGACATTTAAACCCGCATTCTGTTGTTGTCCTTTAGTATAGTTAACTTAATTAACAAACGAACCACGTCTTCAACCTCTTTTTCCTGTGAAACAGTAACTATCACAGGCGCCTGACACAAATTCAAACTGATAAACATGAATGGGTCAAAGCTGGAACCATGTAAAACCCCAGTGCTAAATTAAAAATGTAAACGATTATTAAATTTCATACTTTTAAGCTAACTGTGCATTGCGGAGAAAAACTCTGCTGTATGCACAATTTGTAAAGTGTCCGTAATGAAATGGGGCGTGACGATATTGCATGAAAACGCGCGTGAAATATTTGGCTTCATGTACATGTATACGTTATGCTGGCTACTAGAGACAAGCGTCCTGTCGATCAAGACTTCAGAGAGAGACGCTGTGATAGGCTCGGTATAAAGGAACTTGAGGCGTGATACACTCAACAACTATTTAATCTGTACACTTTGCATGCTATTTAAAACATTATGACGACCCTACTAAATTCCATGTTTTTTCTTTGTTTCTGACGTTCAATCTACATAATGTACTAATATAATTGTTTCCCTATAAGAGATTGTCACGTCAAAAAGAAATCCGATGCACTTATTTCCCCGGAGTTATGAAAACATGTGATTGATTATTATTGAATCAGAGGAGTTCTTTGCAGAAAACCACCGACTTTCACAACAGTACCAGACAACTGTGTAACGTTTAGCCCAAACTCAAAGCCCCTGAAGATAGCTCGTTCTAGAATATCTGGCAATTGTTTAGCTTCGAACACGCCAGCCATCATTTAACATGTATGTAGGTAATAAATATCTGTACATAGCAATGTTGAAAAAATTGGGTCAACATATCATTGATGTTGTAAAAAAACATAGTGGAAAGTGAAAGGAAGAAGAATGTAGGGAAGTGTTTTTTGCTTGCCGCCTCAATGATTTCTTTATGAAATAGAAGAACAAGAAAAAGTAAAAAAAAACAAAAAAACTATAGAAATCTCTTCGGATTGATGTATTTCACCACAAAGTGATTACTGATAGACTTTTTCGTGTTTTTATTGTAAAATTTTAGTAACATTTGTTTTCTCATTTTCATATTGGTTTCCTCATATTTTGTATACTCAATATCAAGACAGGACAATATTTTTGGAAGAGATGGCGTTGACCTGTGTAAAGTATATCTCTACAGGGGTACTAATTAAGCAGGACCGGAAATTACTTTTTTTCTTCGCCAAAAGCACATTTTCTGTCTTAATTGAATTTCCGATAGAGATATGGAGTAAATCTGTTTAACACCACAAAGCGATGTCATTTAGACTGAGCGACTCCGCGTAGACTACAAGTAGTATATGTAAAACGTATGTATACTGTTATAGGTTATCGGATTACTAGTTTAATCTGTACATTTTATGGTACACCCCCGATACTCCAGGGGTTACCTTCACACTCGTTATATCCATCCCATGGAATATGTCAAAGCAACTCCGAAGTCAACAGAATATGCAGGCAATTTGGTCTTTAGATACATAAACAGAATAAGATAATGGTACACTTTAGTTGACTGTGTGACTTTGAAGTTGGGTGTCACTGTTTCTGTTGTCTTCAAAGGAAGAGCGCACACAAAATATTTTGTAACACCACGTTAATTTGAAGTAGAAGGGGTCATATAGTGTAGTGTAGGTTACACTTCGAATCATCCGAGTATTCGAGTAAGAGAGAAATATATTGCTGAGAGTAACAAAACGCACACAAAATAAGTAAATCAACGTTAAACTTCAAGTTTCCTAGTATTCCAGTTTTATACTTTTACTTTAGTGAAAAGGTATTATTTGGACCATCAAAATACTTAGTATTAAACATGGTCTTCGAGTTATACAAATTCGAGTTAACTCATTCAACCCTGAAATTTCACAATGGGCTGCTCTGGTCATTAACATAGAAGTGCCTAAGTGTGTCTTCAGGGGAAAATGAGTTAACGCATTATAATTGTAGTTTTATGAAGAGCGGGGGGTTACACTTTTGAGTTGGGAAATATAGGATGAAAGAGGGAGATATGTCGTGGTGGTCGGGCGGGAGAAATGAACAGGGAGGCGGAAGAGAAAGGCGTTTAGCAATAAACGGGATGGAAAAAGGGTAAATAGAAATGGAAGAAATAAGTCATTACTTCAAGGAAGCTTATAATCATAATATCCCAAGGAGAAAGGAGAGGATGTCTAGGGAAATGCATGGGATATTTAAGAGAGGAAAAGGGTAATTTAAGGGCCACGAAACAACCAAGGCGGACAATTAAATTTAGGAAGGGATTTTAACGTAGACTATCGTGGACGAATGGTCATAAAGTTCTGCCTAACTATGAATGAAAGGGGGAAATGAGGAATACAGGGGCATTGAATAATCAGGAACCTTTCGGCACTTTCCGTAAACGAGAAAATACTGTTTTTCGTATACGGAAAGTGTCAAAGGTTTTCGATTGGGGCAGTGAACAGAGGCCGGTAGAGGGCGTGCAGGGTGGGAACATATTTGCTATCTTAGTTTACATCTCATTAGACGAGGACTTGACTCTGGCACTTGAACAGATGTTTGAGTTGTAACTGTGTTATATACACCGCTATCATCAAACCTACTTGTTTATATCAATATGATAGAGTGGTATGCACAATCTCGCCCCATCTCCTAGGTTGTACTTATATAGGATACTATTAGAAGGGTGCTGGTTTAGCAGTCATTACTGTGACTAGCCGATTGGCTGATGTTTATATTGATAAGATGAAACTTTATATCAAACCTTAGTTTGTATCAACAGCTGTTTTTAATGTCACATTTTGTCGTTGAAATTTTCCTCCTCCACCTCCTCCCCCCCTCCTCCTCATCACTAACATTAACATCATCGTCATCATCGTCATCATCATCATCAACAACAGCTCCTGTTTCGTCGTATCATCCCCCTCCCTCTCTTAATTCTTCTTCTTTCCTTCTTCTTCGTTTACTGATCAAAATACATAATGTATCTTCTCCTCCGATTCGAATTTTTCATTGTTCTCGTTACCATGAGGGAATCAATAAGAACTGGTTAAGTGACAAAATTATTAATTCTTATAAATGTAACTACGTAAAGAACATTTTTGTAATATAACAAATAAATTATATAAAAAAAAACACGTTAATGGATTTGATCGACACTGGATCAGTGGCCAGACACATTGGAAGTTGATATAATATCGAAAGGATCGAAACTTGTTGACTTTAAAGGACTTTATGCGTACCTGGTTAAATTCACATTCTAGTTGGTGGACATCGTAAAGTTAGTCATCATCCTTTTTTATTACAAGTAACTGAAAATGGTTCACTAACAAAGGAAATCAGGATAAACAATCTTTCCTGCTAATCAAAATATATTGAGTAAGAAACACCGAACAATTTATGATGATGATACTAGCTAACTGGCAGCTGCTTTTATTTATATATAGATACACGTATATATAATATACATTTGTATTTACCCATCTTATGAAATATGACACATGATGAACACATTTTTTACGTTATTCAATGAAGGTCACATACATAGCGGAACAAAGTCACGTGCTCGGAAGCTCGTTTCCTGATAGGACACGTGGATGGCCACTTATGTTAGTTATTTTTGCGACCTTTTACATTAGTTGATCACATAATGAGATAAGGGTTATAGGAAATTAATATAGATAAAATGAGTGGATTCCGACAGATGCTGGGTCACGTGCGCACGGCCACGGCGCGTGCGGTGATGTCAGACGGTTGGCCAGCTGTGACATGTAATACATATCACTCCGCCACTGGAAGTAGCGCGGGTGAACCTGAGGTTTATTAAGACTGATAACCGCACTCTATAGGAGATAAAATGGCGATATTACCCGGCGTTGATGTCGTCTGCTCATGGTCTTGTCTAACATTATGTGGTTCCAAGAATACGTGATATAATTTCCCATAGACCGTTTTCTATTATCTATTTTTGTAATGGACCACATGCAATGCACAAATATCTTAACCTATATGTATAAAATTTTATCAAAGATACTTTTAAAATTATTACATAATATAACTACAGTTTAAACTTAACAATTTTATCAAGATGTATAGTTTTAATGGCAGGGTGAAGCAGACATGATTGGTCCTATATTACTTCATAGCAGAGTAGACCTCCCGTATCTATGTATATATAACAAGTTAATTAAACGTGTGGGCTCGCGCTGATTAAGCTCTCATAAAGTTATTAAATGATGCATGTTTATGCACGTGAGGTGCGATACATGTAAAATGCAGAAGTATGGTGGCCAAGTTAATAGCTGTGATTGTTCATTGGCAGTCTACAGCTTGGCCCAAATTCATTCTACGTCTTAAGACTATTGCTAGCAACTCTCATGTACTGGTCAGGCGTAGGGCGTTGATTTTCCTTTTAGTACTCATATTCTTCTATATAACCATTTCATACCGATTCAAGAGATGTGACTAGAGATATTGCACAAGTTTGCATGTTTGTTTGTTTGTTTGATTTAATTAACGTCCTTCTTATAGATAGGATCATGTAAGGACGGCCTCCCATATATGTGGTGTATTGCATGTATGAAGTGAGTGGTGCGTGTTTTCGGAGACTCCGGTATATTCGTGTTGCGTCCTCTCGTATAGTGGAACTCTTGCCCTTTTTACAGTGTTAAATCACTGAGGTATGTCGCCGAAGACACCAAGCAACACACCCCACGTGGTCACATTATACTGACAACTAGCGAATCAGTCGTCCCACTTCCTTAATGCTGAGCGCTAAGCAGGAGACAATGTTCGTTTATTTTTAAGTGAAGAGCTAATATAATAATCACAATTGCAATGTCCTCGACGTTTGAAAGCACAGGATTGAAGAATTGAAAACGTCGACGCATATTTTTGTAAAATTTCTCCAGTCTCTGAACTGGATTGTGTTAGTGCTTATGGAAACATCTTTGAGTAACCTACATATTATACCAATGTCTCTAAAATTCAAATGAACAAGTTGATAAAAAGTAACATTTCATCATTGATCTAATATTGTGTCTTTCCATACTTATATATCTGCCATTGCATTTAACTCTGTTTTTATTTAAATTGGGTCGTAGTGGCCGAGTGGTTAAAATGTCTTGACATATTACTACAAGCCCTATCACCTCTGAGACGCGAGTTCGAATCCAATGTGGGACAGTTGCCAGGTACTGATCGTTGGTCGGCGGTTTTTATCCGGGTGCTCCAACTTTCCTCCACCAACAAACCTTGTACGTCCTTACATGACCCTGGTTGTTTATAGGACGTTACACTAATACAACCCAATCCCTTTTATTTAAAGTCTCATCGACAGCCAGGGTTATTAAGGACCAGTTGCATTTGCCGCATTTTATATATCTTAATGGAAAGTGATACAAAAATACGCAAATCACTTAACAAAGCCGTGCAAAAACAAAACATAGATATATAGTGTATGCACATCTTGCTCCTCCAGAAATAACTAGTCAGTACGTTAGCTGTGTAATCTTTCCTTCTGGAAAATAGTTTGAAGCTCATTGCAGATTCTTTGTCCCAATAATTAAAAGAAGCTTTCCGCCAAGTGGAAACACACAGCTATCTCACTGAAGGCTTTGGAGCCGTAGGTACTTAACCTACATGGGCCATTGCCTGTTTTTAGAAAAAAAAATAAACCACATCATATAGAAAGAAAAATAAACAATACTCTACCTCAAAGTATATCTGAGTAAGGTAGTATTAAAATCTAGCTTTTTGAAAAACGTTCTCATTTATTGAAGACATAAGACGCACTTGTAGATTGCAAATCTTTTGAACGGTAGCCTGGGATAGTTAATTTAATATGTGTAGTTAAAGATGTAAAAACAAGCAAATTTGGCACAAAGTGCAACCGTTTTAATACCTACATACTTTAGTGTGTAAAAACAGACAATATTGGCACAAAACGCGGCGGTTTTTATTAAAGATCTTGCAGGTATGCATTACCCTGGGAGAAGATAGCCTTAACGATTGGCACCCACTTCTTCAGTTAGGATTTTAAGTCCAATTCCATTTAAACTCCCATTTTGTTATTACGCCATGTTAAAAATAAGACTTGCTTATGTTGCATTCTTTACTGTTTCAAAATACAAGGTTAAAGAAACGTACATATGCTAAATTGTATCTTTATTAAAATAAACCCCAAACCCATTCACTGGATTCGATAATTGATAGGTTTGATTACAAGTATGTATCTACCATCGACGAAGGAATGCGTCTTGCTTAAGTATTTGTTCTTTTGGTTCTCTTGTGTACAGATGATAAATGACTGAGGATGTTTAAAGTTTTCCATTTTCTATAGACAATGTCTTGTCTTAACTTTGATATAAATCTATTCTTAGGTTTTTTGTCCGAACCATAATTTCCAAACTGTCAAAAAATGTACGTGAAAAAAAACTTGCAGCAGACATGCACTACGTAAATTCATTGCTTTTGGCTCATAGTGAACTTGACCTCAAGGTCAAAGGTCAAATAAGAGCGACTTGTTTTTGATGTATGAAAACCAGATGTTAAATTTCAAAGATCAGTTCACTTTTCAATGTATACACTTAGGCCTTTAAACAATTTAACATATGGCGATGATACTTATATTGGGCTGAATCTTCTAGGACGACGTGCAATTTAATTCAGAAAGTATATTTAGCATACACCCTAAAGTTATCGGGTCAAAAATGAATTTGAAGTATTCAAATGCGTACATCAAGGTGGTGTCCTGGGCCCTAACCGTTTGCAGAGATATATTACATGGATATATATTGATTTTGATGATGTTATATATGTCATACTAGGCGAAAATGTAACATCTTTTTTCTCTCCAGTAATCTATTGAATATCATACGTTTTGGTGAATTAAGCTGTAAAAATCATTCGACTACACGGGCAAACATGTCTTATGCTTTATAAGCATTTTCCAACACCACATATTTTATGTACAGTAATATTTTTTTAATGCTTTATGCATGTTCATATGAAAACATCTCTGAAGAGAAGACACTTTGTAATTACCATAATTACTGTACAAATGTGAAATGAAATTGTAGACCAAAATTTGGCTTCTTGGTTGACAGTTTGTAGTCTCTGTTCTCCATTGTAGACTTAAATATCAGGAATTTTGGCAGTAATGTTAGAATTAATTCTGAGCTCTTATTTTTACTTATAAAACTAAAACACATGTATTGTGAGTATTGTACTTCTCAAAATGTTGGTAACTTTTGATGGTGGTGAATAGCATATTAAAAGCTCTTCTTGATTCGTGAGTATGAAAATTACGGCACATACAGCTATAATAAATGCAAATCCTGTTGTTATGTCTAAATATTTATATAGTATGTGTATGTAAACAAAAAACAAAATGCCCTCACCTTTCTTTCATCAGTTTGTCAATGAACGCCAAAAGAATAATAATGTAAACATTTGTCAATGCATTCAAAACAATTGTTTAGATGTTTTTGTTTTAATTTTGAAAACATGAATTTGATATTTTAATACCATCAGCTAGTTTCTCTAAAAAAATTAAATGTATTTTTTATTTTTAATGATGGTTTTAACCACAAAGCGACGTCTCCCGCATGCTATTTATTATCAGCGTGCATGAATCATAGCGGTGGAAGCCTTTTATCCCTCTAGCGGTGACAGTAACTCACACTTGAAAGTATGCAAACCAGATGCTAAATGTCAAAGGTCAGCTCGCGCTAGAAGGTCATGTTTTATCCCGTTTGACGTTTTGTAAAATAGGTTAACAAACTGGTTTACACGTCTCTTAGATTATCAAAAATTGTGTTTTCAATGTGTGTTGAATTTTGTTCTTCTTTTTTTTGCGATTTGGTCAAATGATGGTTCATTCTTAAAATTTGATATGTTACCATACAGTAAATACAAAATACTTTTATGTATGCCCTCTGTGTAAGACATTTGCTTTTTGTTTATAGTTTAATATATCTGTTGTCGTACAGTTTTGTTTACTTTGGAATGTTGTACATGTTTACTCCACGGATAACATCAACATGTAGTTGTGTTTAGGGAACACTTTGTTTGTGGTATTTTTGGTTAATTTATGAAGTTCCTACATGGAAATGGATAGCTACTCATAACATAAGATTCTGCACGTTAATTAGAATCACGGTATGTGCCGCCTCTGGAAGTACTTACAACAGACGCCGATCGAGCGGGCCCTTAACAGCCAGCGTGCTTGGTACTAGGGCGGCTATCACGGACGGCCTTTGCACGAAGTTCCTCTCGCTTTTATCTCTTGTAAAGATTTCTCTAAGTCTTGTTTTGATAATTCGGGGGAGGAGGAATGTTTGTTGATTCAGTTTCCGGAAGGTCTGGTTGAGCTTAGCGTTTGTTTTATGTGTGTACCCCTAGAGAGACAAACATGATGAGATTCTGGTTCCAACACCGGAATACGGCTCCGTAAGTATTTGATCAATCATTGTCTCTCACATGTTTGTTATTGTCATTTGAACGCTTGATATTAGAGGATAAGGTTAAGCATGTATTACTACCAAAGGATTTAGAAATCTAAGCAATATGGCGGCTACCACCACCATCAAACGCCATGCTGCATTTGTGAGAGGGGGCGTGAAGTCGGACTTACAAATGTTGTTCTGCGGAAATTGATAAATATTGCAAATAAGAACAACATCTTTGTGAATTACACGTGCTCAATTATGTCAATTATTTTTGGTTGACAGTTTTCAAGGCTAGTATATTTGAATATTTGGTTTTATCTCTAATCGTACGTTTGGAATTTATATAGTTGCATATGTTTTCTTGAATATAGAACCTTTCATTTTTCAAAATATTTTTTTTATTTAAAGAGGTAAATTCGATAATCATATAATTTTAAGATTTTAAGAACTTCTATCTTTTATTCCTGGATCGACCTAAACACTCTATCAATACTATCATGTATTATGTGAAACCCAAACCAAACAATATAATTTGATTAAATTCTGGAACTTGTCGTTTGTAATAAAATCGAAATGTGATGATAATGACTTTCTGGGAGTGGACGAATTTTGGAAATCAAAACTGGTCAGAAAAAGTGTCCGGAACTTTGATGGATGTAAAGGTTCAAATGAACATTTATGAAGGATTAAGACAGGGTTCTGACATATTTCGATAAAGTTTCGATGATAACATATCATTTCGAGGATTTTTCCAATGTTGAATGACGTATACGTGTGTATTTAATGAATGATTTTACAAAGTATGACCATTTAAGACAAAGAATTAACTACAATGTATGTTATTTGCCTGTTGTCTAATTTTCTCTATCGGACACGTACCCTATTGTACTATCTCCGCGACGGCAATGTACAGACATACAAACTGAGATTTTCGAATGCCGGGGGTCAAAATGGCCACCTTTACGTTCCGGTTCTTTGACAAAATGTTTCTTATTTTCTTATTCACTCTTCTGGACGTTTTCCAGTGGATTTGATTTAAAGACATTTTATGTTTCATAAGGTGAAGGTCTCTTGCCGATTACATGTTTCTGGCATGTTTTTACATGTTTGATAAAAGCGCGTGTCACGGAATTCATTTGAGTTATCGTAGGGCGTTGCAAAGGAACAAGCAAAACATCTGATATTGTAACAAAACCGTTATTCAGAAAACAAAATCGGTTAAGCGAGAGAAATTGATATACATCATTAATTGTAGATTTGTTGAAAATTTCCAGTAAATGTACGTTGGAAATTGAATCGGCTTTGTCTGTATTGGCGGAAATCAACCATAGCGTTTTTCATCTTTTTCACTTAATCGTGTTCCCACATGTTCCCTATATATCCCTAAGAGGGGGTGGGGTTGGGGATCGACGAAATCAAAAATCTTATGTCTATAATCTTTTGTGTTAATGTCACAAGCTTATTCTAACACCGATTCATTGTCTTTTGAATTTAAGAACAGAATATAAGTCTATGAAGTAGTTTAAAAACTAACCAAGAATATATATCCCATGTGTGTCTTGATAAAGCGACAGACTACCTTGGAAATTGATAACATATTAGTCTATCTAGTCAGGATTGCTTCAATGCCAAATACAGGGAATGTTTAGACTTTAACAGTAAGATCAGACTTTCTTTTTGTGTAGATTTCTGTCCTTGCTACATGTCTCCCTTGGCCTTATATATACTAGCACACAATGTGTATCTACCGGTGTCCTTGAGCGCCTGGATTCCTCGCCTTTCCCGGTCCATGTACTGTATGTTGTGTTCTAATGGTACTAATTGTTTGTTAGACATAGATAAACGTGTGAACAGGTACATGCCTTGACCGTCTGTAGAGATAAGCCTACGAGAAGTTCCGGGTGATGAACGATTTGTACAGATAAGCATCTGATTCACATGCTGCCATTGTGTTCAGCATGTTAACTTAGCTTATCACAGCAATCTGTCTGTACCTACCACATCACGTTCCGTCCAAAGCTCGTACATCAAGGCAAGTAGGAAAGACAACGCAACGTTTGTTCTTGTATAATTAGATTTGCAATGTGAATGCTTGATGCAAACAACACAATATAATGCACTTGCGTTTTTAATATGTGGTTATCTCGTAGATTCA
The DNA here is from genome assembly GCF_041381155.1 of Argopecten irradians. Classification (NCBI taxonomy): domain Eukaryota; kingdom Metazoa; phylum Mollusca; class Bivalvia; order Pectinida; family Pectinidae; genus Argopecten; species Argopecten irradians. Next base: position 42,323,355 of record NC_091140.1, on the reverse strand, counting down.
TCTATAAACGTCGTCTTTTGCTGGATGTAATATCCCAGAGACCGAGTGGGTAAAGTGTCTTAGGATTCAACCATTGCCTCTAAATCTCTGGATTTTCATGGTGGAATTACCTTGCGTCAATTAGTCAGGTCGATGTGTCTCAAGACCTTATGCCTTTCCCCCACCAGAACATGGCCACTACGTTTCTGAAACAAAAGTTAATTGATAGCAAATTGGCGTCAGAACGGGCCTAAGATAAAGTTTAACCACCACACAAATGCAAGATTCCCTGTGTAATTCTTTCACAACGCTACAGCTAGTGTTATGGGGAAAATAGCTCTAATGTAGTCTGTGTAAAAGGATAATCCAAAGAGGAAATTTTCTATATAATGATTTATTACAGTCGGGTGCGGAGCGGAGAAATGTCCAACTCTACACTTCCAAACCTAGGGCTAAAGTGAATAAACAAGTAATACAAAATGATTATATACAATATATACAGGAACAAACATGTAAACAGCACTTAGTCTAAATGTGATATACAATAGTTGCTAATTAACTGACGCAAGTTTTACCGGTATTGAGAACTGCTAAGAAGGATTAGCTAAAAGAAACACATGTAAATACGTTAAAGCAATATATCACAATAAAGAAACGGCTATTATATTCAAAATGAAGCTTTGTATTTTACTTCTAAACCTAGAATATTAAGTATGTTTGAGTAGATTAAAACAAATAGATAATATCACAAATGTCCGAATAGGAACCTGTCATAAACCGCATGACAAATCTATGTTGACATAGAAGGTTCATTTCTATGTTTTGCCACGTGGTGTAGTGATAGTCAACTACTGCATGGTATTAAGGATGACACCGAGAAACATATAACGACCCGCGTTATAGAAATGAAATTTGATTTATCATTCAAATTGTTTAGAAAGTGACAGCATATGTAGTATCAATAATAAGCTTATAACTTTTGAGATATTACAAGATTATCAAACTCATTTTACTGTTAAAATTTAGAAATTAAAATACGTTTTGAAAACGTAGTGCAGTTTTAAAGAAAATATCTTGAAGCAAATAAATCTGAATCCATGTTTGAAAGGATAAACCAAAGGCATGGATCTAGTATTTCCGTTTATATGACTTCTGACTTCCGGTGTGATTGTATATCCTTCGTCTATTTCAGATCGTCTTTGGTGAAGCTGCTATGCGGTTTGTACGCCCTGATCATTGTCGTTCTTGGAATAGTGTTTTCTACTGCCACATCGCTGACCGCCAGGGAGCGCCACCATCAGTTCTATCTGGAGGTAAAGGTCACGGTCACACTAGATTTAATTAGTAGGTAGAATCTGGTAGACCATATTTTCCATAGGAATTACTTGTAGGACATTCTATATTGGTGTGATAGCATATTGTTAGTTTAAACTGTAGTTTTGTATTTTAATACTCCAAAAATTGGGATCAGAATCGGCGCCTATTATATCATGTGTTGGTCATTGCAATTTAGCGTTATAAGGAACAATTCGCTATTGTCTTGGTACTTACATATTACAAAAAGCAATTAGTGTCTAGAAATCGTTATAATTATATATATGTTACAGTGCTATATACATTTTTTTGTGAAATATGTATCGATATGAGTATATGACAACAGAAAGGGAATTCGTAAAACCAGCAAAACTGACTTTATGAAAGTTGTTTTATTGGCTCATATTTTTTTTCTTTTTTAATCTCTTTAACTAATCCTGCTCCGTTCCATTACAGGTATTCCTGGTGTACTTATATGTGTTCTCACTCGGCTTGTTGATTTACTTCCAACTCGGCCTCCTTAGTGGAATCAAAGTGAAGAACAACTACTATGAACCTAACATCCGCATATCAGTGCGCAATGACGGAAGTATCCACAAGTCGCCGACTGCGTCGCCATATCCGACGCGAGCGGCCGACGCTGGGGCGAACAGGTCGGAGGAGGGTCAACCTCTGGACCAAAGTAAAGCAGAGCAGGTGTCTGTGGGGAGTTACCACAGCCACATGGAGATGCCGGCCCCCGGGGGTGTGGCACACGCCGGGGAAGGCATCAACTTTTACCTCAGACTGGGCGCCCTGGGTAAGTAACGATGTGTTGGATATGCGAAATATCTCTATATATCTTAATCTGGGCTTAGCGTTTATGTTCTATTTGTCTTGCTATACATTGAGAGTTGTTAGAAAGATATTATGAAAGAACAGAAAAAACACATGATAATCTTTTTCTTTATCTAAAGTTTTGTTTTAGAGTTGATTTGCCCATTTATATCTTGAGGCAACCTGTTGGTTTCCATTGCATTGTTGAAACAGTTACTAGTTTCTGTTTGCCAGCATATACTTTAAAGAGTTACATAATTCTGAATATCTTTTACCGAATAAAATGGTGTGAAAATTGCGTTGCTTGCTGTTTTAAAAAAACATAAAGAAGTTTAAAGACTGATTTTCCCGCATTTTTCAGCATTTGCCTGCGGCAGTGTTATTCTGGACGGGTTCCACATCGCTACCTACTTTGAGACGCAGACGACAGAGGAATGTAAAAGTCCCATCTTCATCTTCGTCTACGTCATGCATCTCCTCTTCACCTTCGTCCAGACATTCTTCCTCTTCAAAAACCACAAGGTAATCTTGATAATTCATACATTTAAGACACCAAGGAAACCATAGCTAACCACTTAAATTCGTACAACAAAAATCATGAGGTAACCATACAAATTCATTCAGATAAAACCACGAGGTAACCATGGAAATTCATATACTAAAATCATGAGGTAACTATGGAATTTTATACAACTAAAACCACGAGGTAATCATTGAAATTCATACAAATAAAACCATAAGGTAACAATAGAAATTCATACAAATTAAATCATGCGGTAACAATAGAAATTCATACAAATTAAATCATGCGGTAACAATAGAAATTCATACAAATTAAATCATGAGGTAACAATAGAAATTCATACAACTAAAATCATGCTGTAACTATGGAAATTCATACAAATAAAACCATAAGAGGACAATGAATCTATAATATATAAATTGCCTTTGGATTCATCAATGATACCATTTTGGTAATATTCATTTTTCATATTAATAAAACTATTGTCACCATTAGAAAGTAAATAACAAGATAAACAAATAAAGACATCACATAAGGGTAAACGTGCACTTCAATAAAACATCACATTCCTCAAAGCCTCATCCATACGATGTTTTATATTATCCAAGTTGTTGTAAATATGATATAGTAACACGTGTTCCTAAAACATCACCCCATCACTATTCAGGCAACAGGCAAAAATAGACCAAGTGACATGTGCTAAATACATTACGTAAGTGGAAACCACAAACTACATTATAATACCACAAGCACCCACCCTCTCAGCAGACCAGCTGAATTACAGCGGATTCTGTTAAATATAGCTTTGTAAACATCGAGTGTTTGGTTACGGTGAATGCTTGAGTGCAGATACATGCAACATTTTGTTGGCACAGAAGCGCATTTTGTTAGAAGGAAACCAGTACCTGTTTTGATTAAGCTTTTAACGTGCAACTCACGTTCTTGGTCTATATTTATGTCCAGTATTGATGGTTCTGCGATCAATTTTCTATTTTCTTGCTAAGCTTTAATCAAAGAAACTACACGAATCCCCTTTTACACCTATCTCCACCGTATCCATAGCGATATACATATTATCCGCTTCATAATAGCACTGACTTTTTGTTATGAGTTTAGCAGATGAGAATTTGCAAGCTTTCGTTTGGCCTGTTGCCATACACACCTGCAGGGAATTACCTGAGCCGATAATTATTTTGTTTGATGGAAGAAAATCATGTCCACATTGATATGCAACATTACATGCTCTACGGGAAAATGTTCCCATTCGTGTTTCTGAATGTTCGATCCTGACATTTTATCACAAGATATGGTCATGCCTGTGAATTAGGTGAACGGAAGTAGGTGGCGTTGTTAACGTCCAATGTCACGGACCACTGATAATCCACCACGAGGCATTGCTAATTAACGTCGGGGAATCCTCATGAATGTCATTCCTGCCATGAGTAACGATTACTTTCTAGAAGTACCTTCGTACCTGATAAGCTAGACAGCAGAAACGCCAAATAGTGTAAGAACATATTGATACAATACACTTGTGTTTACACTGATATCAGCATAGTACAATCTCTAAGAGATCTGCTTTTATCAGATCTTTGTTATCATAGTTTAAAAAAAATATTCGTGGTAATTGAATAAAGTAGAATAGGTCAACTAGATGTAAAATGAAACAAAGCATCAGTTGATTTTCACCTACATGTAAGTCAATTTTTGACCAAAGTTTGTCTCAACAAGTTTGGATTTGTTGCATTATCGGGTAAATTATTTATAGATCATCTGTTCTGACTATTTTAGCTACTACATTATGTACATTGTAATTATGAATTATACGGTGATGGAGAGTTTATCAAAACGACATTATACATTTGTAGCATATTCATGAACATTGAATCATATGATATGGTCGTCTTGGCCAAGTTGAGTTTCGCTTTGGGTCACTGGCTTAGCTATTCGCACGAGATAATTTCTCCGTACGGTATTCTTGACATCTGTATATAAACAATGCATTATGCAGTGAAGATTACCAGATTATCTTTCGATACCACTGGAAGAAACTGCATCTATATGTTTATATGATATCCACTCGCCACCTCGTCAACGAGGTCATGTAGATATACAAAACCATTCCTCAAACATAATTTGCCATAAAAAGAACATTTGCTACAGAAATTGTATATTGTAAACTTATTTTCGCCTGAGATAAAAACATTTCACCAAAATTTTACGGCTGAATTGAAATCGCGACTGTCAATCGCCATAAATCTTGGCTAAAAAACTCCCAAAGTGTGGGCAATGCCTAGACTGGTTGCCAGTCTAGGTAATATCTTAAACGTTCTTATTTTGGCACAAAACATTTAGTTACAATTGATTTTGAACAGGTTAGAGCTTGAACAATTTAGCGCTTGAGCAAGTTAGTGTTTGAACAGGTTAGCGCATTGATGAATGCGCCCATTTTGCAATTAGCGCTATGACATTTTAGCGCCAAAGTTTTGGTGGAAAAAGCGCTAAATATCAGTACTGCCAAAATAATGGACTTTTACACTAACTTGTTGGCAAAACAGCATTTAGTTGGACTTCTTTCTGTGATATTCACATTTTTTTGTGTCACTTTTTATCATTAGGAATTCGCAACTCGGCAGATTTATACATCATCGCGAATTTTACGCAATAAACGAAGCTATTTCGGTAAACAGATAATACAGTAGTAGAACTTGGCGGTGCCTGAACGATCCACCATAAACATTACATTATACATATAACATCGTAACATAGTTGGGAGATAATTGACAATTTACTGTGACTAATGGCATGTTGATGGTGTTTATAAACAACTAGACGCGTAATGATTCGTTATGTCGGCTGAACCGTGTAGATTACATTCATTATGGTAGTAAATTGGCTGATTGCTGCGCGATAAGTAGTTCATCAGTCTATTTATATATCACGGAATGTTGCGCGTGAATGTAGCTCAACGTGAAGCACGTCTTTCATAATTGATTTCTTACATAGTTATGTGTGGCTAAAGTAATAGGAAAATGCATTAAGTTCATTTTTGTCAATTTTACCGAAAATGAGAAAATGAAGCTTGCAGGCTTTGTTACATAATTAAGGTTACATTAATTATACTATGCACACAGGAATTAATTGTTAATGAACCTGACATAATTAAGGATGCTTGTTAATCGAGCCCCCACTATTTCATTAGTTACGGGTTAATGTGGTTACGGGAATTATACACATGTAAGGAGGCCAAAATATCGATACAATATCAACAAAATTGATACAAAAGCCGACATTTTGCATTAAGGGAGTTGATGAAAAAATAATCTAGAAATCTAAAAGTTTGGTGGAGTTTTCTTGGTTATTGAACAATTATAACACAAAAAATATTTTAAAATATTATGTTTTTATTTGTTACCTCTAACAACATATTATTACAAACACATGTCAGAAATGAATGTGTATTGGGTATCAGTATAGCGATGATATGTGTCAGTAATCTAGTATAGCATACACAGCCAGACGATAAACAATACGCATTCTTATATAACAGAAACGCCAGTCGCAGATATGACACTGGGGCTCTGTAACTATGCGTCATCAGCTTATTATCAAAATATCAAAATTCAATCATTCGCTGAAAAAGTGTCCGTTTTTCATAAATAAAAAGACGTATGTGGATGTTTGATATGATCACGTTTTGGCAACATTAAGCTTTCATAGTAATTTGATTTTATTTCAAGAAAAAATAAATTTGATAATCAAAGAATTTGTGGTCAAGCTAACAATGCTTTGATTGATGTATCTCACTGGAGGTGTGCATGTGCTATTGTTATCAGGCATGTCTACTGGTGTTGTTCCAGTAATCCCGAGATTCCTGATACATACATATGATGTACTTCTTACATACTTTCAGATAACAATACGCTATGCTAACATGTCTTAAGATTAACAAAAGACAGACAAAGGATTAGCACCTCTTAGCATAGAATGCTTACACCATGTACCCTTATTTTTGTGCTTCAGGAACTCTTTAATTCCTAAACAGGTGAGGATGTGAGACAACGTTTTCTTCATCAGACGCATTCCCAAACAAAAACTATCACAGAAAGCATTATATTACAGTATTATACTGTCACAATCTTTGAACTCGATACTGCAAACTTATTGAAAGATTCATTTTATCTCAAGATTTTTATCTGCATCGAATCACACTAGTTTTTTTTATATAAAACACAATTTTTAGCAAAATATCGTACTTAAGTCCTCATTAATAAAATTCTGTAACTTCTATTTCATTTTTGAAGCAAAGTTCATTTGAGAAAGTCCACTTTTCATAGCGGAATCAATATGGCGTTGCAAACGACGGTGTCATATGCAATGTTATTGGATGATGCTGTAAATTCAAACCAATCATTGTTCTTGTTAGAAATAAACCATTTCGGTGGAAATACGCATTACAGAACCATGTTCTGATAATTTGAAAATAACATTTTATCAGCATTCAATAACATTGGACCAGCACAGTTTACAGTAATGAAAGTCAGATCGACTTGAAGATAAAATAAGAAATACGTACACAAGTGTTTCGCTATGACAACTGATAAGCCAGTTCATGTTTGATGAAGGTTTCGCAGTAAAAACATGACCGATAACCACAGAGATTGTGAACACGAACTAGGGGACAGTAGCTGCATTGTCTCTGAAACCTGCAGGAGAAATGGAGATATCTCGTTTACCACTGTGAACCATAAACAGAGAGAACGATGCCATGTTGTGCAGTAGTTAATTAACATGTTTATATAAGGAACTGGTGTTATTTAACTTTCAGCCTCAGTAAATAAACATCAGTTTGCCTACTGAACTCGTCTGATCTGGTGCCTTGTGTCAGAATCAGGAAGAGCATTCGTGTGCATGTATCTGGGGTTAATAGCGTTGTAGAAATCAATTTATTTGTTGTTGGTAATTTAATACAGTTATTATACTCGCACCACATGTGATTGCCATGTCTAATCGTTCAGCAACAGCAAAGGCAATGTTTTATAGGAATTGAGAATTTGTTAAAAAAACACTTGAGAATTGCAAAAAATTGAAATATCCAAAAAAACTCTCACTGTTTCAGTAAATTGTTCACTAATAATTATTAGATATTTTCGGTTCATTGATGTACACAAACTGAGAAAAGCGAACATTTTATACACTGTTGATTACCAGAGAATTTTTATAATTTAGTTCATCTCTAAATTGTCACTGGTTGTGTAAAGTCTTGTTCGCTAAGATATATCGAGTTATTTTCATGCATGAATGTACGATCATATTATTGTATACAATATTTAATGTACTAATTAATGCCACAACTATGTATGTTTCAAAATGGATAAAATTCTTAGAATAAACTCAATAGTAGTTGATAAGGGTTTATATTTTACAAACCCCAGTATGGCGCCTCTCATTGGTCATCTCCAATCTCTAATTGGTATCTTCAATCTCTAATTGGTCATCTCAAATCTCTAATTGGTCATCTCCAATCTCTAATTGGTCATCTCAAATCTCTAATTGGTCATCTCCAATCTCTAATTGGTCATCTCCAATCTCTAATTGGTCATCTCTAATCTCTGATTAGTCATCTCAAACCTCTGATTGGTCATCTCTAACCTCTCATTGGTCATCTCAAATATCTGAATGGTCATCTCAAATCTCTGATTGGTCATCTCCAACCTATATTTGATTCCGATAAGTTACACACATATATAGCTTTGGACTTATGACTACTTTTCATAGGATGTTTTCTTTTTATTGCATTTGTAACAGGTAGTTGTTTATTTAATCTATAAACATCAGAACATGGACTCTCTATTTAGCCACTCCACTTTTAGGGGAGAGATATATGTATGACGCAATATGTGGCGGTTTGCTTGATCAACACAGTATTAAAATGGAGATATAATTGTAGATAAACAAGTCCCCTTATTATTTATCAAGTTTATCTAAATTCTCATTATTTACTTTAACTAACTCGAGCTTGATAAACACGATAAACAACAGTCACCTGTTTGATAACCTATATTTCATTTATCTTGGCGAACAAACATCAGTGTCAGTATATCGTGTTTTCATTATCCATTAACAAGCCCTTCACCTCTAGGTCGTGAGTCTGAATCCAATGTGGGGCAGGTATTGACCGCTGGTCTGTGTTTTTTCTACGGGTACTCCGGTTTTCCTCCATCAACAAACCTGACACGTCCTTACATGACCCTGGCTGTTAATATGACGTTAATAACAATCAAACCCATTATCTATTAAACACATTCATTGTTTATTTCTGCAACTCCCACGGTTTTGGCACTCTAACTTTTCCCCGAAATGTTTTCATAGAAATCAAAATGATTATTTTTATTATATTTAATAACATCAAGTGTATATTTTAGATTGAATTATACATAATGACCATTCAGCCCTCATTAGATTTACTAATGTTCATAGTATGACAGATAGGGTAGGCGTTTTACATTCTATAACAAGATCTTTCTCGCCGCGAGTCTTTATGAGTCATTTTCTAAACTCTGGCCATGGGTCGGAGGCTTCGACCATCACCAGTATACCTTAATATAGCATACCTAACATGACATGATTTGCATGGTGACACAATGATTGAATGTTTGAACTCAACCAAATCAAATTTTTATTAAGTCTTATTTCAACAAAGAAAAGTATTCGAACAACAGTGACTAAATTAGTTCTCTTCAGGTACAAACATGTAACAAGGGTTACATACATACATAAATTTAACAAATTAGTGACTTAAAATGTCATAATGTGATCCTAAAGAAAACACTAGCCTTCAATATGTGTATCTGTATGTATGTTTGGAGAGGGCTTATTCATAAGTTGTCAGAACTTTTGCCCAATCCTCTTTGTCCGATATCAAAAGGCAAATTCAATGTGATTAAATAAAGGAAACATATTATAGAAGAAGTATAGATGTAATGACAATAGATAAGATTAATAAGCAACAATGCCAGAAAAATAAACTTCTGCCACTGATTTCTCATATCATGTATACCCATTCACAAATTGAACTTGATTGGTTTTAACGTCAGCAGTCAGCACATTATTTAATGGTTAAGATAATGAAATATATGATGACATTTCTCACAACCAGTATCTCATACTGCTATTTAATGGTTAAAATAATGAAATATATGATGACATTTCTCACAACCAGTATCTCATACTGCTATTTAATGGTTAAGATAATGAAATATATGATGACATTTCTCTACAACCAGTATCTCATACTGCTATTTAATGGTTAAGATAATGAAATATATGATGACATTTCTCACAACCAGTATCTCATACTGCTATTTAATGGTTAAAATAATGAAATATATGATGACATTTCTCACAACCAGTCACAACCAGTATCTCATACTGCTATTTAATGGTTAAGATAATGAAATATATGATGACATTTCTCACAACCAGTATCTCATACTGCTATTTAATGGTTAAGATAATGAAATATATGATGACATTTCTCACAACCAGTATCTCATACTGCTATTTAATGGTTAAAATAATGAAATATATGATGACATTTCTCACAACCAGTATCTCAAACTGCCTAACTTTTCTCTTTTTTATCTAAAGTCTTAAAATTCAAACTGACTTTCTCCGAGTTATTAAAAATTCTCACGAATATTATATGTAAGGTGCTAAGTATCAGTCTTCAGTCTAGGAGGCAGTGAAACTTTCAGGATAACAAATGACATCTTTATTCCACCGTGAACACTCTCTGCAGAAAGGCCTGTGTTACTAGGGAAATAATCGTTAGAATGATAAGATACGTATGCCAAATATTGAAATATATATTGGGGTACTCTATGCACTTTAAGGTGCACCATGTGGTGTGTGAATTTTCACTTTACAGACGCGTGTACTCCTTCAAGCATTGCAGAATATGTTTATCCTTAGTAGCACACATAATGTTATCCTTGTACCGGTATGTAAGTTGAAATGTTCAGCGATCTCAGTATATGTTTTAAAGTTTAAATCATTGTTTAAATTAAGATACATTAGAAAAGGAAAATGTTGTCGGAGTCCTTTTCCGAAAGGGACGTAAATTGATAATTTATATGACTTATTGAACAAAGTGTTTGGTTTTCTTGGTAAACAATAATTTTAGTAATAATGCCTTTTTTGTAACTTGTGATTCATAAGTGTCGTGTTTTATTTACGTATACTGCTTAAAATGCCAGTACTGTTGTGATGTATTAATAGTAAAAAATAAAATGATGTTCAAAATACAATAAACAGTATTATTTTAATCAAGGATACATGGAAGTGATCGTAAATATCTCATTGTGTAGATCTCTGTTTCCATAACACTAAAAGAAGACGGTAATCAAAACTATAATGGAAAAAAAATACTAGTATGAAAATAATACATCTTCGTTAGCCAAAGATATTCAGTACGTTGCTCTCTTTGTTTCGGGAGGAGTATCGTACTGATTGGCACCCTTGGCTAGCGAAGTTGGAAGATATGTGAAATTTCAAATATTTTTTACTTAGATGAAACATGTCAATGATATACTAAACTTATTTTCTGATGACGGTTTATCTTACAGCTCAAAACATTCAAACAATGAAATTTCTGTAAAAAGGGAATATTTGGGGTTAATTTTGATGGCGAAAATTAAATCCCGTTGATAAGCATCAAAGTGGATATGAAACAACTTTGCTTTATGTTTGAAAAATAGAAAAATTAATAGTGAGGGATATCATACAAGATATGTGGTATATTTACTCTCATCTTCAGATTCTTCAGACAAGTATTTACTCTATGTTTTGTTTTTTTTTTTTTTTTTTTGGGGGGTGGTTCTGGGTTTAAGAGTTATGCCAAGAATAAGATAAGTTAATTTAAAAATTTGTCTGGCTGTTTCATTACCAGGAATGAAATAAAAATTGCGAACATAGCCATTGTCTAGCTATGTAAAGAATTCTTTTTATCTCTACGAAAAAAAATCCTTGAACCTCAGCATTAGATAACTGCCCTGTACATCCAACTATATATCTTACTTCTGTATGTCTTTTTAAAAATCTGTCTGTTGTAGACACCGATTAATATTTTCAAATTAAAATGTTTTCATTGCTCTGCTTATCTCGGTATCTTTGACATTTTAGTTTAAAACATCAATTAATAAATAAATTTTTGTATCGTTACAGCTGGTGATTGACAAGGCAAAGCCACTTGTACGTTTTGGTATGATGCACTTGATGGCCACCAATCTGTGCGTTGTCATAGTAACCGCGGTCACGGAAACAGCCGAAGATTACCGACAAGATTACTATGTGAACCTGCTGAAATACCAGGAACTCAACAACATCACACCAAGTAAGACACTGATGAATTCCTTACAAAAAAAAAGTTACTGGCAACAAGAATTATGTGGTGTATTCGTGTCTGTGCAATAATAGAATATCTTGCCATTTTTATAGTGCCATCTTACTGAAGTATACCACCACAGACACTGGATAGCTCACCCCAACCTGTCATATTATACTGACAACGGGCGAACCTATCGTCCCATTCCCTTAAGCAGGAGCAGAAAGTACCGCTTTTATAGACTATAGTGTGTCACGGCTAGGGGACAGAACCCAGAGCCTTCCTCACAGGGACGAGTGTTCCGCTTCCCAAAATATACACGGGAAGTGACCGTCCTTGAATAACCATGGCTGCAAATAGGACTATATAACCTGTCTATAATGACTTGGTACCCAGTGGACAGACAGAAAATTGTATTTAAAGCAAGGTGGTCTTTACACACATATTTATTTGTGTTGATATTGTGTTTTGTTGCCCAACGAAGTAATCGTAATAAGCAGAAGGTTTTTATACAGAGTTGGTCATCACAAAGGCATGTATTGTGAATTGTCTAATTCCTAATCCCCATTGATATGTGTAACGATATTCCGAAAAATAAAACCATTTTTTCTACATTTACAGATGACAATATGACCGGAAGCTGCTACAGAGAGGAAACGCTGGCTAGATCTGCTTCTCCCTACCTCTTCCCTAGTCTTATCATCTACAGTATCATCGCAGCTGGTATCATCTACCGCCTCTACCAGTACATCGGTGTGAGGATCAAGCAGAGGTGGCCAAGTCACACCTCTCTCACCAGCTCTGTACCGGCAGGGGCCGCTGCGATCGACTGCGAGAAGGCCAACAAGGGGCTTTTCTTAGGCCTCCTAGTGGCCGTCCTCACGCTCATCGCCATGGCAATCTTCTTTGTGTTCGACACGAGAGTGGAATCCCCTGACAACGCTATTAAAGTCTTCTTCACGACTGAGATCATCCTGATGGTTATAACAAGTGTCGGCATCGTCTGGGGATACATGCGTCTGTCCATCCTTAAATTCATCAAGACCATCTTCTTCTCTGTCGATTCGGTCTTGTTGCTTGTGGCACTTGCTGGTTCTTACATCTACTTGTGCTTCACGCTAATCTCGGTTTTCTCCTACTGCTCAGAGATGGGGACGGATACTATCAAGGGTATCCTTAGTCTTGTCACGATCGCTCTGGCTCTATGTCAGATCACCCTTCAGACCGTCTTCATCCTTGACGGCCTCTGTCGCTGTGCCGAGAATGATGAACAGATGATGGCTAAGCCCGGCCGAGCCGTCGTCACCTTTCTTCTCATCTGCAACCTGGCAATGTGGATCGTCAGTATGTTCGAGATGAAGAAGACCAAAGTAGTTGAAATGCATGAAAATTTCTACGGAATTTTAGCATGGAATATCATCAACCACTTATGTGTTCCTCTTCTTATCTTCTTTAGGTTTCATTCGGCCATTTGTCTGTCCAAAATATGGTACAATGCCTACCAGAAGGAAAAGGTACCATAAAATTTTCTGATATCTTAAAGAATGGAACCATGGATGATTTTTACAATCCTGTGTCAAGTGAAAATATCAGGCAGCTTTACAACTGTTAATTGGAATATCTTTTAGACAACACGTGTTTATGTGGCGTGTATTTCCAAAACGCAGGGATCAAAGTTCAAATGTGGAAGCCGTAACCCTCCACATCTGCCTTATAAGACAATGATCTGGAATGTGAAGCACGATTTAAATTGGATTTAATATGGACACTTTATGTGCTACTCAAAATGGTGCTTGAAAAAGTTTTCACATGTGGATTTTTATTTTTGATATCTTGTGTTACCATGTGTAATGATGAAATGACGTCAAATGACTTAATGGCGTCACTGTGGCAATGCTCAGCAGTTTGGAAGTGTTATCACTATTCTACAATAATTTATGCAGAAACGGTATGTGTTAAACGGCGTCTTAATCCTAAGTGATTTACATTTGGATGATACAGAGGATTATGAGCGAATGCTGGAAGTAGAGTTTCACCAGAAGCTCTGTGTTATTCTAAGTGAAAAGAAACCTGAAGACACACGATATGGATTTAGGTCTGTCCTTGGGAGAACAAATGTTACTATGGGGTCTGCATACTATCGGGCCTGCTTATCATATCCTATCGGAATACTATGCAAGATTTGTTCTCTGTGAAATACGCGGTTGCAATAATGTCGACTGCTTAGTAAATTGGTAAAGATTTATTTTAACGACATAGTGACATTAGATCCATAATTCAGTGTTTTGAACTGCAGAGTTAATTTCTTTAAAAAAGGATTGATTATTACGTCATTAGTTTATGAGAGAAGCATCATGAATTGGAGAATACATCGTGTTTTATCACAAAAACTAATGACGTATCATTCGATGTCAACACTGAAAGACGATAATAGACTGCAATGTGTCAACATAAGACAGACTACACAGTGTCAACATTATATACAGTAAAACGAGTCAAATAAGTCAACATATCAATGCACATATCAACTATGATCAACAATTGACTAAATACAAATAAGATATAGGTAATTTGTTCATTTTATTGTTTCTATAAAATTATTACCTTCTGGTTTAGACAGTAAAATGACGATTTTTGTTGACACTTTGTTCACTAATTGTTGACCATATGTTTACGTAATGTTCATGAACTGTTGACGTTGTTTTGACATATTTGACGTTGTTTTGACATGTTATTGACGTTGTATAGACACATTGTTGACATCGTGTTGACACATTGTTGACGTTGTGTTTACACATTGTTGACGTATTTTAAAACAAACGCGTTCACGTGCTGACGTCATATATTGTTCAAGCAACAGAGAAAGAGTGTAAAGAGTGAAAGTCTTTGACGATAACATGACATCGTATTATAATTTTGTCGGATGCAACTCGACGTAACAAATATTATGACCCCAAGAGATGAACGCTATGACGTCATGACGGAAAGACATTACGTCAGGAAGGCGAATGTCACGACGAAACGATTTGACGTCATTTACCAACCTATTTAAACGACTAAACGATATGACGTCATCAGACATGATATTGTAAAAAATATGACGTTGTCAGAATGTGTGAACGGTTCAGAAAAACACTGCGGGTCTTTACGAGTGCTAATTTGCGTTCCGTGTAATTTGGGATCAATTCGTCCAATGTAATTTGTTCAATCGCTGTTCATTTAAATATATACATTATTGTAAATAACATTAGATCAATTATTTATTTATTATTTAGATATAGTTACGTCAATTTAAGGTCAGTTTTAACAAATTCATTTACTTACTCAATCTTTTAATAATTTCATATCCAGTATATATACTGACAAAATTACCTACTGGAATGAAATATCTTAATTTATAAAGTCAAGAATTGATAATTAGAATATGTGCTGGTTGAGCATATCAAAAGATCAAAGAAAATACTAATTTGACTCCTTTTAAGTGTTTGCTTGAAAGTCCCATTTTGATAAGGTATAGAGTTATTGCCAGAGTTCCGTGCTCGCAGCGACATGAGTATTTAGAATGCTTACTAATCTACCATGACTCATTGCTTTGATTATGGTGTGTAAATCGTTTCTTCTTGGCACGACCAGAAAGCGGCCATTTTTTATATTCTAAAACATTGTTTGCATAAAAATTATGAAACGTTTATAAACGTATTTGTATAAATGTATATATAGATATAAAGGAGAATGTTCGGATCTTTTACGTCCTAAAAGACAATTAAAATCAAGTGAGTATTAATACGACATCTTCAGGGCACTGATTTCATGGTTTTACGGTTGAAACCTCTTCATATTAATATTTTTTGTACTTTTTCCTTATCTATTTTATTACAGAGAATGCACAGCTTTAAGCTAGAAAAACAACAAATCCCAAATCAGTTTTCAAAAGATATTTTGCTGAAGATTTTGAGTCTTGAAATAATTTTCAGGTTTAAAAAGGTGTAACTTAAATATCTGATTATATTTGGTATTCTTAATTAAATTCTTGTGTGACTATCTCCGATACATTGAGGCAATTATTAAGAAAACAACTTATGTAAACGATATTGGCATGGAATGGACAATATTGTGACATATTTATATTATGTGTAATTATAAGAAATACTCTTAGATAGAACTTTTGTAGAAATAAAATATTTATACAATAGATGTAGTTAATTTTTGCATTATAACTTACAATCGCAGTCCTTACCACCTTGGCAATTTTAATTATTCCGGGACCCTACGAGTAGTCGTGAAGGAACAATATTTAAACATAAAAAACAAAACTATCATGAAATATTCGTCAGCAGCTCCAGACATTTGGAAATCTGTACACAGTAGAATATGCACACAATCACGACTACTGTTCCGTCACGACCACTGGTTGGGTCCCAGTACTATTGTTTTGTTTTCAATGGTGTAATGTCGTGGTGTTTCAGATGTTTTTTCTACAGCTATCCTTTTCACTCTGGGTTGCGCGATATATATCCACATAGGGCTGTTGCCAGTAAGTGACGCAGGCCGATGGTTTTTTCTCCGAATACTTCGGATACGCCGGCTTACTATCCCACCAAATGCTTGTACGTCGCTGATGAATTAGTGTTAATGGAAAGGAAAGGGAAACAAAAAATGCTTTAAATTCCTGAAGCATTCTTAGGCTGTGATCTAGCCTGCATGTGTTTCAGTGATAATAGAGTTTTAAGTTTTCGATGATTGAGAAAACTCAGATATTCCAGAGAAACAAATTTCAATGATTGCTAAACGTGGGATTTGAACAGGCTATACAAGTCAAACACTTCCTAAGTGACTTCTGAATATGTTGAACTTCACGTTCAATTGCATTCACATCTTGACACATTCCTTATCATGGAATTATTTGACGTGTTTTATACGTAAGTACTCGGTTTATACAGCTGTTTATTGCTGTCATGATGTAGACCAGAAGGTATCGACATCTTCGTATAAATCTGAAAATATTTATTAAAAATTCACAAAAACGTCGGTTTTAACAAATTCAGCAAAAGATGTTCCGCAATTTCCTGTGTATAAGCCGCACTGCCGCGGGAAGCAAAATTAGGCATTAGGCCATGGGCTAGGAGGGTCCCACATGCACCCCCCCCCCCCCCAAACCTCCGAACCAATATTTTTCTGAACCCTTATGACCCACTGATCACAAATCCAAATGTTAACATTGCATAAGTTGGGATGAACTTCCGGTTATGACGTCATCAAGATGGCCGCCATCTCGAATTTCACAAAAAAATGAAAAATAGTCATAACATTAACATTTTTCAACCGAAAAAGACAAATGAGGTATCAAAATGACCACAATAGAACAACAAATACATATCAGGACCAAAAAATTCAATATATGTAGTGATTTCTACGAAGGAAATGAAAAAATTGGATTTAAAGCTCAAAAATGGTGATTTTTCATATTTTGTTTGACGCAGCAAAAATGTTTCCCAACAGCAATCTATTATTTCTAATAAGTTTTTTGACCACTTGTCAATCAGTTTAAGCAACAAAAACAACCAAAACCAATGTTAACATCGTATAAGTTCCGGTTATGACGTCATCAAGATGGCCACCATCTCGAATTTCACTGAAAAATGAAAAATAGTCATAACATTGGCATTTTTCAACTGAAGTAGACAAATGAGGTATCAAAATGACCACAATAGATACAAATACATGTCGTTGACCAAATAAGCCAATATATGTAGTGATTTGAACGCAGGAAATGAAAAAAAAAAAATATTTTTAAGCTCAAAAATGGTAATTTTTCAGCATATTTTCATATTTGGCTTGACGCAGCAAAATTGTTTCCCAACAACAAATTATTATTCACAATCAGTTATTTGACCTCTTATCAATCTGTTAAAACAACAACAACAAAAATATATAGAAATGCAAAAGAGATTTGTTATACCATCATTTGGTTTACAAAACGTCACCGGATGCGGCATATGATTGTTATTTTTTCCAAACCGCTAACACTACAGTTTCCTGGTGTCTTGGAATTTCCTGAATATAACATTGGCTATTGACGATTTATATCTTAACAAATTTGAATTTAAAGTTGGCTGAATATCTATGTGGGACTTCAAAATAATCCATTTTCATGCTCGAAATTTTGTAGACTAGTAGCCTCTCAAACTGAATTATTACAGCAAAACGCTAACTAATAGCTATAGGGTATCAAATTAAAGTTCCGTAAATACCATGACACTTTTCGAAACATATTGTGTCTTTTAGAATGAGCACATCCATTGTTTATTTCCTGTGTATAACGCAAGATATAAGATGGTTACTACAGTGTCACATATTTCTTTCACTAGTTCTTAATGCTAATCATTTTCGTTGTGCGTGCTTTCTCGCCAGAGTGTCGTCTTCGACCTCGGTGACCTGATGTGACATTACATTACCGGGTTACCATCGTGGTTCTAACTTGTCAACTGTCCATGGTCAGAGTTAAGATCAGAAACATCGGCTTCAGGGATGTGGGAGTTTTTCCTGTTTCCAACCTAGTTTCACCTAGATTCACATATCGTATATGATGTTCCAGACTTCCCCGGCATGATGGAAAACATTCTGCGGAGGGTTGAGTTGGTTCTCCTTAATTCGTATGGAGCACAATTCCTAATTCTTGTGAACTTCAGTGACCATAGGTGGCACAGGTGGATTCTTTGAGGTCATAATTGAGGTCTGCAGTGAAGTTTCGACTCGAATTAATTAACAGTTATTAACAATATGTAAAATTACCTTTTCTTACTTAAATTTATAATTTACAAATTAAAACCAGTAGCCCCTGCACCACAAAGAAAGCAATATTGACGCACAATGAATAAAAAAGCATCGCCAGAAAATAAATGCATTATTACAATATTATTGTCACCATAGAAGAAGAAATCAAGTTGAAAGTCATGAAAGTGTTGAATACTTTTGACTGGAAAACATGATATATCTCTCTGTGTTCCAGTATTAGAGAATCTATATAATTGTCGGCAGTGATAGTAAGTATATTGAAAAATTATTTCATTTGAAATGCTTTTATTTTTCATTCCCAAGTTCTACTATTATATCTATGTTTGAATGTAAGATAGAGAAGAGTACAACCGTGTCAATATTCACAGCCTCATGACGTGTACGGTACCGTCTTCACACCCGATCCACACGTCCCCACACGTATCCACTACCACCGCTGTAGGTTTGACCACTCCATGTTTCCGGTCCAGAAGACAAGTGGCCCGTGAATTAGGTCTCGGTAGGACGTACACCTGATTACCACTGTAGTCTGGTACAAATAATCGGTCGTACATGTCAAATGACATTGCACATAATTTCATGTTGATAGCCGTTTGACCGTTGTCCAGTTCACCTGACCATGTCTGTAGAGTCGTACCTGACTTGCCAGTGATTGATACTCCCGAAGCATTACAATCCCCAGTTGATACGGCTACACCCGTGGACATACAGGCGATGTACATTCCCTTCTCGGTACAGGTCAATTTCCTTACAATCGTACCTGACTGGTTCAATACTACTATATCCGATGTCCAGGTACTAACATACACCTCACCTGTCTGGTGGATGCTGAGATAACATGCGTCATGTGGACTGGTGTCAGCAAATGTTGTCACATGTTTGTTGTGCAGTGACAATTTATACACTAATGCACTTACTGGAAAACTGGTCACAAGTATATCTGTAGTTCCCACCATGGCCAGGCCTAACGGTACGAAGTCCAATACCACTGTGTCTGTGACCAAACCCTCTTTACTGACCAGTATAAGACCACTGTATGTGTTTATAGATAACCACGCATGACTACGGTCCACTGGATATATACAGAATATTAGATTTTTTTGAGTAACAGTAAAATTGGAGATCTGCTTGACGTGATTACTGTTGATATCTTTCTTCTCGTACTGGTTTCCGTGATTTAGTTCACCTAACATTTTTCTCAACACGACTTGATTGATATTTCCAGTCACAAATCTAGATTGTTTCGGTAAAGCTGTCTTCACATCTACGTCATACCGGGACAGGGTTGCACTTAGTGACCAGTCTGTTTCCAACATTGATCCAACGGATGTGCTTTTAATCACTACTTCCGTCTTCTCATGCAGGCGAGACAGTTCGCAAACTTTGGTCTGGTATTGTTGACAAGCTGTTTTATATGTCGCCGATTCTTCTTTCTCCAAGGCCGAAAACTCGACGAGCACTGAATCCGCGACAGAGTTTACTTCTGCTATTAACTTTCTTCTCTGAGAGTTCACTTCTTTCCGACATGCGTTAATGTTTTTGACGGATGATTTGTTATTTTTTTCTAGCTTGGACAGCTTGGTCTTGAAAAGTTTTATATTTTGGGATATCGTCGTCATGTGTTCATTTAAATGTCTCTTTACTGTTGTGACAGTTTCCTCCAAATGTTTCCAGTTGTGTTGTTTATGTGTTTTGGAGACACATAGAGAACAAAGCACTTCTTTACAATCAGAACAGAAAAGATCCTGGAGTTTACCGGGGTGTAGTTAACATACCTCGGGTACAGGTTGGTCGCCCTGACGGTTAGCTCTCCCTATCGGTACAATGTCGTCGTTCTTAGATTTTTTCCCGCGTGAGTGGACTTCCTTACAGCGATTTTATAACGCCTCCTGACAGTCATTACAATACCAATTTAAATTGTCATCATTGTCACACAGAGAACACGTGTAAACAACGGGTTCCTGGGCACGTCGTATGGATTTAGAACTCCCCATATTTACTCTTCATATGACGAACTTGTGCTATCCCTCTGGTTTGTGTTTGGTGTTGTCATGTTTGATAAACTTTGGAAAAAATACTTCCTCGTTACGGGTATACCACGTGATCAATAAAATTAGATTAAGCACTTCGTCATTACGTGGTACATAATTAATAAGTGTCATTGACTTAGCGCGGAACGAGTCGATTGTTGGTTGAATACATGTTGATAACGTAATGGTACATGTATGTCATGTATATCTATTATAATGTACAGCCGACCATAGGAACACCGTTGAACGGCAAAGTGTATGGCATTATATACAAAAGGTCTTTGTTTCACAGAAATCCAACTTAGACTGAGCACGATATTTTAGATATTAAGATTCATGTAAAGTATAAATTAGTAATACTTTGATAATCTGTCAATCCCATCGAAATTTAACATAAGCGACCAGTATCGAAACGGTATGGAGGCGACCGAAATTGAAACTCTATGCACAGGGGGCCAGTTCAATGAAAAGAAAACAGCATTCTCCACCCCAGTAGGACTATTTCAATTCAGCGTCATGCCGTTTGGGCTTGTCAACGCGCCGGCAACTTTTTGTCGTCTTATGAGGAAATTGCTTCGTGACATGGCTGACGTTGAAAGTTTCATAGATGATATTCTGGTCCACACCACTATTTGGGAAGAACATATGTCTACTCTAAATGATCTTTTCTTGCGGTTACGGAATGCGGGATTGACTGCTCGTCCGAAAAAAGTGTGCTATTGGCTATAGAAGTTTGGAATGTCTAGGACATATCGTGGGAGATCAGCGTTTACTTCCAAATCCAGAGAAACTTACTGCTATCTTGGATGTTCCTACACCACAAACGAAGAAACAAGTAAGATCGTTTCTTGGAATGGCTGGATATTACCGCAAATTTATTCCGGATTTTGCCTCCATTGCAGTTCCTTTAACCGATCTGACCAGGAAGAGTCAGCCTCATAAGATTCAGTGGGGAGAATCTCAGGAGAGATCTTTTGTGACACTGAAGAAATTCCTTTCTGCTGGACCTATTCTAAAACTTCCTAATCTTGACGAGCAATTTATTTTGCAGACGGATGCGTCCGACTACGGATTAGGTGCAGTTCTTCTACGGGATGAAGACGGAGAGCGTCTACCGATAGCTTATGCCAGTCGGAAGCTTAAGGGAGCTGAAGCCTCGTATTCAGTGATAGAGAAGGAATGTTTGGCGGTGTTGTTTGGGATTGTGAAATTCCAGTGTTATTTGTATGGACGTCACTTTATTCTAGAGACGGACCACCAACCGCTACTCTACCTGAACAAACTGAAAGGTTCAAATTCGCGGCTTATGAGATGGGCGCTGCAGATGCAACCGTAACGGTTCACAATTCGTGCTATTCGAGGAAGGGACAATGTTGCGGCAGACTGTTTGAGCAGGCTGTGAATCAGTGTTCAGCTGTGATCTACAGATCGGAGACAACAGAATCTTCGATAGTTATGAACTGTAGTGTATATGTATATAATGTATCAACGGTAGTGTATATATTCTAGCATTGGTTTTGTACATTCTACTTCGGATATGTGTTGGTAAGAAATGAAACTTTTTTAGCCCAAGTTTATTTCTCGAGGTGGGGAGGTGAGTCACAATCCGACTCTATTTCATTATTGGGAAGGTAGGTAGAATAGTTTAGTATGTGTACGGTATGACGGTACGACGGGTAAGTATGTGCGTTTACGCTATACGCGACTATACGGCTGGGTCGTTTGGGCTGCCGTAGGGAGTAATCCACCCGGCGTGATAATGGAGAACGTGGCAAGTAAGGGCATGGAAATGCTGATGCCTGTATGTTCGCAGGAAGCGTATAATACAGTCACGCTTCACGTGCAAGCACTCGCTGTCCAGTACAGAAAAATACGGAAGCCGGGAGAGACCAGATTGGTCAGATATACACATGTATCATAGATACTGCACTTATTCGCTATGTAAGCGGCGTACAACGATTACCTGATTGTGGGAGGTAAAGAGGACACGAAGGAGTGTGTGCTCGGTTGTAGCCTTCACGGCTAGTCCAACCTGAGGGTTGTGGTTATACCTATATTGGGCCTTGGAACTGAAGCCGGCAGCGTCGAGGACAACAGCTTCGACGGAGTTTATCAGACAGTTCCTGGTCTCAGGGAGATCGATATTACATCATCAGTATCAGGATTGAACCCAGATGTGATATTTGTGATGCTACAAAGACTGTAGGGCTGTTAGGTTAATTTTAGTTGTATTTAAGTATATTCTAATGTAATAATAAAAGTGTGTAAGTTCGCTTGCTGAGTGTATCATAAGAGGATATGAGTGTTTGGATGTGAGTGGGGTTTTATAAAATAGAGAAATAGTAAAAAGAATCTTGTAAAGTAACTGTATATCTTATTGTATATTGCTTGTATTAATAGTATATAATAATAATTGTAAATATGTATTTCCTGAATTTGTTTTTATTTGGGTTACCTGTGTGGCAATTGCTCGAAGTTACAGATGTTACAATACATTTTTGTATTTGGTGGGTGGACTAATGAATATACCTAACAGTCATGTGATTTTTTGTCAGAAAATATGAGATTTGAAAAATGATTAAAAAATCGGGACATTAACTAAACAACAGAGAATATCCCGATTTTTTAATAACTGATGAGTAAATGACTCTATGGAGGCGAAAAACACCGAAATTTAAGAAACCAATTAAAACGTTACTATGAAGTACTACTAAGATCCATTTGATTTTCTTTATAAAGATAACAATTAATGTCCGAATACCCTGTTTGTTTAAACAGGGTAAGGACTGTCCGTTATAGAAAGTAGCGGAAAACCGGGAGTACCAGGAGAAAAACCTGTTTAAACAGGGTAAGGACTGTCCGTTATAGAAAGTAGCGGAAAACCGGGAGTACCAGGAGAAAAACCACCGACATAAGCATAGTCCTTGTTACATGGAACCTGTAGTAATATTCGAGCTAACGACCAAGGACTTACGGGCTTCCGACTACAATCTATTGTATGAGATTTCATACTTTTAGATATATAATGACATTATATCAATTGAATGTTCAATTCAGTACATGCGTATGTCATGTACAACAAAATAGTTATTTTCTAAACAACGTTATATAAGCAAATGACGACGGGAGTTCCCTTATTGACAAACAAATTTATAAGTGGTTATTTCGTCGCATACGTTTATTTGGATTTGATATATTCGGATTTCTTTAAAATCCATTTCCGAAAAAGAAAATTAGACTATAAACGCTTCATTTTCCGATAGAATAGAGAAGTAATGGGTTCTTTGTGTTTCGTCCGAACTTAAATCTCGCGTTCAATTTTTATGACTTGACAAAATGGTCGAATAATTGTGGACTTTTTTCCGCACACATGAGAATTGACAAATAAATCTGTTTTTATCTTTCTAGAAAAGATGTTTTTCTGTTGCTGGATATTTTTCAGTAACTATATATATTTAGCTTGAATTTATTTCGCCACAATCATTATCTCACAGGTCCACATGCAGACTAACCGCGGAATGGGGGGAGGGTGAATGAAGAAATCCATCGTATGATTGTAACTATGCTATGGAGATACATGACGAGCCAATGGGAAGTACAACACAACAAATGTATCACAACATGGTAAAATATCCTGATATAATATGTGGATGTATTAAGGGGAATTTTTTTCCGGTAAACCTGTAGATATTCCCGTAAACTAACCAATTGTTGTAGCATTGTATTTTGATTGTGGATTCTCCAAAAGTCCTCCCTGATCCATCAAATATTGTGGAACAGAATATGAAATACCTTAAATAGGAAATTTCAGAAACATGAAAATGCATAGTGGAATACGCTGGACTAACTCAAAACGTTCTCAATTCGAATGGTCCAAGACAGCGCACATTTCGGAACACGAGCTACTTTTAAATGAATGTGGCATGAAAAAACGGGTACAAACTTATGCAAATATTCTGTGATCATTTTCTTTTACAAAATGATTTGATGATATTTTATATTTATCGATGTTAATCTGAATTAGAATATACAAAAAGGGGTGATTTTTTAAGAAGAAAAAAATGATATGTGAATTCAGTACAAGTAACCATAAATTTATTGTGGAAACTGGTTGATGTAATAATTTAAATTATCAAAAAAGAATTTGTCCATTTCTGCTTCCAAAATTGACAGAATCTGATTACGATTTTATAATAGAAAGTAGCCGACGTTGACATCGAAAGTCGAAAAAAGACGACGTCTTCTTTGTAAAGTGTTTGCCACTGGTAAACGACGTCATAAAAATGTTTGTTTCAATCGTCAATGTATTACGAATTCTTCTACGTAATTAGCCCATTCAGCCATGTCTTCTTTGTATAGGGTACAATTAAGATAATCATTGTACGACTTCTACAACAAAGGACCTAACAAAGCGGTTGTATTATTTTTTTAAAGATGACAATATCGGCCGATTCGACTCGATACAATTAAACAACAATTTACAATACATAATTAGTGTTTCTTACAAATATTTACTAATTAAAACAAACTACACGAAGAAAGTAATGTTACATATTCAGTGTCACTATAAAAGAAAATGATCAACCTGAAAGTCCTACGATGCATTCGATCTGATATGTTTCTCCGAGACAAATGTAAATGTCCTTATCTTACACATGAACAGTGGTAGTATGTATATTGAAGAATTATCTTATAAAACGCGGACAGAGGATTGGATTTGAAATTTTTGTTTGAATATAATATACACAGAAATAGATCCGGTCAATGTTCACAGCTTTATTACGTGGACAGTACCGCCATGACACCCGATCCACACGTCCCCACACGTATCTACCTCCAACGCTGTAGGTTTGACCACTCCATGTTTCCGGTCCAGAAGACACGTGGCCCGTGTACAAGTCCTCGGTAGGACGTACACCTTATTATTGAGGTCTGGTACAAACAATCTGTCGTACCTGTCACATGACATCTTACATAAATGCATGTCGCTAGCCGTTTGATTGTTGTCCAGTTCACCTGACCATGTCTGTAGAGTCGTACCTGACGTGTCAATGATGGATATATTCGAAGCAATATAATCCATGTAATCAATCCCTGATGATACGGCTATACCCGCGGATGTACAGGCGATGTAGATTCCATTCCTGGTACAGGTCACTTTCCTTACAATTGCACCAGACTGGTTCAGTATCACTATATCCGGTGTTTTGGTGCTAATATACACCTCACCTGTCTGGTGGATGCTGAGATCACATGCTTTATGTGACCCGATGTTAGCAAATATTGTCACTTGTTTGTTGTGTAGTGACAGTTTATATACAAATGTGCTTACTGGAATACTGGTCATCAATATGTCTGTTGTCCTCACCAATGTCAATCTAAGCGGAATGAAGTCCAATACCACTGTGTCTGTAACAACACCCTCCTTCCTGACTAGTACCAGACCTTTGTGTTTGTATATAGATAACCACGCGTGATTGTGGTCCACCGGACATATACCGTTTATTTGATTTTTTTTCTGGATGTGGTCACTGTTGATATCTTTCTTCTCGTACTGGATTTCGTAGCGCAGTTCACCCAACATTTTCCTCAACTGGTTTCGATTGATCTTCCCAGCCACAAATCTAGATGGTGCCGGTACAAGAGTCTTCATTTCTGTGTCCATACCGGGATATCAAGTTATGAGTTATGCTCAGTGACCAGTCTGTTTTCAACATCGATCCAACTGTTGTACTTGCAATTACCACTTTCACCTGTTCATGCAGGCGGAACAGCTCGCGAACTTTGGTCTGGTATTGTTGACAAGCTGTTTCATATGTCTCCGATTCATCTTTCTCCAAGGCCGATAACTCACCGAGCACTGAATCCGCGACAGAATTTACTTCTGCTAATATCTTCGTTCTCTGCAAGTTTACTTCTTTTCGACATGCGTCAATTTTTTGACGGATGCTGTGTTTGCACTTTCCAACTTGGACATTTTGGTCTTGAAAAGTTCTTCTTTTTGGATTATTGTCATGTGTTCATTTAAATGTCTCTTAACTGTTGTGACAATTTCATCCAAATGTTTCCAGTTGTGTTGTTTATGCGTTTTGGAGACACATATAGAACAGAGCACTTCTTTACACTCAGGACAGAAAAGATCCTGGAGTTTACCGGGGTGTAGTTTACATACCTCATGTACAGGTTGGTCGTCATGACGGTTAGCTCTTCCTATCGGTACAATGTCGTCGTTTTTAGTTTTCTTCCCGCGTGAGTGATATTCCTTACAGCGATCACACAACGCTTCTTGACAGTCTTTACAATACCAATTTACATTGTCTTCGCTGTCACAGAGAGAGCATGTGTATGTAACGGGTTCTTGGGCACGACATATGGATTTAGAACTCGCCATTTTCCTGAAGAACTTGTGCTGATTGTGATTCGAGTAAAGTACATTTTTTTCTAACTAACCCTTAATTTGACTGGTTATATGACATCAAACATTATTGATGATCTTCACTATGTTTAGGCTGCTCTTTAAATAGTTCAAGCAGGTTCTGATATTTTGAAATTACAAAGCCTGCATTACATATTTATACAGGGATATCATAACACATTTGGAAGCTATTACAAGTCTGTATATTGATGATCACTTCACCAAACAAATTTTCACAATTTCAAAAAACTAAACAAGTACCGAATATGTAAAGTGTTCTGTGAAATCGATAGAACACCTTTTTGGTTTGTTCTAAGCCATGAAGTGTTGTTTTGGGTTTAAATGAAAATCGTAAAATAATAGGTTCAGGAATTTCATTGAAGAAGACTGTTCACAGAATTATATTTTTTAAGGAAGTTTAAAAATTTTGGATTGAAAATGGAGGACTAAATAAACATCACTACACCGAATACAAATAGATTCTAATTCAGAAGGAAAATAGTCATAAACTTCTTTAGACACTGTTTCTTCATCCCGTTATCTGAACATGGGCCACGACTTTGAGTAAAACTTTTTTTTAGAATAAACGGGCAAATATATCTTTTTTAAATGTATACATTATCATTATTGGTTTCAGTTAAGGATTGATTATCAATTTTGGTGCTTGCATTGACTAATGAAGAAAGTTAATCTCGTGTAAATGAAGTATAATTTGGACGAGATAAACTTTCTTCATCAGTCAATGCAAGCAACAAAACTGATAATTAATTCTTATATTTACGTTAACCAATTTAAAATTTCCGCTGTTGAAAAAGTCAAATTCTTTGTATTTGGTGTAAGATTATTATACAAATTTGCAACATACAGGCAATATAATCAATGGAATCCTACTTTCGGTCCAAGACAGTGCATATTTTGGCGGCAATATTTACATTGAAAAGCTTTAAGGGAATATTGTCTAATGTATATTATATATGAAACTCTCAGTTCCATCATAATTTGGTACAAAATGGGTAAAGATATAAGCAAATTAAAAATTTATCGATGTCAATCTGTAATAGAATTTACGAAAAGAGTGCGATTTTGAAAAATATTTTGATGTGTGAATTTAGAACAAGTAACCATAAATTCATTGTGAAAAATGGTAGATAGAACATTATGATTTTCCAAATAGAATGTGTCCCTATTGTGATACCGATGATATTAATGATGAATTTCTTTATTTATTAAAGTGCCCATTTTTGACCTTTGAAAGAAAATTACATATTAATAAGTAATATTATAAGATATCAAATATTATGAAATTTTCACAGCTAATGAACTCTACAAATATGAAAACATTAAGAAATTTTATATAAATTTATCAAAGTTTTACTTAAAATGTTATATAATTTGTCCTCCTTCTATATTACATTTGTTGAGAGTTGTAAAGATGTTTCTTTATACAATATACATGGTTAAAAGATTGAATGATGGTTTTGAAGTTTGAGAGTAATTAAGAGTACACTAATTTCGTCATTTGCTCGGCTCATTAAAATGAAAGGCATGGCCTTGCAATGAAGAATATATATTTGTTTCCTACATGCATTTACAAATTAAAACCATCACAACTTGTACTTGTACATATACTTGTTCATATATGCATTCGACTGGGAGAAAACATGATCAATTTCTATGAGTCACATTTAAATGTCTAAACCGTCCGTCCATAAACACAACAACAAAAAGTCACCAACATTTATTCCATTGTAGGGAAATTCTAAAGCAAATTTCTGTAGAAAGATAGATTTCTTTATTTCCTCTGGTTAGAGATTTACATCAATCATATCTTTTGTTTACATCAAATCAAAACAACAAAGTATATACAAAATCATAGAAGAGTGTTCATCTCTGAGATCATTGCAGGCACCAGATCAGCAATGTTCAACATCATTAAAGTCCTCTTTTCGTGGTCCAAGTAAATGTCCTTTGAACTTCCAAGAATAAAGTTGCATTGTCTTTCGTCTGTTAAATGGTCAAATTTTACGTAATCCGATACGTCAAATACGTTTACTAAAAACTCTAATTATGCATCGCGACTTTTGAATAGTGCCGGACACTGGACTAGAAAATGAACCGTTATATCATCAGTTTCTTTCTTACATATTTTACATGTCACCGTATTTTTCTCATGACGATATGATAATTTAACCAGTTCGGCAAGTTTCCATGTATGTTTCGGGTATTCTAGACTCAGTAGCCATAGCGGGTTAGGACCATGAGTGTAGTGAATTGAATTGTATGTCTGTAGTATATAAAAAGATAACATAGCGTCTTGCCAGTTTTTATAATATAAATCCTCGACTGTTTTTTCTGCAAAAGTTCTTCCAAGTTGTTCGCGAAGGACAAAATCCATCGAACACACAGTCCAGCAACAGGGATGAGATGTTTAGATTTCCCGAAATGATGAATATATCGTGAACAAAACTTTCTGTATTCATCATTATATCACCGAATATAAAGGAGCACAGTCTAATTGTAAAGATAATTTTCCACACAAATTTACTACTTGCCACACAAAGCTTATTGAAGAACATGAGCTTTCTACGTTCAACCTTGGCGTAGATATCTCATAGCCCGAGTGCGCGTGTTGTGACTAAAGATGGAGGCGTTTGCTCGAAACCTTGGCACCTCCGGGCGGCGTATCGTTGTACAATATCGAGTTCCTGGCGAGATTGTTGTGTTGGATTAGCCCAAAGCTCCGATCCATACAGTATTCGTGACTGAACCATAGATTGCACGAGTTTACAGCTTGTCAATGGGTTCATACCTCCACTGTGTATGCCAACACTAATCAGAGAATTCAGTATCTGTCTCCCTTTCGCACATGATGACCTGATGTTTTTATCACAGTGAAGATTTGCAGTAAAAATTATTCCCGCGTACTCTTTGGTGGTGACCCATTGGATAGGTTGTCCTCCTAGCTTACATTCAGTCTTTGGAACGCGCTTTCTACTGCCACTGTGAAACATCATGAGTGAACTTTTTACGGGATTATAACTCAAGCGCCATTTGCAGGAGAAATCGTATACTATATCCAAGAGGTTCTGCAAATTACCAGTAGAGCAGTCCATAAGTAGGGTATCATCGGCTAAGAGTATCCCTGGTAAATGTAGATCGTGAATATGAAGACCGAAGTTAGTTGAATCAAGTTCGTAAATGAGATCATTGATCATTACTAGGAAGAACCATGAAGACAATGTTCGACCTTGACCGACCCCTTGCTTGACCTTGTATGGATTTCCGGTTATTCCCTCATATAACACATACGAATATACGTCGTTAAATGAATTAGAGATAATTCGCCAGATTTTGCCATTGAGTCCCATATTGTATATCTTGAAAAGGAGGCCGTTTATCCATACACTATTGAATGCCTCTGCGTTGTCTAGAAATGCAGGGTAGACTCTTGTATCGCGTTCAAGATGGTGGCATATAGCTTCCTTTACTGTGAATGCAGCAGTAATACTTCCGCACTTTGGCCTAAAGCCTTGCTGTAATCGATGTGGAAAATCAATTTTATTGCAGAACTTTAATATTCTTTCAGAGACGATTTTTCGAACAACTTTTGTAACACTGGAGTCAATGTGATGTCTCGATAGTTGTTTGTGTCCAAACTGTCTTTCTTTCCACCCTTAAATAAGGAAATAACTTGTTCGTGCTTAAAACAAGGTGGATATTCTTCGATTTCGAAAATAGAGTTATATAAGAAGGCTAGTGTTTTAAACAGGTGCGTGCCTCCATAGCGAATGTGTTCTACTACAACATGATCATGACATCCAGCTTTGCCGTTCTTCATATGTTTAAGAGCGTTTATTATTTCTAGTTCCGTAATGTCATCTTGACAAATTTTGTTCTCGTTATGATAACTTTGTGCGTAAATGCTACTGATATTAGAGTCTATTAGTTATTTATGCGCGCTTACAAAATGAGGTTTGAGTGTCGGACTCGCTAGCGCACTGTAGTGATATGTCCATGCCTGTCTATTAACATCTGAGTCACGAGATATCTTGTCATCAATTCTCAGTTCGGACGTTTCATGGCCTTTAATTTTTCGAGCACGAACTGCCTTGTAAAATGTTCCAGAATCTACCTCTGCAGCTACCTGTACTTCATAAAGCTGGTTTTGCTCGTACTGTTGCCGCGCGTTATCGAGTGCTTTCCTAAAAATACGTTTTTGTTCTTTATACTGTCGATATGAGTGAAATTCCATCCCACGTGGTCTACCTTCCTCAAGCCAAAGAGAGCGTTTTTCACGCATCGCTTTATGCAAATATTTCACTTGGTTGTAGTTCCAGTAGGGTTTGAGATACGGCCGATAGCGTTTTTTGGAAGCGTTTCTTGTGCAGCGTCATGTATGCAATTAACTAGTCTTGAACTGCTTTTCAAGAAAGTTGATATCTTTAGACGTTGAGAAAAGCGCCTGTTTTTGACAAATTTTCTCGTTAATACTTTTGGCGTAGCCCGAATTTTGTGTAGGCGTGCACTTCTTCCAGTTGACGGAGTATATGCTACATTTATGATTACTTTGAATGACGTGGGGAAGTGTATAGCTCATCCATACAGGTAAATGATCAGACAAGTTTAGGTAATGGTCATCTAATATAGAGCACTCATGCACACAATCAACTTTGCAATTTTCCATTAAGATATGGTCTATTATAGATACATGTCCGTCTTTGGAGATAAAAGTAGATGTCCCGCCATTTGTCCACGTCTGCGAATTTACAGAGACCAAGTTTCGTTCGCGTAGTAGGATTCCTCTGTCGTTTGCTTTACTGTGGTTTTTGCACCCATAGGATCGGTCGAATAGCGCATTAAAATCACCAAGGACAATCACATGACCTTGTTCGGAGTAGCGTTCAAAGATATCAGATATGCATTTTAAAGTATCTACATATGCCTGTATAGAGATATTTGTAGATGGCATTAACACACCTATTAAAAATATGCATGATTTGTCACGAAGTTCAATGGAACAGCAGATAACTCTATCATTCCCTTCGTCCAGTATAGGCGATACATTTATTCCGCTTCTCCATAGAATAGCAATTCCACCAAAACCACGATTACTAGTCCTATTTTCGGGTTCTAACGGTATACGGCTATCACACAGTCCGAAGGCTTTGAAATGGTGGTCAATGGTATTGAGAAAGTTAATTTGCTCAGGCAGAAGCCAGTGCTCAGTGATGACGGCAATGTCTGTACCATTCAAGAGCTTCGAGAGCATCGGGGTCCCGTTCATTATACCCCGTATGTTCCAGGTGAGTAGGGTTACCATTACAAACAGTAAACATATCTGATTTTGGTATGCTGGCCTCACTACCATGATGATTGTTTATTTTGGCGCGAATTTCCATGGAAACGATCGCGATATTCCCATTCACGTACGAGTACATTTTCAGGCCAGGAGCTTGGGTCCATCGCTTGTTCAAAATCCTGTTCTCGGACATTAAGTCGGGCTGTGTATGTCGGGACTTCACCTCCCCAGAACTTAATAATCTTCATGTATGTCACTTTAATACCGCCATTTGCCGCATATGTAACGATGGAGTTTATTACATCGTCTTCTGACGCGTCCGCAATGATTCTAGACATAAGAAGCTGGTTTTTTTCGGGGATTGCGTTTGACGCCACGAAATTGGTATTGTGCTGAATGCTCATCAGCCGGACCCATTTGTTGTTGTGTGTTGTATCCAAAGAAGGTCATATTGCGGTGTGGTCTTTCTGAGTCGACTTGTTTGCTATCATCGAGTGTAACGGACAAAACTTGTTTGGGATGCTGCTCAACTCTCGATTTTCTTGTTACATCAGCGTATGAGGAAAGTACGCATTTACTGGGTTCATTGTTCGATTATACATCAACATTTGACGTGCTTATTCTCGCTTTTTGAATAAAATCATTTACTGGATCCAGTTTCTGGTTTTCCTGAGCCGAGTCTCTCAGTACTTCTGGTACTTTGATTTTTGCTTCGTTTAGATTTGTATTGTTACGTGTCTCTAGATTAGTTATGATTTTCTCCCGATGAGTAAGTTGTGTGCGTAATTCACTAATGTCGCTTTTTAGAGTTGAAATTGTCTGTTTGTCTGTTCGTGTTTTCCTTTTCGGTGATAACAGCGCACAATTCTTTTTTCAAATTCATTATTTCTTCGTGCAAAACGACGTTTATTTCATTCATCTGTTCTGTCATTTCGTTCCTCATCCCCATAATAAGGATAAACAACTCAGCAAGAGTTTGTTTATTTACATTATTTCCAATGTCCAACAGATTATTGGAGGTATGCACGCCGCTACGCATGGGTGACTCGTTTGTACAGGTAGGATATACATGGTTTAACGCGGTACTATCACCGAGTAGGAGCGATTCGTCGGAAGTGTTGTTAGGCGAGTGCATATCTATTGTCGAATTTCCCGTATCGTGTGTTCTCAGCATATATTTGAATTTATGAGCTTCTGTCCCACTATTTACACATCGGAATAGGATGTAAATATCCTCTAAATATTTATCCAAAGCCGAAGAATTCCCTCCGTTTTTACGCCGGATAGGTGTACCGGGGGTGTATCGCGTAATTTCATTAACGACAGGTCATACAAAGATTGACGAACATCTATAAGATTGTCTACACTGTCCGAATAGATACTGTTCAAACGTTTCTTAAACTTATGCTTGTCCAACGATCCAGCTGGAGGTAAGTAGATTGAAGAATTATCTCATATAACGAAGACAAGGAGTTTGATTCCAAATGTTTTCATTTTCATTTCCATAAATCTTTATTATTTCTTTTTATCAATTTGATATACACCAAATACATCCGGGTTAATGTTCACAGCTTCATGACGTGTACGGTACCGTCTTCACACCCAATCCACACGTCTCCACACGTATCCACTCCCACCGCTGTAGGTTTTACCACTCCATGTTTCCGGTCCAGAAGACACGTGGCCCGTGTACTGGTCCTCGGTAGGACATACACCTGATCATTATTGTAGTCTGCTACAAACAATCTGTCGTACCTGTCACATGACATTTTAAAACAACACATGTTCTTAGCCGTTCGACCGTTGTCCAGTTCACCTGACCATGTCTGTAGAGTCGTACCTGAGCTGTCAATGAAGGATACTTTCGAAGCAAAACGATCCACTGTTAATATAGCTATACCCGTGGACATACAGGCGATGTACATTCCCTTCTTGGTACAGGTCACTTTTCTTACAATCGTACCTGACTGGTTCAGTACCACTATATCCGTTGTCCAGGTACTGACGTACACCTCACCTGTCTGGTGGATGCTGAGATCGCATGCGTTATGTGGACTGGTGTCAGCAAATATTGTCACTTGTTTGTTGTGTAGTGACAGTTTATACACAAATTTAGTTACTGGATTACTGATCATCAGTATGTCTGTTGTACCTACCATGGCTAGTCTAAGCGGTTTGAAGTCCAATGACACCTTGTCTGTGACCACACCCTCCTTACTGACCAGTACCAGACCATTGTGTCGCGATATACATAACCACGCGTGATTGTAGACCACAGGACATATACATCTTATTTCGTTTTCTTGAGTAGTAGTAAACTTGGAGATCTGCTTGACGTGTTTACTGTTGATCTCTTTTTTCTGGTACTGGTTTTCGTGGTGTAGTTCACCTAACATTTTCCTCAATAGGTCTCGATTTGTATTCCCAGTGATAAATCTCGGTGGTTTCAGTACAACTGTTTTCACCATTACGTCATACCGGTACAGAGTTTTGCTCAGTGACCAGTCTGTTTCCAACATTGATCCAACGGATGTACTTGTGATCGCTACTTCCGTCTGTTCATGCAGGCGAGTCAGCTCGCGAACTTTGGTCTGATATAGCTGACAATTTGTTTTATATATTTCCGATTCTCCTTTCACCATTGCCGATAACTCACCGAGCACTGAATCCGCGACAGAGTTTACTTCTGCTATTAACTTTGTTCTTTGAGTGTTCACTTCTTTCCGACATGCGTCAATGTTTTTGATGGATGCTTTATTATCACTTTCCAGCTTGAACATTTTGTTCTTGAAAAGTTCTACTTTTTGGGATATTGTCCTCATGTGTTCATTTAAATGTCTCTTTACTGTTGTGACAGTTTCCTCCAAATGTTTCCAGTTGTGTTGTTTATGTGTTTTGGAGAGACATATATTACAAATAAGTTCCTTACAGTCAAAACAGAAAAGATCCTGAAGTTTACCGGGGTGTAGTTTACATACCTCGGGTACAGGTTGGTCGCCCTGACGGTTAGCTCTCCCTATCGGTACAATGTCGTCGTTCTTAGTTTTTTTCCCGCGTGAGTGATATTCCTTACAGCGATCACACAACGCCTCCTGACAGTCATTACAATACCAATTTACATTGTCTTCACTGTCACACAGTGAGCACATGTAAATAATGGGTTCTTGGGCACGAAATATGGATTTAGAACTCGCCATTTCCCTGAAGAACTTGTAATGTCCCTCTGTCTATAGTGTTGTCTATTCGATAAATTGCGGATTTACTTCCTCATTACGGGTATATCACTTGACACCATGCGATACATAAGTATCCTTGACCTTTCTGATTGCGTAATTTAGATATTGTATCGATTGAAGACAAGAAGATAACGTAATACTGTATTTATAATGCAATTGTGAAGTCGTTTAGGCCGATATATTAAATTATTCAGGCAGGTCATGGGATCGTTACAAATCATCCTATATGACAACAAATTCTAACCTCAGACTGAGTTCAAACTGATAAATTTTACTCTACATCACATAAGTACATAGAACTCGTGAACATACGGACGTCGATACTCCATAAAACTCACAAACCGGACAGAAATATTACGAAATGGATTGGATTATTTACGAAATAAACGGAATAAAAGCGACTGGATATCTTACAATGCTGATGTTTTTGGCTCGAGGCGAACTTGTTCGGATTATCAAGAGCCCACTGTACATGTCTTACGGACACACGCAATTCTTTGAGCTGTTTATACATTACTGAGAAATAAGAAAAAAAATGGACGTTTCAGAAAAAAAGTAGCTCGTGCATATCACACATATTTTACCACTGAATAAAATTGCATTATCTTACTCACTAGTATATAACAGGGACTATTACCATTTGTAGAAACGTTGATGTCATATTGACCTTGAGATGCAAATGGCGGCTGTTAATAATACCATTAAAAATGTGGTTTAATTGGTGACATCCTAAAGATTAAAAACACTTTAAATTTTTGTAAAAAATGTAAAAAAAAAAAATCAATAAGTCTCAATTTCCTCTATTGTCACCATTTTTCTTGAAAACGTTTTTCTCGTGTTACATGTATATTCAGATCTCTTTGTGACATTTGAAAGACGCAATACCTCACTTATACCATATTTGTACCATGTTAGACCTTTACTATTGTACAGAAAGGTAAAACGAGTGTCGGATTTTTGTGTATTATGAAGTCTAATAATACTTGTTATAGATGGTATTTTTTAGTATAATAACTTAATTTATTTGGTATAAGATATGTAATTCGAGTGAAGTTACAATTTTTTCCAGAAACAGCTCACATTCTTATTTTAATAAGATCAACGTAAGGAAAACCAAACTCTAAATTTGAGTTGCTATATGACATCAAAAATTCATTTATTGATCTTAACTATGTTTAGATTGTTTCTTGCATTATAAATAATGAAAAGCAGTGTCTCAAATATAATGCACAATGCCTGTGTTATATCTTTATTCAGGATTACCTTAGCACATTTGAAAAATTATTTTCAGATGTCAATTTTACTAAATTAAATTTCTGATTTATGATCACTGTCATCAAATTGTTGTTTTCAAAACCTTGTGCGAATATTATAAAATGTAAAATCGGAAAAACATCTTTTTTGTTCAAAGAAAAAAAGATGTACATTTTCTTTAAATTTATTTATTTTTTCTTTATATGTACCGGGGCGAAAATTATTAGACACTAATATTAATCACTGAAAAATGTGAAATAAAATAGTTAACAAAGGTCTCGGTCAGATCACAATTTTAGGCAGCACAGAATTCCCTGGTCAAATTGTTGTTTTTATGCCTTGTGTGTATTTTAAACGAAATATTCTGTAGAAAGCACTTTCACTAATCAACTGATAGATGTGACATAAAATAATGATTTTGAGATATGACAGTTTCACTGCAATTAAAACATAATGATTTTCAGTACTGCTTAACAAAATCATTTTTCAGTCTCTTATTTGTAATTGGTAAAATTAAAACCAATGCATTGAAAGCACCGTAATTCTCACAATGTTGGCAACTTTTGGTAGTAAATAACATATCAAAAGCTTACTATGAAAAATACGGCACATACAACTTTAATTTCTGCGAATATTTCTATGAATAATTCCTACAGACGGCGTCATTAAATGAAAGTCGTAAAACACTGTGTTCGGGAATATCACTGAAGAAGGCAGTTCCTGGTATTAATAAATTAATTGTTAGCTGTTAAAACCTTTAACACAACTTTTCGAAAAATTAGCAAAAGACTTGTTACATGTAAGGAATTAAAAACACATCAAGCCTAAGCTTGACGTAAAAACGTGTTTAATTTCTTTAGACATTATGACTAAATCAGAATGCAAACCAACTTTGTTAGCTAATCGTATTCAGTACAATACTTCTAATGAAAGATGAATACAGACCTTTCATAGGTTTACAATTCAGAAGGAAATTAGTAATCAACATCTTTAGACACTGTGACTTCATCCCTTTCACTGGTCAGAATGCAACTAACTTTACTCGCCAATGGTATTCGGTACAATACTCTCCCTGAAAGAGAGTATCATACTGAATATCCTTGGTTATCGAAGTTAATACAAACCAGACATACATTTTTAATTCAAAAGGGAAATAGTCATCACCTTCTTTAGACACTTTGACTTCATCAGAATGCAAACTAACTTTGCTAGCTATTCGTATCCAGTGCAATAATTTCACTGAAAAGGGTATCGTACTGAATATCATTGGACATCGAAGTTGAATACAAACCAGACAAATGTTTCCAATTTAAAAGAACAATAATCATAAACTTCTTTAGACTCTGTGACTTCATCCCTTTTCCTGGCCAGAATAAAAATCAATAATGTGATTGGATATCGTTAAGATTCATCCTGGATTAAAGGACAAGGGCTACAACTTAGAGTAAAACTTTTTGTATGTGTTAATTTAATGCAATAATATACCAAGACGTCACGAATAAACACATTTGTATATTGAGTTTTCTGCTCTTAAAATCGACGGAATCTGGTGACGTTATCGTGGGACTAAATGGGCAATTATTCTCTTTGTGAAAGGTATACATCATCAAAATGTTTGTTTCAATCGTCAATGTATTACGTATTTTATCACATGGCTGGCACGTTCAGTCTTGTCACCATTCGTGTAATATACAATATACACATTGCACTGAACTTATGGTGACAACACAGGTAATAATGACAACATACTCCGAATATGACGTGGCATGATTGTTTCTGTAGACGCAAACGTCAAATCTGAGTCTAATTTTCCCACTCTTATATACTACAAAATTGAAAGTTTTATCTATATTTCATTACATACAGGTCATGTGATAAATGAAATCCTATTCCCGGGGACAAGAAATATGAAAAATATTAAACTCATTTAACCATTTAAAAACATGAAAATCGATTAACGTTATATGTGCCGTAACTGGGCGATAATTTTGACATGCTATTTTTTTCATCATTGATTTATTAAAACCATAAGGTTTGATGAATAAAGCTGTAAAAACCATTCAAATGACTTCAGATGACTTATAAACCTTAGTTACAACACAGAAATTTGTACTGGAAAATTGTTGTTTTTATGCATTAAGTATGTTTAAATGAAATCATACCTGCAGAAGTCACTTTACAATTACAAAAACATTGTAAAAATGTGTAATGAAATTGTAGACCACAATTTGGCTTCATGGTCTCACCGTATGTACTCATTTCACTTCACTATTGATGTAAATCAATGATTTTTGGCAGTACTGCCTAAAATCATTTTGAGCTCTTAATTGTACATGTAAAATTAAAACCTATGCATTGAAAGCACTGTAATTTTCAAAAAGTTGGTAATTTTTGGTGTTTAATAACATATTAAAAGCTCATCTTGATTCGTGAGTATGAAAAATACGGCACATATAACTTTAAGACTCGATCGTGGTGTACCAGATTATTTAACGAGTTAATGAATTTCATATTAAGTAACCATTTATATGGGATCCTGTATATCAACTAAATTGGACATTTTCAAATACAATGAATTGTTGTTTCATAAAGAATCAAAAGCGTTTGAATTACATCACTGTACGACTTCTATAACAAATTGATTGTTTTAAATATGTTTGTTTCTTGAGATGATAACATCGGACGACTCGACTCGATATAATTAAACAGCAATTAACAATACATAATATTGTTTCTTATATGTATTTACAAATCAAAACCAAACGTACGAAGAAAGTCATATTACATATTCTTAGTCAATATAACAGATTTTATCAACCTACAAGTGTTCACCACTTTTGACTGGAAAATTTGATAAGAGTTCTCCGAGGTACATGTCCATAATACCACAGGAAGATATTGATTCTTGTGTTGGAAAATCCAAATAATTGTCGTCAATGACAGTCAGAACGCGCATAAGGAATTTGATTCGAAATGGCTTCATTTTCATTTTCAAGTTTTAGTATTATTTCTATGTTTGCCTTTAATGTACACAAAAATACATCCGCTTCAATATTCACAGCTTCATGACGTGTACAGTACCGTCTACACACCCGATCCACACGTCCCCACGCGTATCAACTCCCACTGATGCAGGTTTTACATGTTTCCGGTCCAAAAGACACGTGGCCCGTGAGCTAGTCCTGATGGTTCCTTAAGTCTGGTACAAACAATCTGTCGTACCTGTCACATGACATCTTACATAGATGCTTGTCGGTAGCCGTTTGACCGTTGTCCAGTTCACCTGACCATGTCTGTAGAGTCGTACCTGACTCGTCAATGATGGATACATCCGAAGCAATATACTCCTTCCCTGTTGATGCATCTATACCCGCGGACATACAGGCGATGTACATTCCCTTCTCGGTACAGGACACTTTCGTTACAATCCTACTTGACTGGTTCAGTACCACTATATCCCATTTCACGGTACTAACATACACATCACCTGTCTGGTTGATGCTGATGTACCTTGCATTATGTGGACTGATGTCAGCATATATTGTCACTTGTTTGTTGTGTAGTGACAATTTATACACAAAGGTAGTTGTTGGATAACTGGTCATCAGTATGTCTGTTGTCCCCACCATGGCCAGGCTTAACGGCACTAGGTCCAATACCACTGTGTCTGTGACCACACCCTCCTTACTGACCAGTACAAGACCTTTGTGTTTGAATATAGATAACCACGCGTGACTTTGGTCCACTGGACATATACTATATATTTGACTTTTTTGAGTAACAGTAAACTTGGAGATCTGCTTGACGTGTTTACTGCTGATATTTTTCTTCTCGTATTGGTTTTCGTGGTGAAGTTCACCAAATACTTTCTTCAACAGATCTCGATTGATATTCCCGGTCACAAATCTTGGTGGTTTCTGTGTAACTGTCTTCACCTCTACGTCATATCCGGGTAGAGATGTGCTCAGTGACCAGTCTGTTTCCAACATTGATCCAACGGATGTACTTGTAATCGCCACTTCCGTCTGTTCATGCAGTCGAGTCAGCTCGCGAACTTTGGTCTGATATTGTTGACAATTTGTTTGATACGTCTCCGATGCTTCCTTCTCCAAGGCCGATAACTCTCCGAGCACTAAATCTGCGACATAGTTTACTTCTGCTATTAACTTTGTTCTCTGAGAGTTCACTTCTTTCCGACATGCGTCAATGTCTTTGACGGATGCTTTGTTAGCACTTTCCACTTCCAACATTTTGGTCTTGAAAAGTTCTATTTTTTGGGATATTGTCGTCATGTTTTCATTTAAATGCCTCTTTACTGTGGTGACAGTTTCCTCCAAACTCCAAATGTTTTTCAGTTGTGTTGTTTATGCGTTTTGGAGACACATATAGCCAAAGCACTTCTTTACACTCAGAACAGAAAAGATCCTGAAGTTTACAAACCTCAGTTACAGGTCGGTCGTCCTGACGGTCAACTCGCCCTATCGGTACAATGCCGTCGTTCTTAGTTCCTTAGTGCCCTTGTCTTAGCGCATGGCGTCATTTGGCGATCGAAACATGTAGATAACGTAATGCTAAGACCTGTGCGTTCAATGACCAGGTATATGGTATTATATACAAAAGGTCTTTGTCTCCCAGAAACGCAACTTATATTATCTCAAATCCTTAATCGCAGACTGAGCACGATTTTATAGATATTAAGTGCATGTAAAGTGTAAATTATGTAAAATTTATATAATCTGTAAATCACATTGAAATTTAACAGTGGTAACCAGCATCGAAACGGTATGGAGACGACCAAAATTAAAACTCTATGGAGGCGACCAACATCGAAATTGAAGAAACTAATTAAAAAGTACTTCTAAGATTCATTAGATTTATACATATATATATATATATAAAGATAATATTTAATGTCCGAAGGCCGTTATTGTCCGAGGACCTGTTAGTCCGAAGGCCGTTAATGTCCGAGGACCTGTTAGTCCGAAGGCCGTTAATGTCCGAGGACGTGTAAGTCCAAAGGCCCTTATTGTCCGAGGACCTGTTAGTCCGAACACCCTTATTGTCCAAGGACCTGTTAGTCCGAAGGCCGTTAATGTCCGAGGACGTGTTAGTCCCAAGGCCATTAATGTCCGAGAACCTGTTAGTCCCAAGGCCATTAATGTCCGAGGACCTGTTAGTCCCAAGGCCGTTAATGTCCGAGGACCTGTTAGTCCCAAGGCCATTATGTCCGAGGACCTGTTAGTCCCAAGGCCGTTAATGTCCGAGGACCTGTTAGTCCCAAGGCCATTAATGTCCGAGGACCTGTTAGTCCCAAGGCCATTAATGTCCGAGGACCTGTTAGTCCCAAGGCCGTTAATGTCCGAGGACCTGTTAGTCCCAAGGCCCTTATTGTCCGAGGACCTGTTAGTCCCAAGGCCCTTATTGTCCGAGGACCTGTTAGTCCCAAGGCCGTTATTGTCCGAGGACCTGTTAGTCCCAAGGCCATTAATGTCCGAGGACCTGTTAGTCCCAAGGCCGTTATTGTCCGAGGACCTGTTAGTCCCAAGGCCGTTATTGTCCGAGGACCTGTTAGTCCCAAGGCCCTTATTGTCCGAGGACCTGTTAGTCCCAAGGCCGTTATTGTCCGAGGACCTGTTAGTCAGTATACAGCTAGCATTCCAATGATTATGATTGCCAAAAGTAGGATTTGAACAGGCTTGACGCATTCCTTATCGATGAATTATCTGACTTGTTTTATGCGTAAGCACTCGATTATACGGCTGTGTGCTGCTGTCGTGATGTAAACCAGAAGGTATCGATATCTGGGTATGAATCGGAAAACATCTGTCATTATAACATGCACAAAGATGTCGGTTTTAACAAGTTCAGCAAAAGATGTACGCAATTTCCTGTGTACAAATGTATAAGCCGCACTGCTGCGGGAAGCAAAATCAGGCATTTTCTATGATTTAGTTAAATATATATTGCAAATGTTAGGACTATAGTGATTTCATTTTGAAAGGAGACATGGGCTTATTTAAAGACATGTAAAGTTATCATTATCATGTTGGTTTGATAATAGGTAAGGTTCCAAATGCAAGAATATCAGCTCATGTGAAAATTCTTTAGTAGAGTAAGATGGTACCTCAGATATCCACCTACTATTTCGTTTGTATTTGAAATATATATAAGAGCCTGCATATTTTTCAAAGGTAATAGTATCCACAGACAGCCCACATCGGACTTCTGATTTAAGCAAATCGAAATGGCTATTGCGGTGCACGATCGATGCTAATGGTTTGATGGTTCAGATATTAGTACCGCATGTGACCAATCAGCACATATGACTTCTTGAGTTTTCTGCTCCTAAAATCGACGGAATCCGCTGACGTTATCGTTGCAGGTAACGGACGATTACTTAGAAACCTGCTTTAAACATGGGGAAACAGGAGATGCTTATAATTAGTGTACAGATGATACCATTTATAGAATGTGGCCTAATTTATGCACGTAACCTAGCCAATGTGACTATAGGATGTAATCATCTTAAGCAGGTCATATTAAGATCTACATGCAATACTAAACATTAAATTCAAGTTATCAAATCGTTGAAAAATTTTAGTTTTCGGCAAACTTTTTCAATGCTTAAATAGAACAAATGCTTCACTAGGTCACTGTGACCTATTTCTTTAATTTTCATCAGTTTTCTAAACTGAACTTCACAAACCCAAGATTTACATGCAAAAACTGCAAAAAATACTTTCTCTGTTTGTTTCAATATTTAATTAATTTTTACCCTGTGACCTTTGAAATTACCATGAGCCCAGAAAAAAATCGGATATTTTGATTGCATACAATATGCAGCTGAACTTAATGTATCTTCATACAAAACATTTTGCTTATCACTGAATGGTCGTAAAATGGCCTAAAGTGATACCCCTCCTTTTGTGATCGGGTGGTGTAGTGGTTAAACCGCTCGCCTTTCACCTAGCCGACCAGGGTTCGATCCCCGGCACGGACGTGAAAAGGTCAGGAGTCACCTACCCGATCACATGGGTTTTTTACGGGCACTCCGGTTTCCTTCCACTCTATGACCACTCGCGCGCTTTACCGGAAAGTGATTTGTATAAGTTGTATAACTTGTTTCACAATCGATGTAAAATAAATAAAGTTTTAATTTTTATTTTTCTTCCTTTATTAAACTCGTTAAATATTTCTATCAAATAATTGAACTCGTTAAAGGCTCGTGGCATACCAAATTATTTAACGAGTTTAGTGAAATTCATATTAAGTAACCATTTATGTAAAATCCTCTATATCACTTAAAAGTTGTATTTCCTGTAATTTTTACCACCACAAACTGTAATAAAACATACAATGTGTGATATGGCCGCTTATATAGGATGGTTCAAATCCATTAAAGCGCCAATATACTATTGACATTGTGGTAAATATCGCATGAAATATCACACGTTTTGAAAGAACCGCCATAGTCAACATCATGTTTCAAACTTCCCGTAGATCAATATATAACAACCCAGTAATCCCATGTGGAGTGTGTACCATTATATAGGCGGGTCCTCCGATGCCGGAGGAATTTACCTTGATACAGTATAAATATGTACTAGTGCACTATCGACAATATGGCAATCCCTTGAGATTCGCGTGACACAGGTCGTAGCTATTTTGAACAGACAAAGAACCAATTTTAAATTCAATTATTTAATAACTTTGCAAATACAAACTTTACCAAACTCTGCAAATATGGAAAGTTTAAAACGTAAAGAGGCAGCGAAAAATATGTAGACCACATTAAATTGTTTTTCTATGAAAAAATGAGGGAAAGTCATAAACCATACAACTTTAATTTTGACATTTGATATTTTGAA
The DNA here is from genome assembly GCF_041381155.1 of Argopecten irradians. Classification (NCBI taxonomy): domain Eukaryota; kingdom Metazoa; phylum Mollusca; class Bivalvia; order Pectinida; family Pectinidae; genus Argopecten; species Argopecten irradians. The sequence goes on along the minus strand of NC_091140.1, from coordinate 42,278,441 downwards.
AAGAATTGTCGATTTCTAAATGATCAAACGTTTGTAAATCAAGATAATTACTATAATAAAATACCTAACAAAGTGATCGTATTTAATATGTTTATTTTTCAAGATGATAAAATCGATCGACCTGACGCAAAAGAATTGAGTAGCATTTAACAGCATATAATTGTTTCTTAATCATACACAAGTGTCCAATACTTTCAACAGGAAAACATTACAGATTTCTAAGAGACGCGTGAAAATGTCTTGTCCATCCGTTCATGAATACCACAGGAATAGCTATCAATATTTACTACAGTGTTGATAAATTCGAAATATTGTCTGCATTGGTAGTAAGTATATTGAAGAATTATCTCGTAAACGCGAACGAAGAATTTGATTTCAAATGTCTGTTTAAATTCAATATACAGAGAAATACATCCGGGTCACAGCTTCATGACGTGTACAGTACCGTCTCTACAACCGATCCACACGTCCCCACACGTATCCACTCCCACCGCTGTAGGGCCCACCACTCCATGTTTCCGGTCCAGAAGACACGTGACCCGTGTACTAGTCCTCGGTAGGACGTACACATGATGATTTCTGAAGTCTGGTACAAACAATCTTGTCGGTTGCCGTTTGACCGTTGGTACAAACAATCTTGTCGGTTGCCGTTTGACCGTTGTCCAGTTCACCTGACCATGTCTGTAGAGTCGTACCTGACTCGTCAATGATGGATACATCCGAAGCAATATACTTCTTCCCTGTTGATGCAGCTATACCCGCGGACATACAGGCGATGTACATTCCCTTCTCGGTATAGCTCACTTTCCTTACAATCGTACCTGACTGGTTCAGTACCACTATATCCGGTGTCCCGGTACTAACATACACCTCGCCTGTCTGGTGGATGCTGATGTCCCATGCTTTATGTGGACTGATACCAGCAAACGTTGTCACTTGTTTGTTGTGTAGTGACAATTTATACACAAAGGTAGTTGTTGGATAACTGGTCATCAATATGTCTGTTGTACCTACCATGGCCAGGCCTAACGGCACTAGGTCCAATACCACTGTGTCTGTGACCACACCCTCCTTACTGACCAGTTCCAGACCCTTGTATTTGTTTATAGATAACCACGCGTGACTGCGATCCATTGGATATATACATGTTATTTGATTTTGTTGAGTAACAGTAAACTTGGAGATCTGCTTGACGTGTTTACTGCTGATATTTTTCTTCTCGTATTGGTTTTCGTGGTGAAGTTCACCAAATACTTTCTTCAACAGATCTCGATTGATATTCCCGGTCACAAATCTCGGTGGTTTCTGTGTAACTGTCTTCACCTCTACGTCATATCCGGGTAGAGTTGTGCTCAGTGACCAGTCTGTTTCCAACATCGATCCAACGGATGTACATGTAATCGCCACTTCCGTCTGTTCATGCAGTCGAGTCAACTCGCGAACTTTGGTCTGATATTGTTGACAATTTGTTTGATACGTCTCCAATGCTTCCTTCTCCAAGGCCGATAACTCTCCGAGCACTAAATCTGCGACATCGTTTACTTCTGCTAGTAACTTTGTTCTCTGACAGTTCACTTCTTTCCGACATGCGTCCATGTTTTTGACGGATGCTTTGTTAGCACTTTCCACTTCCAACATTTTGGTCTTGAAAAGTTCTATTTTTTGGGATATTGTCGTCATGTGTTCATTTAAATGCCTCTTAACTGTTGTGACAATTTCCTCCAAATGTTTCCAGTTGTGTTGTTTATGCGTTTTGGAGACACATATAGAACAGAGCACTTCTTTACACTCAGAACAGAAAAGATCCTGGAGTTTACCGGGGTGTAGTTTACATACCTCAGGTACAGGTTGGTCGCCATGACGGTTAGCTCTCCCTATGGGTTCAATGTCGTCGTTTTTAGTTTTCTTCCCGCGGGAGTGATATTCCTTACAGCGATCACACAACGCCTCCTGACAGTCATTACAATACCAGTTTACATTGTCTTCACTGTCACACAGAGAACACGTGTAAGTAACGGGTTCCTGGGCTCGATTTATGGATTTAGAACTCGCCATGATTCCTGACGAACTTGTGTTGTCCTTCTGTTTAGTCTATGGTGTTGTCATATTTGATAAACTGTTTTGAAAAATTACTTCCTCGTTACGGGTATACCACGTGACCAATTTAATTAGATTGACCAGTTAATCACGCAATACACAATTAATGAGTGCCCTTGTCTTAGCGCATGGCGTCATTTGGCGATCGAAACATGTAGATAACGTAATGCTAAATCCTGTATGTGTATTATATATGTACAGCAAACCATGGGAACTCCGTTCAATGACCAGGTATATGGAATTATATATAAAAGGTCTTTGTCTCCCAGAAACCTAACTTATATTATCACAAATCCTTAATCGCAGACTGAGCACGATTTTACAGATATCCAGATTCATGTAAAGTATAAATTAAGTAATATTTATATAATCTGTAAATCACATCGAAATTTAATTAACAGTGGCGACCAGCATCGAAACGGTATTGAGGCGACCAAAATTACAACTCTATTGAAGAAACCAATTAAAAAGTTAAACTATGAAGTACTACTAAATTATTTGTTCTTTTTAAAGATAACATTTAATGTCCGAAGGCCGTTAATGTCCGAGGACCGAAGGCCCTTATTGTCCGAAGACCTGTTAGTCCGAAGGCCCATATAGTCCAGCCTGTTAGTCCGAAGGTCCTTATTATCCGAAAACCTGTTAGTCCGAAGGCCCATATAGTCCAGCCTGTTAGTCCGAAGGCCCTTATTGTCCGAAAACCTGTTAGTCCGAAGGCCCATATAGTCCAGCCTGTTAGTCCGAAGGCCCTTATTGTCCGAAAACCTGTTAGTCCGAAGGCCCATATAGTCCAGCCTGTTAGTCCGAAGGCCCTTATTGTCCGAAAACCTGTTAGTCCGAAGGCCCATATAGTCCAGCCTGTTAGTCCGAAGGCCCTTATTGTCCGAAAACCTGTTAGTCCGAGCCCATATAGTCCAGCCTGTTAGTCCGAAGGCCCTTATTGTCCGAAAACCTGTTAGTCCGAAGGCCCATATAGTCCAGCCTGTTAGTCCGAAGGCCCTTATTGTCCGAAAACCTGTTAGTCCGAAGGCCCATATAGTCCAGCCTGTTAGTCCGAAGGCCCTTATTGTCCGAAAACCTGTTAGTCCGAAGGCCCATATAGTCCAGCCTGTTAGTCCGAAGGCCCTTATTGTCCGAAAACCTGTTAGTCCGAAGGCCCATATAGTCCAGCCTGTTAGTCCGAAGGCCCTTATTGTCCGAAAACCTGTTAGTCCGAAGGCCCATATAGTCCAGCCTGTTAGTCCGAAGGCCCTTATTGTCCGAAAACCTGTTAGTCCGAAGGCCCATATAGTCCAGCCTGTTAGTCCGAAGGCCCTTATTGTCCGAAAACCTGTTAGTCCGAAGGCCCATATAGTCCAGCCTGTTAGTCCGAAGGCCCTTATTGTCCGAAAACCTGTTAGTCCAGCCTGTTAGTCCGAAGGCCCTTATTGTCCGAAAACCTGTTAGTCCGAAGGCCCATATAGTCCAGCCTGTTAGTCCGAAGGCCCTTATTGTCCGAAAACCTGTTAGTCCGAAGGCCCATATAGTCCAGCCTGTTAGTCCGAAGGCCCTTATTGTCCGAAAACCTGTTAGTCCGAAGGCCCATATAGTCCAGCCTGTTAGTCCGAAGGCCCTTATTGTCCGAAAACCTGTTAGTCCGAAGGCCCATATAGTCCAGCCTGTTAGTCCGAAGGCCCTTATTGTTCGAAAACCTGTTAGTCCGAAGGCCCATATAGTCCAGCCTGTTAGTCCGAAGGCCCTTATTGTCCGAAAACCTGTTAGTCCGAAGGCCCATATAGTCCAGCCTGTTAGTCCGAAGGCCCTTATTGTTCGAAAACCTGTTAGTCCGAAGGCCCATATAGTCCAGCCTGTTAGTCCGAAGGCCCATATTGTCCGAAAACCTATTAGTCCGAAGGCCCATATAGTCCAGCCTGTTAGTCCGAAGGCCCTTATTGTCCGAAAACCTGTTAGTCCTAATGCCGTTAATATCCGAGACCCAACCCTTCAATAACATATCATGTTGTTAAGGTTACTCATAGTAAACAGGGTTAGGGACGTGTCCGTTATAGAAAGTCGTGGAAAGCCGGGAGTACCAGGAGAAAAACCACCGACATAAGCATAGTCCTTGTTATATGGAACCGGTAGAAATCTTTGATCTAACGACCCAGTGATGGGTGGCCAATGGTAACGTGTCCACTTGGATACTCTATGCTTTAGAGTGGTCAATTTGACACCATTCCGAAATATTATCTTTATAATGATGATTGACATTTCAGAATTCGATTACAACAATGAAATATAAATTAAAAATTAATAATTATCAAGAGTTTTACTAGTGCGTATCTTATAACAATCAAGGTGTGATATATTGTATGATTATCAATATTCACGTCTCGCGGAACACAAAGGTTTTTAATTAGCATTGTCTTTTTTACGTACTACTTCCATATCTAGTAACGTCATAAATAAAAAAAAATGCAAATTATATTTAAACATAAGTTCTACAGTGATACAGAATGTGCCCCCATAGAGTCGTCAGGAGAATTGTTTAGTCTTAAGGCTTACAGATATGCACATATGAAAGAAATGAAATGAAAGGGAAGGCAGATGTTACACCAATTGATTAAAAACAACTAAATCTCCGACTGCTTTTCTCTCTACATACAGGCCATCTCGATACTTCAAAGTATTTTGGGACTTATGAAGTTTCATACGTCTAGATATGTAATGACGTTATATCAATTAAATGTTTCATTCAATACATGCTTATGTCATGTACAACAAAATCGAAGTTCCCTTATTGATAAACAAATTAAAGTTATGTGTGGTCATTTCGTTGAATACGTTTATTTCGAATTTAGATATTCGGATTTCTTTAACATCTATTTTCGATAAATAAAATCAGACCATGGACGCTTCAGTTTCTGACAACATAGAGAAGGAATCGGTTCGCCGTGTTTCACGAACTTAAATCTCGCGTTAATTTTTTATGACTTGACAAAAATGGCAGAATAATTGTAGACTTTTTTTTCCGTACACATGAGGATTGACAAAAATCTGTTTTTAACTTTCTATTTTCTATTGTTGGATATTTTTCAGTAACTATATATATTTACATTGTTGCTTGAATTTAATTAGTCACATTATTCATCTCACACATTCACATGCAGACTAACCGCGGAAGGTGGGGTGAATGAATATGTCCATGGTATGATTGTAACTAGGCTATGGTGCCAATGGTAAGTACAAAACAAAAGATATATCACAACCTAGTAAAATGTCCCGATATAATATTTCTCAGTAAACCTGTAGATATCCCCGTAAACTAATCAATTATTGTGGCATTGTGCTTTGATAGTAGATTCTCCAAATGTCCTTCCTGAACCGTCAAAAGTTGTCGAACAGAATTTGAAATGCCTGAAACATGAAAATACATAGTGGAATAAGCAGGACTAACTCATAACATTCTCAATCCGAACGGTCCAAGACTGCATATTTCGGAATACGAACGACTTTTAAATGAATGTGGCCTGATGTATAGTTTAGAGCTGAGAGTTTATCATAACATTTGAATCCAAAACGGGTACAAACTTATGCAAATATTCTGTGATAATTTCCTTTTACATGATTTGATGACATTTTATATTCATCGATGTCAATCTGAATTAGAATATACAGAAAAAGGAGTGAATTTTTGAGAAAAAAAATATTGTGTGAATTCAGTACAAGTAACCATAAATTTATTGTGGAAACTGGTATATGTAATAATATAAATTATCAAAATAGAATTTGCCCATTTCTGCTTCGAAAATTGACAGAATCTGATTACGATTTTATAATAGGAAGTAACCGACGTTGACATCAAAAGTCGACAAAAGACGACGTCTTCTTTGAAAAGTGTTTGCCACTGGTAAACGACGTCATAAAATGTTTGTTTCAATCGTCAATATATCACGAATTCTACTACGTAACTGTCCCGTTCAGCCATGTCTTCTTTGTAAAGATTACAATTAAGATAATCACTGTACGACTTCTATAACAAAGTGGTTGTATTAATTTTTTTCCTAAAGATGACAATATCGGCCGATTTGACTCGATATAATATTAAACAACAATTTACAATACAATTACATGTAGTGTTTCTTACAAATATTTACAAATTAAAACAAACAACACGAAGAAAGTAATGCTACATATTCAGTGTCACTATAAAAAAAATGATCAACCTGAAAGTCCTACATAAGTGTACGATGCATTCGATCTGATATGTTTCTCCGAGACAAATGTAAATGTCCTAATCATCCGTTTATAAATTTCACATGAACAGTGGTAGTAAGTATATTGAAGAATTATCTCATAAAACGCGGACAGAGGATTGGATTTGAAATGTCTGTTTGCGGTCAATGTTCATAGCTTTATTACGTGGACAGTACCGTCGTGACACCCGATCCACACGTCCCCACACGTATCTACTCCCACGACTGTAGGTTTGACCACTCCATGTTTCCGGTCCAGAAGACACGTGGCGCGTGTACTAGTCCTCTGTAGGACGTATACCCGATGAATTTCGAAGTCTGGTACAAACAATCTGTCGTACCTGTCATATGACATCTTACATAAATGCATGTCGCTAGCCGTTTGATTGTTGTCCAGTTCACCTGACCATGTCTGTAGAGTTGTACCTGACGTGTCAAAAATGGATACATTCGAAGCAATATAATCAATTCCTGATGATACGGCTATACCCGTGGACGTACAGGCGATGTAGATTCCATTCTTGGTACAGGTCACTTTCCTTACAATCTTCCCAGACTGGTTCAGTATCACTATATCCGGTGTTTTGGTACTAACATACACCTCACCTGTCTGGTGGATGCTGACATCACATGCTTTATATGGACTGATGTCAGCAAATGTTGTCACTTGTTTGTTGTGTAGTGACAGTTTATACACAAGTGTAGTTACTGGAGTACTGGTCATCAATATGTCTGTTGTCCCCATCAAGGCCAATCTAAGCGGAATGAAGTCCAATACCACTGTGTCTGTAACAACACCCTCCTTACTGACTAGTACAAGACCTTTGTGTTTGTATATAGATAACCACGCGTGATTGTTGTCCACCGGACAAATACCGTTTATTTGGGTTTTTTGAGTCACAGTAAACTTGGAGATCTTCTGGATGTTTTCACTGTTGATATCTTTCTTCTCGTACTGGCTTTCGTGGTGTAGTTCACCCAACATTTTCCTCAATAGGTCTCGATTGATATTCCCGGTCACAAATCTAGATGGTGTCGGTACAACATTCTTCATTTCTGTGTCATACCGGGACAGTGTTATGCTCAGTGACCAGTCTGTTTTCAACATCGATCCAACTGCTGTACTTGCAATCACCACTTTCACCTGTTCATGCAGGCGAGTCAGCTCTCGAACTTTGGTCTGATATTGTTGACAAGCTGTTTCATATGTCTCCAATTCTCCTTTCTCCAAGGCCGATAACTCACCGAGCACTGAATCCGCGACAGAATTTACTTCTGCTAATATCTTCGTTCTCTGCAATTTTACTTCTCTCCGACATGCGTCAATGTTTTTGAAGGATGCTGTGTTTGCACTTTCCAGCTTGGACATTTTGGTCTTAAAAAGTTCTACTTTTTGGGATATTGTCGTCATGTGTTCATTTAAATGTCTCTTTACTGTTGTGACAGTTTCCTCCAAATGTTTCCAGTTGTGTTTTTTATGCGTTTGGGAGACACATAGAGAACAGAGCACTTCTTTACAATCAGAACAGAAAAGATCCTGGAATTTACCGGGATGTAGTTTACATACCTCAGGTATAGGTTGTTCGTTTTGACGGTCAACTCGCCCTATCGGTACAATGTCGTCGTTTTTAGTTTTCTTTCCGCGTGAGTGGACTTCCTTACAGCGACCACACAACGCTTCCTGACAGTCATTACAATACCAATTTACATTAGCTTCGCTGTCACAGAGAGAACACGTGTATGTAATGGGTTCTTGGGCACGACATATGTATTTAGAACTCGCCATATTCCTGAAGAACATGTGTTTTCCCTTTGTTTTATCTGCAGTGTTGTCAAATTTGATAAACTGTAAAAAATACTTCCTCGTTATGTGTATATCACGTGATTATACGCGGTACATAAGTGTCCTTAACATATCTGAATTGTTATATAATATTTTGTCACTACTCAAGTGCCGTTGAACATAAGTATTTAACCCTCAATAATGCAGAAATCGCACAATTCAGACGGAATTATTGGTAACCGGATATGGGTATTTGCGAAATAAAGGATCCTAACGGTTTTTGATTGGGGACGAAATTCTTCGCATTCTTAAGGGTTCACTTTATATGCCTTACGAACTCATGCAATTCACTGAACTGTTTGTACATTACAGAAAAATGCATGTTTCAGAAAAAAATAGCTCGAGCACATCACATACATTGTAACAAATAATTTTGCACATTAGTATTTTTGTAGTAGGTACTCTTACAATATTGATGGAAACGTTGATGGCATTTTGACCTTGAGATGCCAATGACGACTGTATATAATGTCTTCAAAATGTAACATATAATGTAACATTCCAAATATATAACAAACGTCTACTACAGAATGTGAGGATCATTGACATTTGTACACGAATGTCAAACAAATATCAATATGAAGAATAACTACGTGTTATAGATGATATGGACTATAAGGATTTGATTATTTAGTACAATATGTGTGCTCCAGAAAAGTACATTTGTTTCTTCTAACACATATTTTTTCATACTTTGTCTAATTTTATCAACAGCTCAAGGTGACCAGCGCAAACTACCGTTAGACAAGAGTACTCACTAAAAATTGATCAGTTTTCTTTTTGAATGGACTGTGATTATGAAAAAGCAATAAAGATTGTTTCTATACTTCACATTGCCTGTTTATATCGCTTTGTGATAATTAAAAACTTGCAATATTTATGTAAGAAATGCCTCAGACAACGCCAAATATTTTAACATATATATATATTTGATTTCGGGGTTTTGATTGACCAATGCCCCGCAAATTTTCTAGCCTGAAGCTATAGGTAATTTCGCCGTTTTTGTAGAAGAAATCGACAGTATTTAATATAGGATCATTAAAGCTTTTTTGACCAATATCAAAATTGAATGGAAAAGACCAACATCGAAATTGTATGGGGCGGCCAACATCGAAATTGTATGGGGACGACAGACATCGAAATTGTATGGGGACGACCAATATCGAAACTGAATGAAGGCGACCGACATCGAAAATGAATGGAGGCGACCGACATCGAAACTGAATGAAGGCGACCGACATCGAAAATGAATGGAGGCGACCAACATCGAAACTGAATGAAGGCGACCGACATCGAAAATGAATGGAGGCGACCAACATCGAAAATGAATGGAGGCTACCAACATCGAAATTGAATGGAAGCGAACATCATCGAAATTGTATGGAGGCGACCAACATCAAAACTGAATTGAGGTGACCAACATCGAAATTATTTGGAGGCGACCAACATCGAAATTGAATGGAGGCGACCAACATCAAAAATGAAAGGAGGCTACCAACATCGAAACAACAGGGAGACGACCAACATCGAAATTGAATGGAGGGGACCAACATCGAAAATGAAAGGAGGCTACCAACATCGAAACAACAGGGAGGTGACCAACATGGATAATGAATGGAGGGGACCAACATGGATAATAAATGGAGGGGACCAACATGGAAATGAATGGAGGGGACCAACATCGAAATTGAATGGAGGCTACTAACATCAAAATTGAACGCAAGCGCCAAACATCGAAACTGAATGGAGGCGACTAACATCGAAACTGAATAGAAACGACCAGCATCGAACACAATTAAACCAATTAAAGAGTTAAAAATAACTTGAAGATACGTGAGTGTATCAAACACCTTGTGATTGTTTTAAAGAAACAGAGCCTTTGGATTTTCATAATAGATACAACATCACTTCAATCAAATGTTGAATGAATTACTTGGTACATTATTAACAGTGTCGCAATATTAATTACTTCAAACGTGGCGATTAAATTATTAGATACACCTACAGGAAACGGCAAAATTGACACTTAGATAGACTTGAAGTTCTGGGTAGTGTGGCGGTCAGTGACTCCTTTACTAATCTTTCCTCAAGTCCCTCTCTGATGGCTCCAGATCAGTCCACCTGCTGTTTTCCTGCCGTTACTACTGCTGTGGGGAAGATACAAAACTGAACAAACTTTATGGTGGGAGCTAGTGGCTCTGGTCTACGATCCATCGGAACGCCTCGGATGTAACTTTCGATTAGCATCGACCTACAATGTGACACAAGGGCATTCATTTTGAAAATATGGGACTATTTTTCATAACAACTAGTTGCCACCGAGGACACAGCCCCTCGAAAAGTGTTAGTTTATCGATGCTGTATGTTGTCCACCTCGAAGGAGAAATGTTTACATTCAATTTCTTAAAATACGTTCATAAAAGAAGAAGTTCAATATTTTAATAACTATTTATTTTCTTATGCACAGTTTGAGCGTTATAAGGTTTCCGTCGAAGAAAATTACATATTATTACACCTATCACATCAAATGTAATGTTTTACATCCGTGGAGTTCCTATTAGGTCTACAGTAGGTGTCAATGCTATCTGGTGTTAAGTGTGATCAAACTGGAACTGTACTGTTCACTGTTGCAAAATGAAGTTGCTATCAACGCCCCTTATGTACAAAAACAATTAAAAGTAAAAAAAATCCCCAATGCCCCTTGTGTGATAAAAAAAAAATTAAAAAAAAACACGACATACAGCAAAAATAATTGCAGCAGGGATAAACATAGAATTCAAAGAATAACAGCCCAAATGTTCCGGAGTAAATAGCGTTCACGTTCTTATCTTCGTCACGTGTAAATTTTATTTAGGTCAAGCAGTGATACTGTAAACAAACTGATTTTCGCGTGTGATAATTTTTTTTATGTTTTTGGCGGGAGAGTAGAAATCGCAAAATTATTCGCTGCGAAAAAACTGTCAGACGTAGATCTAGTAGACAATATGACTCTTAATCGCAAAATAAAATCGCCGCGAAAAAAATGCATGTAAATGAAAACGCGAAATTAAAGATGCTCCACCGCCGATAGAGCATAAACGATAATCATCATTTGAACAATAACTGATGTATAATCGTCTTTATATGTGCCAGATTAAGACAAAATCACATATACAATAATATTTTTTGTTTTAGTGCATGCACAATCAGTACTTAATTTCATATAGGGCATAATTAATGCCATTGATTTTTTTCGAGACGCAAATAATAATTTCAATATGTTTATCTTGATTTAAAATAAGGATTTAAAATAAGAAGCGAAAGCTTTTCAATGGTGGTAATGGTATAAAATAAGTAACTTTTTTTACTGAAGAAAAACACCATTCGTCGGCGGTGGAGCATCTTTTATCGTTGCGAAAATACGTTGATCGACAATATCTTAATCACAAATATAAGTTGGGTAGCTTTCAATTAGAACCAAAATTAATATGCTTTTACTTTCCAGCCATCTATCTCGCAAACCTTTCTATTAGAAGAGAATGTCACTAATATAAAGAAGAATAAAAGCTACTTAGTTGAGTATCCATGAATTACTTAAAACAAGGTTGTTTGTAATAAAGTTCTATAGACTTACAAGTGATGGAAAGTGGATGAAAGTCAGAAAGTACCAAAAAGTATAGCGAATGAAAAATATGATAGTTTAATCGAATTGTTACAATTGAAAATATTTAACGTTAGAATAAAATCACACAGAAACATGTACTTTTGAAGTATGTAATTCCATGCTAAATCTACAGAGACCTGTTGACATCTACAAATGTATTTTACGTAACAGGTAACTTTATCCCTCCATCTAAATCGTATGTAACCCCCCCCCCTCTCTCTCTCTCTCTCCTTCTCTCTCTCACCCACTCTCTCTCGTAAACTATACACCCCTCCGGCTAACGTATATGCAATAGACAAACTCTCCCTCGTAAACTTGAGCAACAGTCAACGCACAACAGAAGCTGCCCTTGTTATAAAATTTTTCGGGTCATTTGTTAGATCGTTTAAGTCTCTAATTTGTCCGTGTTTTATCACATCCTATCCTGATTATGTTCTATTTATAGCAACAGGTTCATACGTCACGGTTAATAAGACAAAACACGTGCTTCCTTCAAGACCTTCTGCTCGATTATAAATATCCACCAAACATAACAAAAGGTAACAGCAAATTTCTAAAAGCATTTGTGCGCCAGGCTGGACGACAGCTTTACTGTTATAAAACTTATTTTTGCATGTAACTAATTTTCGCGTATTGTGCAGGCTACAAGAATTGGCGAAAAATATTTATCACAAAAACAGTGGAGCTTGTATAAATGTTGAATCCAATATGAAACTGTCGTCGTTTGGCATGTAAACGAAAAAGTGTACTTATATGGTTTATTACCAACACATTCACATTTATTTTACTCATTTCGTCAGATCCACGTTAGATTTTTAAAAATTGCGTTTATCTTCAATGATCAGAAAATTTTGACATTTAACATCCCTAACGAATCCAAGCATGATACATGACAGCTGTATTGTGCGGTGCACATGTAAACTATCACATAATTCGTGGGGCTCTGAAAAATTCTATTCAAGGAATTTCATTCTTATTGATCCTTATTGATCAGTAAAATATTACCCAGTCTTGTCTACTGGTGGAACAATCATTACACACCTCTCTGAATTGAGATCAAATTTGCAAAGTGATTACTAATTAACCGTGTTTTGTTGTCACCAACAGTTTCTCTCCCTTGAGATCGCAATTTAATTTGCACTTGATTTGACCTAGATTGGCATGGCGGATGGTGCCGTGACCTAGAATCTGTATAGCGGTGTCACCATGACCTGGATTTATATGACAGGTGTCGCTGTGACCAACATTTGTATAACGGTGGCGCCATGACCTAGATTTATATGGCGGGTATCATCATGATTTAGATTTGTAAAGCGGGTATCGTCGATGAATCAGGTTCTATTCTCATTCTGTTTTTGCAGAAGTTTTCATACACATCTTAGTGGTTTTAGATGTTTTTTTCTCTTTGCATAAACTTTGGTAAGCTACTCGTCACGGATCTCTTATCGCAACTCCAGATTTTGCTGGAAGTGGACATATAGAAATAAATAAATTAGACTCTATACAATGGTACTTTTCTTGGAACCAGTTCAACATTTTTTCTGTCCCATATATCACTGTATTGACTTATCCTGGGCAAAGTGATTATACGTGGGAGAAACTACGTCACATACATGGTTGCCGTTGCACTATTTTGAAATTGTGTTGGAGTGTTTGAAAAGAAACAGAGAGATTTATAACACAAATAACACTTGCTACAGTTACATGGAAATGTCTGGGGTACGGTGCACTCATTGTCTTATTGAGATTGTCGTGACACAGCATACCATTTTCTACCTTGAAGCGAACAATTTTCCGCCATTTAGATTGCAACGGCAACCATGTGTGTGACGTAGTTTCTCCCATATGGATTATGAATGATTAATACATCGATTTAGCGATACCAAAAACGATTGGCAATACTTCCAAAAATGATTATATTTACATCTAACTGTTATTATGCGGTACGATGAGTACATAAGTCAGACCATGTAGACAAGTTATGGTCTACAATGTCATTTAACATGTTACAGTGTTATTATAAGGTGTTTGCTAAGTAATGTTAAAAAGCTAATGAAGTTAAAAACTCTAATGTTCATAAGGCATCATGAATGTATGTCTGTCCATTTGAATGATTTTCACAGGTTAGTTCACCAAACTTTACGTCTGTCAATAGATTAGTGAAGAAAAAATAACATGGCAAAATTTCCGCCCACTAATTGCAAATATAAATTTGATTTAACATGGAGTTGTGCAATGGAAGGAGTTGGTCTTGTACCATTTGAAGCAAGTTAAGAGTTATATATATATAGTTCGATAAAAGATAGAAATGTTACGACCGAATCAAATGTATCAAAAATTAATCTTATCAAATAGTACTACATGCTGGCAATTGAAAGGATTGGACAAAATTTCTCTGGGTCCCATACGGTAATATTACTCATAGAGTTCCGATGAAATATTATTTGTTGATAAAAGCAGATGGCACTGTTGTAATGGGGGAAAAACATACAAAAGTTTTGTTTGTTTTACACTTACACACGTAGGGACAGAAGAACAGTGTAGTGATACAGAGTTATCTTATATCAAACATCTGCACGTGAAATACAGATGTTTATTTTCAACATGACATGTTACCGTAACTTACGGAAAATACATTTTACAAAGCGCTTGCTCCTGATATATACGTTATAAAAAGCTTTAAGTCTGGGATGCAAAGCTTTTCAATGATTTGAATCAGTTACATTAAGACTGTGTCATTTGAACCTGGCAGTTTGGGAAGAAGATGCGGCCCTACGGTGGATGATTGATAGCACAAGCGTCTGGCCCTCTAAACCAGCGGTGTCTGTGAACTTTAAAACCTTGTTTCAACATCTTCAACTCTGCCTTTGCATTCAAACTATAATTTCGTCCGATACCTCTTATCACACAGGAAGCGGGTTGATATATTTTTATCATTTCCTGAGATGTGGGATTGAAACAGATAAGGTTTCTCAGTGTGTTTTCCTCCCCAACACACGCCCCGGAGCGTTGACTACTAATTATACAACGGACCCAATTGGTAAATATAGCTTGTATCTATTAGTGTTTACGTTGATGTTGTTCCGCCCCGTGTGAACTGTACAACATACAATTTATAGGTGGTGGGACGAAGGTGTTTGTAACGGAAACCTCACCTGTCAGCCATCCGGGCATCAGCTGTGTTTGGGTAACATGTCATTTAACAGACAAGGTTGGTCATGTAGACGCAGTGATTTGCGACACAACGGATGGTGACCAGCATTTGATTACAGAGAATAGAAGAGTTAGATTTAAAGACACAGTTTATGGTGACAATATCATGTGTTTCTCTTCACGTCAACAGAAACTTGTATTTCAATAGTGGATTTATTAGTGATTGTGGATTTCCAGTGTTTGAGACAATAGAACGTGATCAACGCTAAAAAAACCATTTGGAGTCTTAACAAACACGTAAAGCACGTGTTTTTCATATAATTCATTTCCATTTCCAAAACATAAATTGAGACATTCGGAACTCGTTCTTATCTTCATGGCAGGCTACAGATCAAACGCTTTGACGAACGCGCCACTTTGTGACGTCAAGAATAGCCCGCGAAACGAAACGAATCAACAACAACAAAAACTGAAATACATTATCGAACACAGGTCCAAACTTCAAGATGAGATTAAAGTGCTGACGGAAAAGTTGAAAGAGAAAACACAGACAGAAAAGAAACTACTCGAGGAAAACAAGGCCCTAAGGAGAAAACGTAGCAAACCGCAACCGGTACAGCATCCAATGGACTTCATCAACGAAACTGAGGATCTGAAAAAGACAAACGAAGAGCTGAGAGCAAAGGTGTCCTATCTTTTACAGGCGAACGAAAATGTTGAATCTCACAATGAAGAACTGATGCGGCGTATTTCTGATTTTAAACGAGCTCTGCTGCAGAACAACAAAGCTATTGCTCAGCTGAATTATTACTCCCAGGTGAACAGTGAACTTAAACGTGAACTTGAACATCTGAGGTATGAACTTCAGATGGAAAGAAGGAACAAACAACACATATCGGATGTGTAACCCGCTGACTATCCGAATGGAGAGTTTTCTAATGCATAGCCTAAGACACGTAGTTTTAGCCTCTTTCTGATCTGACATGACTGAACAAGATAAACAACTTCCGGTATGGTTTATTTTCGTTGGCTGCCGAATATTGATAACAATGATAACGCATTATTTGTCACTATTTTTTTTATTTTTTAAATTGTTCAGTTGTTGCTACCTTATCCTCTAAAACACTGGAACGGTATCATATTTTTATTATAATGTGTTATATAAGTATAATAATTATTGTAGCTGCTTTACTTTATAAAATAACGGAATAGTATTATACATATATTTGACTATAATTTTTATATATATTGTAAATTCAGTTGTAGTTAAAATAATTGAAAAGAATATATACTATTATATTTGGCTATAATACTATTTACATTGTATGATTTCATGAAGTATTATATTTGACTATAATACTATTTACAGTGCATGTATACATTCAGTATTATATTTGGCTATAATACTATTTACATTGTATGATTACATGAAGTATTATATTTGACAATGATGCTATTTACATTTAAGTTCAGTTGTACAATGTAGCTATCTTATCCTCTAAAACAATAAAATAGTATCATATTTGATTATAATGTTTTCTATATGATAAATTCATTTGTAACTTATTTACTCTATAAAATAATGGAAGAGTATTATATTGGACTCTAATTTTATTTACATTGAAAAGTCATTTGTAGCTAAAATAATGATAAAGAATCTTGTATTATATTTGATCATAATGTTATTCACAGTGTATATTTTCAAATTCAGTTGTGCATGTAGCTGCTTAATATCTTTAAAATGTCTTGAAAAAACGGAACAGTATTATATTGGACTACTCTTCAAATCGATGGAATACTACACTGTGTAATATTTTACTTTGATGTAATTTACATAGTTCGGTTTTATTTTTGAATTGTAATGAATAATACTCCGTTAAGCAATCGATTCATTAATAATATTTACAGTTTCATATAACATCATATGAAAAAAGAAAAATTAATACATATACATGTATGTGTTTACTCTCAGGATAATTAATACCAATTACTGGCATTATTAATTGAATTATTCGTCATTATTTTGTTATTTCACAAGTACTATTGAATTATTGAATTATATTGTGATTTATAGATGAAGCCTCCGAGTAATTGATCATTGATATCAATACCGACTATTGGCTGCAAACGTTTATATTTTAAGACCTACTCTAATTCTAATGAATAACTGAAGTAAAACAAATTAATTTAATGTTAATTTATGTAAAGAAAAAAACTTGCAGAAATCAGTTTGATACTGATGCCTCTATTAAATATCCATCTTGGATTATGCATTCTGGGAGACCCAGGATTCATTGTAGCTAGTCTGGAGGCCCTTATGGGTGGGGCTTGTAGGCTGGGATTCATTGCCTCTCCCAGGGTTCATTGCGGTCTCCTTATTCAATGAAATATGGGAACCGCTATGCACCCTGAGAGAGATTGCTTCCATCCTAGACAACATCACATTGTAATATATAGCATTCCCGACTGTTTGTTTAGTTTGTTGTATTGTGTATTGTCACATCACTGTGTATGGAACTGTAATAAAGTATTTTATAGCAAGAGTATGGTTATTGACATATTATCGTATCATATACCGAGAGTCAACTTATTTCCGTCGTGTGAAAACCAAATGGTCGATAAAAAGTAATGCAAGGAGATAGAACCATGTGTCCTGGAAGGTTCAGCGTCCCATGCTTCATCTAAAGACGACATCAATCATACATATAAGTAAAATATAGTGATAATGGAAATATCGGTGATGACAAGAGTGATAATAGTTATATAAAAAACACATGAAAATAATGTATCTTACATTACTAAAAACAAACTAGTATTTGCGAAGGTTTAGTTTCGCGTTTTGCATGTCTTGTGATTTTTCATGGCGATTTGAATTTCGCAATCGAGATTTCTGTAATTCTACTTTTCCTGAAATTTAAAGATTTTGCACCAACTTATTTTCGCAATTTCTTTTCAGTCGTACTCAAGCATGGCACGTTATTTGTTTAAGCTACAAACAGGATCACTTTAGAAAATAATAACAACACATTAAATACGCGTAACTGTAACTCAATCGCATGCTCAATTTAGTTGTTTACAGTCCGATGTATAGGGTTTACTAGCTAGCAGCTGAAGAACATCCTTCTACAGGAAACCTTGTAATGTAATGTCCATGAAATACTAATCGATTTTACTCTTCATAACATACAACTAAAACAAACAAAATAGACAAATTAATTTGGATTCCATTGCAGATTTCTAAGTATAGCTCTCAAATAACACTAAAACATTGTGAAACACGTACGTCATAGGTGAGTACTTCCTGCGATAGTGTAGTTCTTCCTGTCGTTCAATGAGGGATAGATGTGTGGCCAGAGAAAATTGTAACCAGAAGCTTACTCTGCGTATATATGAAATATGGAACCATATGTATATTTATATAAGACCTGTGTTAGTAATATCAACAGTACGGACATTGTTTCTCATATTTTCTGGGCAATCTGTTTCTTTATCAAGACACACACACACAAAAAAACAACACAACAACAACGAAGGAAAAACACAATTTAAATGATTTAAATGAACGAAGCACAGATTGGTTATACTGGATAACAATATAAAAATAATCTAAAATACGGAACTTTATGGAAATCATTTCAACCATATACATATATAGTATAAAAGCTGCATGCTTCATTAAGAAAGCGCTATAAAAAGGACAAGAGTTATACATACCGCAGTCTCCCAAAACACAAACGCACTTCACACACACAACCCAAACTATACTCGAGGGTTGGTCATGACTATGGATGTTAAGTAAGCATTGGTGGTCATATCTTGGACCTGCATTGATGTGTCACAAACACAGGGTGTTCTGGCATATACATGATATATATGCTAAAACACCCAATCTTTCAGGGAATTCTCACATTGACTTAAACCCTGTCTTTTCGTTAACTCTGATGAAGGTATATTAGTAAGCCGGATTTCCTTTTCGCGGTCTATTCTTGACGTCATAAAGTGGCGCGTTTGTCAAAGCGTTTGATCTGTAGCCTGCCATGAAGATAAGAAAGAACTGACAATGCCTATATTGGAAGTTAACATACATTGAGTTTAGAAGCAACATATAGGTACTGTGCAGTGACAATGTAAATATTACGACGTAAATGTGATCACCCAATAAATGTTCAGTAACCGTCTCTAGTATATCGATGGTACGTTCTTAAGAAAATCTGTCCCATTTGCGATCGATCAACGGAAAGGTGTATACTGGAATCTGTTCGTTATGTTTAGTGTTTGTATGCAAGATATGTGTCCGTGAGAACATTGTAGTACTCAGGTCAAAGTTCAGAAAGCAGAAACTAAGGTAGCATGGTTACCATGTAAACGATTCCATGGTTACCATGTAAAGAATATTTGAACCCATCATCATGTCTAACCGTGCTAATCAAAACATGATTAAACAGGGTAACTATGTTTACACGACAGCCTTCGTTCTCACGAGAGATATGTAGAATATATGTAGAAGATATGTGGAGATGAATGTAACAGAATGATATTTAGGCTTTCTTGGAATCTCTATAACGCGCTAATGATATTCGTAGAACGTCGGGGATATTTCAATAAAAATAAACTGAATCATCGTTTTTCAGTTGAACATAAGCATAATAATCATTTAACATGTCCAGGTTCCGTCTATGTTGTATGTCCATAGGGGTCTGAGAATTCGTTACTGTTGATATAAAGTTGGACCCGCCTGTGTCTATAGACCGTTTTTAGAGATCTTATATGTCTTTTGAAAATGATCAGTAAAATTACTCTACACAGTATCTACGTCATATTCTTACATTATATCTTATGTATTAACGACACTAAACTTTGGCTACCAAGACCATCATCAACGTTTGTGGCACTTGTTAAATGTGTGATACTTTTCCTTACATCTACCATCATTCTGTACATGACCGGAAGTTGTATTGTTCTAACAATGTTAGAGTTTTAGCATAACGTTACGTCGTGTCACTTGTCTATCATTTTTTTCTCGGCGTCGCAATCCAATATATCACTGGGTTGATATTTTTTGCCAAAGAATGTCGCAGAGAAAAAAACACCGACTTGCAGTTGTGTCCTAGCAGCTACAATATACGATGGCTTGTTGAATTAGTAAAATTGTCGGTAAAACAGTGGCCAGTGATCATGAATGTTCAATATACTGTACATGTAACACACTTTTTAGCGTTAACGAATTTAAGAGGATCTTCTACATGTTGGCTTTAATGTGATGCATATGTCGTTAGTCGAAAATGTGAGTAGAAAAATGAATCAATTAATGCATTTGTCTTGGGTCGAAAATGTCAGCAGGAGAATGGCTCATTTAATGCATGCCTGGTCGAATATGTTAGTAGAGGAATGAATAATTTAATGCATTTGTCTTTGATCAAAATGTGAGGAGAATGAATTATCTAATGAATATGTCTTTAGTTGAAAATGTAAGTAGAAGAATGAATCATTTCATACATGTCTTTGGTCGAAAATGTGAGCAGGAGAATAAATAACTGCTAACTTTATGATTTCCACAAACTTCTAAAAGTTTATACTTTAATTTCCTGAAAAACGACATTCTGTTGCATTAACTTTCGTTTATGAACTGATGAAGTTAAAATTTCAGCCACGAAAATCCATGTTACAAACAAAAATTGAATTATTTTTTTCTATGAAAGATATATGGAGTGTATAAACGCAATAATATCTCCAAAAACAAAATAACGCAAGATTCGCTTTTATTCTTTTATCCATCATAAAAATCTTTTCCGTCAACAACATAGTTTTTATTTTTTTAAACCCTGTCACTGATAACATCATTAACAAGATCAACTAGACTGTATAATAATTCATAATTTCAGAAACTTTGAATGGAGAACGGGCTTAATAATTTTGCAAGAGGTCGTTATTTTGAAAAGTGGGTACGTATATTTATGTACATGTACACCGTAAACCCAGGACACTTTCAAAATTGTATCATAGAAAAAATGTATGTTACAAACGGTAAACAAAATATTGAATTATTTTTTCTATTAAAAAGAAAGATATGGAGTGTATAAACAATGCTCAATAATATCTCCAAAAACAAAATAACACAGGATTCGCTTTTATTCTTTTATCCATCATAAAAATCTTTTCGTCAACAACATAGTTTTTATTTTTTTTAAAACCTGTCACAGATAACATCATTAGCAAGATACAACTAGACTGTATAATAATTCATAATTTCAGAAACCTTGAAGTGGAGAACGGCTTAGTCATTTTGCAAGAGGTCGTTATTTTGAAAAGTGGGTACATATTTATGTACATGTACACCGTATTCGCCGTAATTAACACCCAGGACACTTAAAAATTGTATCATAGGGGAACCAAAATGTAAGTTGCGGACTTAAAAAAACTCTTTAGAAAATATCGGCCATATTTTAAATTTTTCTGTACTAATGTCACATCAATATGTTACAGTAAACAAGCATATGCCTCCTTTTGGGATGGATCTTCACGTCGTGATTAAAATGTGAAAGACTCCCATTTTCATTTACTATGGGATACAATGCTGATGTCAGAAGCTTCACACAGATGTAAAACATCATTAATTTCATACGATGGGAGCGTTTATACCACTTAAACTCCTTTTCCAGAAGAGGAGGGAGTGCTAATTACGGCAAATACGGTACTATACCGTTGAGTTTACTTCTTTGACCCATCCATTTATGTACTATAATAGTTGTTGATGCAACATTGATTTCACTAAAGATTGCTTTCAGTGAAATCTTACTACATAATTATATCTGGAGTCCATAGCAAAATGCAATTCCCTCTCAGCATTTTGAAGGTCATGAGGATTGAGATTTCATTTTAGACAACAGTTCTGAAAAAGAATTAAGAAACATTCCTGCTCTCCATGGACATTAACATGGCTAAAAATGGCCTTACGATAAACATTTCAAAATTCATATAAAAACAAAAACATATACTGTAGTAAGTGTTCTTGTTGGTGCATTAAGCATTGTACTGCTTTCGATTGGCAATTATTGGAGAATGAATGCCAAATCGACAACGATAAACAAAATGTGTTGAGACATATAGTTGTGAAGAACAAATTCATATACAGATAAGACAACTTAAATAATTTTAATATCTAAATGAAAGATGTAAAATGTCATCGAGGAGGATGACTTGCAATCTGGGAATGCTTCAAATTCCATTTCACTTTCTTTAAAAACTTTCTTCTTCATTATTTGGAATTTAAAAAAAAAATCATAATGATAATAATATAAGTATTTCTCAATCATAAGACTGAGTAAAATCATGTTACAGCTATTTCATTTAGTTCTTTCAAAAGTTTTGGGAGTTCCTGGATAAAACAATCAACCTAAAGATATATCAGCTGGCTACTGCCAAATGTAACATTTAACAGTGGTAGAATATCAGACCTCAACATCACTAGGTCAATGGTCACATATTCATTTTGATTCTATTTGTTCAGCACCATGTGAAATATAGTTAAAACACTGAACAATTGATGATATACATATCTGGTACATGTAAAAATTTTAACTCATTCACCCCTGAAAATTCATAATGAACTGTTCCAGTCTTTGTATTGGAAGAGTCCAAATGTGTCTTTGGGGGTGAATGAGTTAAATTCTGTAGTGCATTTATCTACAGCTGATAAACATCTTTAACAACAATACCTCATAATCATAACAATGCAATCTTTTTATAGTAACATAGATCTATATATAGTAACAATGATCAACACTGAACAGTCAAACCTGTCTTAGCGATCACCTCTGTATAAAGACCACCTGCTTGATAAGACCACTCCCTTAGCGTTTCAACACTATCTTATCTGTCTATAAATACAACTAAGCTACAAAGACAATTGTATCTTTATCCCTTGTCTTTTTAGACAGGTTTGACTGTATACCTAAAATACTTTGACAAGATGAACATTTTAGAAAGTATGGGCATGAATAAATGAAGAAATAAGAAGTAACATGTTCTAATTTCCCGATGAATACAGATATATTGAAATGGATTAATTAAACAATGGATCAAATAAATGATTGCTTACATATCATTGAATAAGGAAAACA
Source organism: Argopecten irradians (assembly GCF_041381155.1). Classification (NCBI taxonomy): domain Eukaryota; kingdom Metazoa; phylum Mollusca; class Bivalvia; order Pectinida; family Pectinidae; genus Argopecten; species Argopecten irradians. The sequence goes on along the minus strand of NC_091140.1, from coordinate 42,255,350 downwards.
AATTATATGGATGCAGGAAATTAAATTATTTAACAATTGGTGTATTTTTTGTTAAATTAACAATTGTAAGAACAAATTCAAACTTGATAAAATTACGGAAACAATTATCGACTCATGACCTGTGACCTTTTCGCTTGGACTATGATTCCATACCATTGAAGCATACAGTCTGTTGTCTCATTACATCAACATACATTCATTCTATTGTGCTCATATTCAAATTACAAACTCGTCACACAAACTTGGAATTCTACTTGCAGAAACACAACTCTGAATCAAAGCCTTTTTAGTTTGATAGTATGTACGGTAATTTATTTGTTAATCATGTATAATGTATATTGCCTTTTCTATCAAACATCTGTGTTATGAAAATAATAAAATCTTATTGCATAATGTTAGGAATGTGAGAAAAATGAAGGCTTAAGCTTCCTTCAATACTTCGACCCCATTTGTTTAAGCCATGAGGAATTTTTCTGTCAAAAATTACAGTATGACAGATTATACATAACATACTAAACTTTCAAACTGGAAGAACAATAAACAATTACATGATGTCTTCAATTCACACAGAGATGCCGTATCGATAACATCAAAAACTTGAAATAAATACTTGACAGATGTATGATCATGACACACTAATATTTCTTCATTTTCTATTTAATATGAGGGGAAAATAATCGAAGATGGGTCTACAAAGAAAACAGGGATATCTCCAACTCCATGACTTAATTTGGCTAAGCAGCTCTCAGCAAGCCTCATGCTGACCAGTAAAAATATTTCTATTTGGTTGAGGTATTCCTATCACTTAATAGACCCATGTAAAATTATAATAATCTATTTGACAGGGATTTCCCCTGACCAAGAGTTAGGTTGGTCAGCATGTGAACTACTTGTGACATGTGTCCTTGATAATGAAATGGTCAGATGAAATTTGACAAAAGTTAATATCTAGTGATCTCAAAGATGAAAATTGTGAGTGATTTAATCAAATATTATTGCTCTTCAGAGGTAAAGACTTAAAATTTAGAAACTGTAAGATTAAGAAATAAAACAAAGGTGAAATGTTAGAGGTCAAAAAGGTTAAAGGTCAGAGTTCTGTGTGATGACCTCCTCCACTCAGCCTAGGCCCCTTCTTTCTCTCCTTCTTTTTCTTGCTTTTACTTTTTGGTTTACTGTCCATGAACTTCATCTGTAATAGAGAGCATAGTGTTCATATATAGAAACTTCTAACAACAGCATGTACATGTACACATACCATATTCGACCCAGTGAGCACCCCATCCCTATAAGTGCCCCTCCAACTTTTTTAGACCTCAATTTTACTGACCTTGAATTAAATGCAGACAGAAAATGTGAAAACTGTAAAAAAATTTTTATTGAATTCATTAAAGATGATCCACCGTTGACAAATGGTATTTTTTCACTATCAAAAACAGTAGCAGACAATTTAGTATTTTCCTTCAGTTATAAAAGTTACTTACTTTACACCATTACCACCATTGAAAAGTTTGAGCTTCTAATTTTACTTCAAGTTAAAAATATGAAAAATGATTATTTGCATCCTGAAAAAATTCCATGACACTATATCCTATATAGAATGATGTACTGAATGCACCAAAGGAAAAATAACTTATTTTATATTTTTTGTGTGTTAATTAGACATACATATATACATGATTAAACACCAATTATTGTTCAAATGATGAATATATCATTTGTGCTCTGTTGGCGGTGGAGCATCTTTAACAAAATGACTTATGGCTTATTTTGTGCAATCATTTAATGAAAGTTTAGTCAAAATTTGGTTCTTTTAAGCACCCCATTATTTGTTTCAATTGTTTAATAGGCCTGGGTGTTTATTGGATCTATTACTGTAAATACCTCCATAGTAATGTGTTATAACCTTTGTCGAATAATGCCTTAAAGATTATATATTCATCACACACTTGCTTAAAATTGGAAAATCATAAATTATCTCCAAAATAGGTTAATTTATAGAATATATTACTTCAGCCAACCAGTTGTGGTGGTGATGTAGGGTTGAGGGTGGGGGTAGGGGAGGTTAAATGCAGGGTGAGGGGCGTGGGGGTTGTGAGGGAGAGAGATATGAAAGGGGAGGGGGACCAGTCATAATAAAATGGACAGTTCACCATCAAATCCACAGGTAAATATATGTTTTTGAGGTTAACTTATCCCTCCCCCCCCCCACTCAAACTTCATAATGAACTCACTCCAACTTTTAAACTAAATCAGTCTAAATGTTAGAAGTGAACAAGTTTAAGTTTTAAATGATACGGTTTGAATAATCCAACTTATTCTAAAAATGCACAATATTGACAAAATGCAGATGTATTCTGTCCAGAATTGCTTCAAGACCATTAAGGTTCTGCCAGAGGTTTATGGAACTAATTGAGACAGAAGTCCACTATTTTCACAGGTCAATGACACTGCTCAAAGGTCAGCTTAGGTTAATCCTTAGATAGGGGTCATAACAGATGTACTAAATTGACTGTGATGCTCTCCAGGGGTCAGCTGAGGTCAAACTTTAGACATCAGAGTCAATGAGGTTAAGTGTAGATTTTACAGACCTGTTAAAGACACTGTGATACCCCAGGGTGAGTGGGATATAGAAAGAATCTGGTCATGTACAGGGATTCTCCAATATATTGAAGATGGCATTTTATGGGCCAAGCATTTAACCAAATCAGGACCAATTTGTATGCATGAACCATAGGGTTTAACATACTCAGAACCAATTTGTACAAAAATACTGTTCCCATGGATATTTTTGCGAGAATTTAATTTAGCAATGAGCATGGGTTTACATTTTGCTATGTTATTAATTTTGCAATAAAAACACCCGTTAAGTTTTTGCAACTTAGTTTCATACATGTACCAAATATTTCGAGTGGGGGGAATTTTCACATTAAAATGTCCTTCACGTTGTAAGCCTAAATGTTCTCCTTGCATAAATTTCCATATTTGCACTAAAATATATTAAACATTCCTTCAAATGACACTACACACTTGCAAATCTTTGCAATTTAACAGCATACAACTAGAACTTTTAGCCAATGGTTCGTACCCATCTCTATACTGCTAATTTCAGACTATGCCAACCAAATTGCAAATTATTTTTTAAAACAAGACCAAATGGTGAAAAAAGAAGCTAATATACTGTATGATTATACATGTGTACTGATAAAATATGTTATAACAATATTTTTTTAATTTTTCAGACGGCGTCTCCTTGCATGTCAACAGGAAGCAACCTTTGATATTTTTTTTTTTATATATTTATAATCATTGACCACATAATATGCCATGCTTTTAATGATAATGAAAAGCCAGAGTTCTTTTAATGAAGATGAAAAGCCAGAGTTTTCACAGAAAAACAACCAACCTTGTGGTCCCATGAACATCAATCCCTACACTTACATCTCTTGGTAGAGGCCTAGCTTAAAAATGTTTCAGACCAACAGAATGGTGTGTCATCAATGAAAGGCTAATACATTTAATTATAAAAGAATAAATTACTTACTGTAAATGAAAGTTACACAAATTTAGCATTTGACAAACTCACTTAAAAGATTTTTAGCGTAACAGGCTGGATGACTACTAGGACACCTGAGCTCTATCAGCCAGAGATTTAAATGTCAATTTCGAAATCAACATTCCTATTGATATGTATAAAATATCAGTTCCCATCTCTATGAAAGTCATCTCATTTTACATACTGTAATTACTGCAGTATTAAAATATTGGCACGAAATATCTCGGACTTTAAAAAAAAAAGTTTGTGTAACATTCTAATGCAAAAGTTTTATACCAACGACCTCAATGGTTGGTAAAATTTCTGCACAAAACTGATAAGAGAATCAACTGGGTCATGTTGTAATTCAGTTCATAACTATATATTGCTTTTATCGCAAAGAAAAGTACTCCACTGATAGCAATGAAATAAATATAAAATATGTTTAGGATTTGATATAAGGCTTTCTTCTCTAAATTTCTCTGTATGTCACTTGTAACTTGGCTTGAATTGGAAATCGCGAAATTTAGTAGCCTGGCTGGAAATTTCTTGTGATGTCATGACATGATGTGTCAGGATTCATGGACATTGTGACCAAATGGATTTTTGCAACATGTATTAACATTGAGATTCTTCAAAATGTAGGTTAATTGTTAAAATTCAGTGAATGAATATATTTGTTTTCATTTCAAATTTAATTTGAAAAAAAATTGTCTTGAAGTTTAAATTTTTGCTTGCCATGGCTTGCAAAAAATAAGAAAACAAATCATATGAAAATCTCAAGCAAATGTCAACACTCATTTAAAGATGCTATATTTATTGTGCTCGCATCTCTCCCTTTAATTACTCTAACTACGATCTGGATACTTTTACACCCTAATCTTATGGCTCATAAACTACACATGTATAAGCATGTTGTTCTATATATAGCTTTTTGTCGGTCACTTCCAGGTTGATGCTTTTAACCAAAGAGCTGTCAGAAAACATTCATTGCAATGCTGTGACGATAGCTTGCATTTTTTATGGACGTTATCAGCAGAGAACAAATTGGCACTTGTTTTCAACTGCAGGTTGCCCAGAGAAAACATACAGGTAGCTGTAGAAAAGTTGTCTTGTACTAAAGTACCAGGAAATATAGTTCGGTGAAACTTTACCCCTGAAATCTAAACATTCAAATGCATTCATCATATTATAGAAATGATTATTGTATTCTATCCAATAAGTGCCCAGGGTGGTTAAAAAATGAAAAATAAAGGGCACTTAATAGAACCAAATTTAGACTAGCCTTTTTATAAAATCATTGCACAATATTAGCCATCAATCAATTTACAAAATGAAATCAAACAAAGAAACCATTTTCAGTATGGATTTAATTTGAGGTCAGTGAAAATGAGGTTTGAAAAAGTGGAACGGGCATTTACAGGGAAGGGGGAGGGGGCTTATTGGGTCAAATATGGTAACTGCTTTTTTTTGGTTGGCAAACCTTATGAACTGTGAAGACATCTAGACAAGAAAATGACCCAGATCCACAGTGAAGTAGAAGAAAATTATTGTTTGATGGACCTTCTTAAAAATAAATATCTAATCCTCACCTGTTCCTTCACCATATTTTCATTCTTAAACGGGTTGACATAGTTCTCTTCTTTAGGTACCAAGTTGACTTCCTGGGCCATCTAAAACACAAAACATTACCATTTAAATGATATGTGTAGTTCTTCTTCAGAGTTTTTTTTTTTGAACAGAGACAGGGATCAGACAATCAGGATCAGAGATTACAGGGAAATGAGAGGCAGCTTAATGGGCAACGGCAAATTCAAGGGCAAATTGCTGTACAGGACAAACAAGAGCAAATGTCTGTAATGGATAAGTGCAAACTTCAGTACTGAAAAAAAGCAAATTTCCAGACATGAGCAAGTGTCAGTACTAGGCAAGAGCAAATGGAAGTAATGGGCAAAGGCAAAGAGGGCATATGTCAGTACTGGGCAAGGGCAAATGTCAGTACTAGACAAAGGCAAATTTTACTACTGGACAAGGGAATATGTCAGTACTGGACAAGGGCAAAGATCAGTACTGGATAATGGCAAATGTCAGTACTGGACAAGGGCAAAGATCAGTACTAGACAAAGGCAAATGTTACTACTGGACAAGGGCAAATGTTAGTTTATACTGGACAAGGGCAAAGGTCAGTACTGGACAAGGGCAAAGGTCAGTACTGGGCAAGGGCAAAGGTCAGTACTGGACAAGGGCAAAGAGGTCAGTACTCGACAAGGGCAAAGGTCAGTATACTGAATAAGGCCAAAGGTCAGTAGTGGACAAGGGCAATGGTCAGTATACTGAATAAGGCCACTGGTCAGTACTGGACAAGGGCAATGGTCAGTACTGGACAAGGGCAAAAGTCAGAACTGGACAAGGGCAAAGGTCAGTATACTGAATAAGGACAAAAGTCAGTATTGGACAAGTATTGGCAGTATGTAAGTTACACCTCATACTTGTAAACGCACATGTACTTGTACATATTCAATGTCAGAATAAACGTCACAGCATATTCAATACAAAACACAAAGTAAGGTGCGGTTTATAGACAGCTGTCGATCTTGTACTCTGGTACCACTCAAGGATACAAATGTGTGGTCCCTGATTATACACATAATAATTGTAATAGTTTAGAAACTTTATAAGACACCTGGTCACCATGGCGATAAAAATCACTGCTACTTACAGGAGCATATTACATATGTGGTCTCTGGTATTCATTTCGAGTTTATTGAGTTTAACATCATATATTTTAAAATCAAAATGATCCTAATTCTCTCCATAAAAACAAAAATAATTTAATATTATAAAGCAAGTTACTGAGATTGTTCCTGGGAAAAAATATCAACACTATACTCGTACAAGTGAATTAGCTCTCAAATACCATAGATACCAAAACATGTGTAAGCTAACAATACGCTGTCATTATACAGGTAATTAAGTCCAGAATCTTTACACTTCATCAGAAAGCAGAGATCAAAACAAGGACTTGTGTGACTTTTATTGTTCTGAAAATTGAATTTCCTGTTTCTATTAATCTGTGCTGGTGGAATGTTGATATAGTATACATGGGGCTCTACAAGGAACATCAAAGACATCTTAAAACAAGCATTGTCAACTCAACAAAAGAAAATATATCAGATACTGATGTAATTGGAAAACATTTCTGCAACTATTTAACATATTTTTATGAGGTAGAATGCAAAAATGTAATAATTAAAGTAGGACAGACTCTTGGGGAAACCATGAGTGAATATGAGAATCATAAACAAACGTTCCTGAAAAAACGTTTTTAAGCTGACAAGCATACGAGGATATGTAAAGCATAAATGTGAGTTCATTACCAGCTTGTACCTATGTTTGAGATCTCTGACATAGGTACACTTTATAGTTTAGTGTTAAAGAAGTCTCAGAACCTTAATAACCACCATCACTATAACAACCTATCAGGTCCAGCAGGAGCACTTCTTGGTTTGCCCCATACCGAGGTGTAACCACTAGAAATATTTACAGAAGAGTAAGTGATCTTGAGTGTCATCTAGCCCATTTTAGACTTGCCACCAGTCTGTAGTTTTTCAAAAACTAAAATTGGGCTTGATTATTGTTGTCACAGTGATACGTCAGCTTCTAAATTTCAAACTAGGGGGAGATAATCTAGTACATTTGTATTAAAATTCTGCTAGGGAAATATTATAAATATAATTAGTGTATGGTGGCCAGTCTAAGGGGAGATAACCTAGCATCAGAACTCTTGTCAATTTTAGGGTCTGTGGCCAGTGCAGGGGGAGATAACCTAGAACTCAGCTAAGGAAATCTTGTCATTTACTTAGGATCTGGTGGCCAGTCTAATCAAATATATGACAGTCATCCATATACTTTTGAATTACAATTGCTTTCTTCTTGATTAAGTTGAAGTTTCTTCTTGTACCTGTAGGATATGATTTTAATCCTCTATATAACTTTTACTTTAGCATGATTAGGCTTAACAGAGGACTCTATGAACATTGTGCTCATGCATTAGTGACCACTTCTGTATAAAGGCCAAATGCTTAAAATGACCACTATCTTAGGATCTCAAATGGTCAATTTCAACACAATTTACCCTGTGCATGTATAAAGGACCTTTTGGCCATAAAGCTCCTTTTCTTGTTGGTCCCTTGGAAGGTTCAGTTCCAGTAGCCAATTATACATTTGAGAGAACTGACCACACCAAAGATTTCATGTGCAACATGCTGATTGGCTAACGATAGGGGTCATGCTGAGGTGACCTGAATGGAGAGTTGTTAGATCTTTTATTGGAGAGTACCGTATCTTAAAGCATCCTAGTGGAGCAGAATTACAAGTCAGATTTTAATTAGATTAATTAACGCTAAAAACTTTTTAAAAACAGTTTTATACAAAATTATCTCCCCTTCTTTTATCTTTTATTGGAAAGTACCGTATCTTAAAGCATCCTAATGGAGCAGAATTACAAGTCAGATTTTATTAATTAATTAACGTAAAAACTTTTTTGAAAAACAGTTTTATACAAAATTATCTCCCCTTATTTGAAAGAAATCAAAAAGACTAAACACTTCATTTGATTTTTATCATGGGTTTCAGTTTTATTAGTTTAGCGTCCTATTAACAGCCAGGGTCGTGTAAGTATGTGCCAGGTTTGGATGGTGGAAGAAAGCTGGAGTACCCTGAGAAAAACCACCGGCCAGGGGTCAGTACCTGACAATTGTGCAACATGGGATTCAAACTTGCGGCCCTGAGGTATAGGGCTTGTAGTTATATGTAGAGACATCTTTACCACTTTGCCGTTGTGGGGCCCCCTTTTATCATAGATTTTATTGATATTTTATATATATTCTTGATAAGACAGTAAATGTAGATTCTAGCATTAACAATCCTGTTCACACTTATAAGTGTACTGTATGCTCTAGCACAATGTGCAGACTACAGGGTTTAAATACTTCCTATAAATGTCATATGTGTATTTACATCCGTTACATTCTGGACGTAAGTGCACATCACACACATTCCTCACGATTTTCTCTCAACTTGTCCGGCAGTGACAGCTAAAGTTACAATGTAAAAATGTGCAGGACTATCAAGTGTTTTGTTGATCTTAAAAACATTCCGAAATCATATTCATAAGGATTAAATTACCACATTCTAACATTAAGTTCAAAATATTACACAATAATGAGGACAGGGTTGCCTTGGTGACACACCAGCTCTTCAAGGCCCTTAAATATTTTTATATAGTTTGGTGACATTTTCAAGAAGGTACATGATGACCAGTTATCTCCCTTACATGTCTGATGTGCTGTTGATGATATTTAGTGGAGAATATTATGTAACCTGGCATTTATTCAATTTAAGTGCAGAATGATCACAGACAGAAGTATAACATCTGCCCTTGTTCCCATACCAGACTTTATACTTCCCTTCCATATTTTTCACAACAGAACTAGCACTGTCATTCATGAAGGCCAGCTAACTTATACCCCCTTGCCCCCAACCCTTTTGCACAAACTTGCACAAACATCGCAATATGACTTCAGATTTTTTATCTAAATATACAACAAAATGCCGTCTGTTTTGGTTTATTCGGAACAACCGGTTCGTCCATTTGTAAAAGTCAAGTATAAATCCTGACTGACCTGCAGCTTTTGATACAGTCCTGCGAGGGTTTTGTTAAGGTTCACCTGAAAACAATTTAAAATCACTAGGTCCAACTTTAATTCATAAACGAACAACTAGCTTTAATGTGCAGTCAAACTTTAAACAACTAGCTTAAATGTGCAGTCAAACTGTTTAATCAAGTTTAAGTCTATCATTTTTAAAACAATGGGGCATTACTCTGAAAAGAAGGGAGGTAACTTGTTCCAATATAAATTATATACATCTTCAGTGTAAAAAAGATTTTTACACCTAATGTCTTGAAAAGTTCTGGTATATACAGAATGAAAGTCAAGGTCACTGTTCCCCAGAGGATTGTTAGCCATTCATTTTAACATCCTTGACAACCATCATCAGATCTCTGGTACTTTGGATGTTTGAAAAGTTTTCAAAATGGAAACATTCACTACAAACAGATGGACAGACAGGCAATAAACAGATTCTGGACACAAAATGACTGTGTGAGGCTTAACAAGTGACCTTACCTAGTGTATCGTTTACTTCAGAATAAACATCAGAAACCACAAAACACAACTGTATCAAATTCATCCTGGCAAACACTTGACACGCCTAAATATTTACATGTATCGACAAGACGATATTTTTTGATAAAGTATATCTGGAGTAAATGTTTATTTCTGATATTTACAAAGAGTAAACAGTCTGCTCCTCCATTACAATATTTCAATGTTCTTTAAGTACGACTACAGCCACCTCCATACCGATGTGCCCACACATACATCTATACATTCATGCTCAGATAAAATGTCTGATGGAATCTTGGTTATCCTCACCCTAAAACTCTTCTTTATGTACTTTAATGTTTTCATATCACATCATTTCTCAGTTTGCTTGACATTTGTTGTGATATAAGTTAATTGTGCAACAAATGATCCCACATGTCAAAAGCACACTAAATTCTGATTTTAACTCATTCACCCCCGAAGACACATTTGGACTCTTCTAAATCAAAGATTAGACCAGTCCATTATGAAATTTCAGGGGGGAATGGGTTAAACACATGATACATGTACATTGTATTAATATTGAGGTCAAAACAATTAGATGATTTTTACTAGATCAACCCAAGAACTTAAATACGCAGATTCAAATAAGAGGCCCAGAGGGCCTGTATTGCTCACCAAATTTATCTAGGTATTCTCATAAAAACTATTACCTCAGTCCCATTATTTGTTCAAATTTGAATTCCGACTCCAAAAGGATGTAACCAATTCAATATAAGTGCTATCCAATGCTTGTTTTCAGAGAAGAAGTAATTTATATGGAAATAGCCAAAGTGACACCTTTTGTACAGTTTTTAAATCCCCACCTAATACGGATGCTACCAATGTAATATGAGTGTTATATAGTTCTAGAGAAGAAGTCGTTTAAACATTTACAACCAATTTGAAGAAGAAGTTTGTTTCGGATGAACAGACAACAAACGATGAATGCCAGAAGCTGGAAGATGTGGTATCGCATAAGCTCAACTTAGTCCTAGAAAATTTACTCAAAGAGATTTTTTTTTTTTCTAATATTTATTTGAAAAAATGTTCTGAAGAAGCAATCTTAGCAGTCCTTAACCAATCTCTGAATTCTCTTTTGCTAACCACTTGCCCATTTCTTGGTCTTTCTATATTGCTATCAAACCAAGCAACCTCCATCCCTGGGCCTCTACAGTCATCTTACCATCCAACCTCCATCCCAGAGTCTCTACAGCCATCCAACCACCCAACCTCTATCCCTGGGTCTCTACAGCTATCCAACCACCACCTCCACCTCCATCCCTGGGTCTCTACAGCCATCCACCACCTAACCTCCATCCCTGGGTCTCTTACAGCCATCCAACCACCCAACCTCCATCCCTGGGTCTCTACAGCCATCCAACCACCCAACCTCCATCCCTGGGTCTCTACAGCCATCCAACCACCCAACCTCCATCCCTGGGTCTCTACAGCCATCCAACCACCCAACCTCCATCCCTGGGTCTCTACAGCCATCCAACCACCCAACCTCCATCCCTGGGTCTCTACAGCCATCCAACCACCCAACCTCCATCCCTGGGTCTCTACAGCCATCCAACCACCCAACCTCCATCCCTGAGTCTACAGCCATCCAACCACCCAACCTCCATCCCTGGGTATCTACAGCCATCCAACCACCCAACCTCCATCCCTGGGTCTCTACAGCCATCCAACCACCCAACCTCCATCCCTGAGTCTCTACAGCCATCCATCCATCAAACCTCCATCCCTGGGTCTCTACAGCCATCCAACCACCCAACCTCCATCCCTGGTCTCTACAGCCATCCAACCACCACAACCTCCATCCCTGGGTTCTCTACAGCCATCCAACCACCCAACCTCTATCCCTGGGTCTCTACAGCCATCCAACCACCCAACCTCCATCCCTGGGTCTCTACAGCCAACCATCCATCCAACCTCCATCCCTGGGTCTCTACAGCCATCCAACTACCCAACCTCCATCCCTGGGTCCTCTACAGCCATCCAACCACCCAACCTCCATCCCTGGGTCTCTACAGCCATCCAACCACCCAACCTCCATCCCTGGGTCTCTACAGCCATCCAACCACCCAACCTCCATCCCTGAGTCTCTACAGCCATCCAACCACCCAACCTCTATCCCTGGGTCTCTACAGCCATCCAACCACCCAACCTCTATCCCTGGGTCTCTACAGCCATCCAACCACCCAACCTCTATCCCTGGGCCTCTACAGCCATCCAACCACCCAACCTCCATCCCTGGGCCTCTACAGCCATCCAACCACCCAACCTCCATCCCTGAGTCTCTACAGCCATCCAACACCACCCAACCTCCATCCCTGGTCTCTACAGCCATCTAACCACCCAACCTTCATCCCTGGGTCTCTAACAGCCATCCAACCACCCAACCTCCATCCCCGGGTCTCTACAGCCATCCAACCACCCAACCTCCATCCCTGATTCTCTACAACGATCTAACCACCCAACCTAGATACCTGGGTCTCTACAGCCAACCATCATTCCAGCCTCCATCCCCTGAGTCTCTACAGCCATCCAACCACCCAACCTCCATCCCTGATTCTCTACAACCTCTAACACCCAACCTAGATACCTGGGTCTCTACAGCCAACCATCATTCCAGCCTCCATCCCTGAGTCTCTCTACAGCCATCCAACCACCCAACCTCCATCCCTGGCCTCTACAGCCATCCAACCACCCAACCTCCATCCCTGGGTCTCTACAGCCATCCAACCACCCAACCTCCATCCCTGGGTATCCAACCACCCAACCTCCATCCCTGGGTCTCTACAGCCATCCAACCACCCAACCTCCATCCCTGGGTCTCTACAGCCATCCAACCATCCAACCTCCATCCCTGGGTCTCTACAGCGAACCAACCACCCAACCTAGATACCTGGGTCTCTACAGCCAACCATCCATCCAACCTCCATCCGAGGATACTTTTTAATGTGCTATCTACCTACTCAACCTTAACCTTGAATCTATCATCAAACACCATCTACCCAACCTCATCCCTGGATTGCTGGACTAAATGCATTTTATCTCTTTCACCCCTGAAAATTCATAATGAAATGTTCCAGCGTTTGGATCAGCAGAGTTCAAATATATATAAGGGGTGAATCTGTTCACTGATGCTGCTACAAATCTTCATACTGTGCTAACACCAGATAACTACTTGCCTAAAAGCACTTTTTTTGTAGTTACAGATGGTAACCATATTTTCTGCTTGAACTAATTCCCACATACTATAGTAAATAACATCACAGTTACACCATATTGTCTTATCTTTTACCACATGCACATCTGTACAATGTAGATACCAAATGGTACACATCACATAAAATATAGACCTGACAAAAAAAAGAAATTCTGTTTGCCAGAACTTAGCTCATTGACAAGATTTTTGTTTTTAGTTTTAAAGCCCATCGACAGCCAAGGTAATTTATGGTCCATTGACAAGAAGTGTTGTTTTTTTTTGCAAAAAAAAAAAAAAAAAAGAAAGAAAGAAAACCAAACATTGACAAGAAGTGTATTTTTTTGCATCAGAATTATTTTTTTTCCATTTTTGTGACCAAAATAATCACAGGATAGTACACATTCCCAGATCTGTTAGGTTTTCACACTAACTGTTCAACAAGTTATAAACTTTGAAAAAATATATTGCATTATAATGAATCATCAAATATTGAATGCATTACAAAACACACCAGAAAAGTGATTTATATGACTGAAAACAAACATTTGAAAGGACAGAATCATTTGTAAGCACTTTGTAAGGATAGTACAATTTGTAAGCACTTTGTAAGGACAGTACCATTTGTAAGCACTTTCTAAGGACAGTACCATTTGTAAGCACTTTCTAAGGACAGTAACCATTTGAAAGCACTTTGAAGGGACAGAAACCATTTATAAGCACCATTTGCAAGGACAGAACCATTTATAAGCACTTTGTAAGGACAAAACCATTTGTAAACACTTTGTATGGGCAGAACCTTTTATAAGCTTTGTAAGGATAGAACCATTTGTAAGCACTTTTTAAGGACAGTAACATTTGTAAGCACTTTGTAAGCACATACCTTTCTAAGGTTTGTACAAACCCTGAATGCATAAATCTGACAATACCCTCTGTTTAGCACATTCTTTGACACAATTTATTTCTGAGAACATAAACTTGTAACTAAGTTTTCCTAATGAAAATGGCCACTTGCCAACTGTTTGAGTATATCTTCTCATAGACCGAAATGTGGTCAGTTTTTAGCACCATAACATTTGTTTTTGTCGGCAATAAAGTAGCCATTCTACAGTAACCGTTACTATATTCATCGTCGGAACATAAACCACTTAAATATCATTTCTTAAGAAAAATTTTTTTTCGCAAAATTGATAAGGAAATGACAAAAATTTCATAAAATTCCTATTTGTTTATCAGCCTGATACGTTTATCAGTGTGTTTTATGAACTTGGCCTTGTCACAGTGTGTCATCACAGCGGTTTGGATGTAGATATTTACGGTAAGCGGGTGGTAAAAACACTAAATCTTTTGGCAGTTCTATACATAGTACACCTCAGTGCCCCTAAAACACAGATAATCAGGTAGGACACCAAATCCTATCTGTAAATGGTGCAATTGCAGAAAAAATGAAATAAGTCCGTCGTTGTTGATAATGAGGGTGTAAAATACACACCCTACTCATTTCAAGCCGTCTGATACAAACACAAGCCGATAGTTCTAAAAACATACCATATTAAACTTAACAAATGCCCTGTCCATGTACAGTAAAACCTGCCTTACTGACCACCTCTGTATAAGGGCCATCTGTTAAATAAGACCACTTGTCTAGGAGCACCAATTGACCAAATTCAACAGAGTTTGAATTACCAAAATGACTAAGGAATTCAACAGAGGTAGTCTTATGCCTGTGTATAAAGACCATCTGGCTATAAAGACCGTTTTCCACTCTGTACCTTGTGTGGTCTTTATAGACAGGTTTGACTGTATTTGTTCACCTTGTATCACCCAAACCCATCTTCCTTTTCCAGACATAGGTATAATAGTTCCCAACAGTTTCCATGCAAGTAATTATATTGATTAGATCCCCAATCAGGTGTGAAATGAGAACCTGCAATCTTTCTCTATGAGGAAAGACAGCAAAGGTCAAAATGGAGGACAGTATGACCTATTTTAGTAAACAGCAGATCGCCATTAGCGATGAACTAATGGCCAAGCTTGTACACCATTTTAATTTATACGGTCAAAATTTCTGTTAGTAAAGACTGACCCATCCAAAAGCACTTTTAAAGTGAAATTATGAAAAGCTTTTTATTTCAACGAAATTTCAAAAAATCACACATAAATCTGTCAGTTTTGAACACTTTTCATCAAAGATTTGTTTTTGTCTTTTTAAATTGAAATACCTGGTCAGTCAGAGCTGCCATTTAGTCTGCTGTGTAACAGCCAAAACATCTGTCCTGGTTACATAACGTCTATCATGAAAGAAAATTGTCAACAGTTCTAACATAAAGAGTATGAGTTATCATGTTTTGTATATCTTTTGTCTTACGATGATAAATGTGTCTAAAAATAAATCATTGATGTTGATAGTTGATACAATGCATGTTTTCGTTTTACAAACATTCCAGGCGAAAACTCATGAATGACAAATGTGTCTGTTCAATGAATAGAATCTTTCCCTATTTGAGGGTAGACCTGAGAAATCTTGACATGGGGAGGAGATTGACGACTGTCTAACCCGAGTAATTATATAGGGTGCAGACTGCCTTGCCCTGGGTAACACAGAGAAATCGTACCATCACCAGAAGTGTAGATATCTCTGTCTGATGGGTAAGTATGTCTGATATATCCCAAACTTTCCTAAGCTATCTTTGGCATTATTTGTGGAGAATAAAAATTTAGCAGCTGGACTGGTGTTTGAAGTTTGAACCCAGTACAGGGATCAGACCCATTACTAGCTGGATGTTCTATTGATTAAACTACCTGGTCATCAAGATGATCAGCCAAGTCAAATCTCGATACATTCCTCACTCCTTTCTCAAAAATCTTCGTCCTCAGAAACGCTGAGAACATGGGACCATCATAGGTTTTTAGCTGGATGCCAATTGACAGAACACCAGGACCTCTGAATACTTACCGGATGCTCTACCGAGTTCCCAAAATGATGTGGGTAAAGTACAATTTACCATCAATTAGTCCCACAATCCAGTTATTATGACGTCATCAATTGACATGATTTTTGTGATGTCATAACCACTGAAAAGTGGAACTTATTGACGGTAAATAATATTTGACTCACGTTTTTATATGATCTTGAAACCCCTGTATTATGCTACATCTGCCGGTTACTCTGATAATCGACCCATTCCAATTCCGTGACATTTACCACTACAACATATACTTATATGTCACACTATGACTTACCAGTGATAAAAGTTTTGCACTATTTCCTTGGAAGATCTTGGATTCGTTGCAGAACCACACACCCCAGCCCAGAATGAGGTGCCATTCTTTATTCTTATCGAATATATCATGTGTGATGTCTGGTAGTCGTAGTACAAGGTCGCCAAACATGGCTACATTCTCCAGAACTTTTGACATACCTGTCAAAGAAAAAAAATGAGTTTTAAGTATGAAATACAGACTCTACATTAGATTTTATCAATGTATCATGGTATCTCAACTTGAGTAGGGTTTGTATAGGTTAGAGTTCAAATGTACGAAGTCCAGTCATGACTATAACCCCTGATAATGTGAATGACAATAACCCGAAAAATTTATAACTTTTAGTTGCATAAGTTGAATATTTCAGTATGTACCAGTGTAACAGGGAGAAGAAAATGTAGCAGTGACAGAGACTGGGGTTGGAACTTGGGACCTCCAAATACAATAACCCGAAAAATTTATAACTTGTAGTTGCATAAGTTGAATATTTCAGTATGTACCAGTGTAACAGGGAGAAGAAAATGTAGCAGTGACAGAGACTGGGGTTGGAACTTGGGACCTCCAAATACAATAACCCGAAAAATTTATAACTTGTAGTTGCATAAGTTGAATATTTCAGTATGTACCAGTGTAACAGGGAGAAGAAAATGTAGCAGTGACAGAGACTGGGGTTGGAACTTGGGACCTCCAAATACAATAACCCGAAAAATTTATAACTTGTAGTTGCATAAGTTGAATATTTCAGTATGTACCAGTGTAACAGGGAGAAGAAAATGTAGCAGTGACAGAGACTGGGGTTTGAACTTGGGACCTCCAAATATTAGGGGGATGCTCAACCGATTGAACTACCTGGTCAATGATGATCTGCCCAGCCCAATTCTGCTACACCAGATTGGTTTTATTAGTTTAACATCCTATTAACAGCCAGGGTCATGTAAGGGCGTGCCAGGTTTGTTGGTGGAGGAAAGCCGGAGAATCTGGAGAAAAACCATCGACCAGTGGTCTGTACCTGGCAACTGCCCCACATGGGATTCTAACCCACATCCCAGAGGTGGAGGGCTTGTGGTAATATGTTGGGACATCTTAACCACTAAGCCACCATGGCCCCTTGCTACACCAGTACAACAAATGTATAAGAATAAACGCTTATGTGCTCTTTTTATTCTGTTTTGGGGCTTAATTAGATACGATAGAGTTTTAACAAGTTATAATAGTGCAATTTATGGGGCCAACATTTAAAATAGACAGTCTAAATTTAAATACTTCAAATTGAAGGATCACACCTATGACCATTTAACTCATTCATCCCTGAAGACACCTTTAGACTCTTCTTAAACAAAGGCCAGACCAGTCCATTATGAATCTTCAGGGATAAATGTGTTAAATGTTTTAATCCAGTACATCCTTATACCAAGAATTTAACTGGCAGGTTCAGGAAGTACATCATTTTCACATTTAGACAGGAAATGTCTATTTAGACATTAAGTGATATTGGTCTAAAAGCATAAAATATATGTAACTGTATAAATCAAACTAACTATACTGTATGCACCATAATAAGCACCCAGGACGTTTAGAAATTGTAACAAATGGGGCTGCTTATTACAGGGAACCAAAATGTAAATTGTGGATAGGGAGGGTTGATTGTAGAAGGGGGTGGTAATGTTTATGTAATGTAAACTCCTTCATTTTCATAAGAGAGGGGCACTTATAGGAGGAGGGGAGCTAATTACCATGAATATGGTATACACTTTCTTCACTTTACAAAGTACACCTATGAAAGTCTGTGGCTGTTGATCATTGTTGACATTTCAATGTGCCATCACCCTACATATATCTTTTTTTACAACTTTTATCTTTTCAAATCTAATTTTCTCACAAATTAAATAAACAACTTTAAGGCGGTATCAAGTGAAAAGTACAGAATCCTGGCCGGGGGTTGGCAAGTAAAGCAGACTGAACGCAGGGTTAAGAGGAAACTTACTATTACTTTCATTCGACAATATCCTCCGTTGTCGGGGAGCTTGGCACCGATTTTTGAGATAATTATTTATGATGTTAAAACTGTACTGTGGCGAGTGTAATCGCATTTGTTACTGGCCATATGGTAAGTGGAAAACAGTTTTATGTTGAGTTGAAAAGTGGGTTCCATAGAATTTTGGTCATTGTTATTCTTTATATGTCTTAGACAATCGGTTCTGCCATCTTTATTTAAAACAATGGCGTCTACTTAGAGCTTTTTTTATATACATGTTTACTATTGTGCTACAGAACATAAAGAGATAAAGACATATTACGTATATGTTTTTTGTCAAGAAGCGGAGTCTCGAGATAAGCTGAAAAGGTCTATAACTTCAAAATGAAATAATCTTGCACAGAGGATACAAGCCAAACATCCAAAGCTTAAACTTCTTCAAAACTAGAAATGATATTATACATCCTACCTCTCCATTTTATGAGAGGAGGAGAGATGAGACAGGGCAGAATGAGAGATGAGACGGGACATAATGAAATATGAGACAGAGAAGAATGGGAGATGAGACAGGACAGAATGAGAGATGAGACAGGACAGATTGAGAGATGGATTAGGGCAGAACAAGAGATGAGACAAGACAGAATGTGAGATGAGACAGGACAGAATGGGAAATGAGACAGGGCAGAATGGAAGATGAGACAGGACAGAATCGGGGGAGGAGACAGGGCATAATCAAAGATGAGACAGGGCAGAATGGGAGATGAGACAGGGCAGAATGGAAGATGAGACAGGACAGAATCGGGGGAGGAGACAGGGCATAATCAAAGATGAGACAGGGCAGATGAGAGATGAGACAGGGCAGAATGAGAGATGAGACAGGGCAGAACAGGAGATGAGACAGGGCAGAACAGGAGATGAGACAGGGCAGAACAGGAGATGAGACAGGGCAGAATGGGAGATGAGACAGGGCAGAATGGGAGATGAGACAGGGCAGAACAGGAGATGAGACAGGGCAGATGAGAGATGAGACAGGGCAGAATGGGAGATGAGACAGGACAGAACAGGAGATGAGACAGGGCAGAATGGGAGAGGAGACAGGGCAGAACAGGAGAAGAGACAGGACAGAAACAGGAGATGAGACAGGGCAGAACAGGAGATGAGACAGGGCAGAATGGGAGATGAGACAGGGCAGAACAGGAGATGAGACAGGGCAGATGAGAGATGAGACAGGACAGAATGTGAGATGAGACAGGGCAGAACTGGAGATAAGACAGGGCAGAACTGGAGATGAGACAAGACAAACATGTGAGATGAGACAGGGCAGAATGGGAGATGAGACAGGGCAGAACAGGAGATGAGACAGGGCAGAATGAGAGATGAGACAGGGCAGAATGGGAGATGAGACAGGGCAGAACAGGAGATGAGACAGGGCAGAACAGGAGATGAGACAGGGCAGAACAGGAGATGAGACAGGGCAGAACAGGAGATGAGACAGGGCAGAACAGGAGATGAGACAGGGCAGAACAGGAGATGAGACAGGGCAGAACAGGAGATGAGACAGGGCAGAATGGGAGATGAGACAGGACAGAACAGGAGATGAGACAGGACAGAACAGGAGATGAGACAGGGCAGAACAGGAGATGAGACAGGGCAGAACAGGAGATGAGACAGGGCAGAATGGGAGATGAGACAGGGCAGAATGGGAGATTAGATAGGGCAGAATGGGAGATGAGACAGGGCAGAATGGGAGATGAGACAGGGCAGAATGGGAGATTAGATAGGGCAGAATGGGAGATGAGACAGGGAAAAATGGGAGATTAGACAGGGCAGAATCCTTGTCAGAATCATAAAAGGCCCTAAATGACCTGTTGCTATGCTAACCTAATCAAAGTGGCAATTAACTTGTTTTAATGAATGTGTTTATAGATTCTTTTCCTTTCAAGCATTTGATATCAAACTCTCTATATATCTTAGATCTTCCTTTCAACTGTGCGTTAACCATAAGATGGTCATTAACTCTGAAATTATATCACATTAGCAGGCACATGGAACCAGACTTCATATATCATTTATCTTCATGTGTTTATGTAGTCTGGAATTTGACCTATTTGAGATGAATCTATAGATAAATTATCATATTCAACCCAATAAGCCCTTCCCCCACATCCCTATATACGCACCCTTCCCCCTTATTGAAGTCTCAATTCCACTGACCTGAATTAAATGCAGACTGAAAATCTAAAAAATGTAAGTTTCTTCACATCTAACTATTTTGCAAATTTATTTAATATGTACATGTAATTGCTGTGAAATATTCTTTTTATGAAAGGCTAGTCCAAATTCGGTGCTATATCAATGATTTATCTTTTTAAATGCCCTGGGTCGAAAATGAAATGGGAAAATTAATTTGAAGAAACCTGGTGCATATAGCTCTTTTCTGAAGATACTAACTGGCACTTAAATCGGATATATAGGGTTTTGAGGTCTTGAACAGTTGACAAGAAAAGTTTATGAAGAATGGATGCTTAGCTACATGACACCTTAGCTCTTCGGTAGAGAACTTATCTTAGCTTATCCCAGAATTTAACCCAATCACCCCTAAAGACACATTTAGACTCTTCTAAATCAAAGACTAGACCAGTCCATTATGAAATTTCAGGGATGAATGAGTTCAGCATCAACTATGCTGATTTTATCATGACATCTTTATATTACTGCCGAGTCCAAAATCAGCAGTTACACAATACCAATTCGTAGAAACATTGACAACACGAAAAACATTTATCTGAGTAAAGTTACAGTATAACAATAATCACCTACAGTCCAACCTGTCTATAGAGACTATCTAATAGACCATGGAAAATGGTCTGTATAGCCAAGTGGTCTTTATACACAGGGCAAATTAGTCCAACCTGTCTATAAAGACCATCCAAGGGACCAAGGAAAATAGTCTTTATAGACAAGTGTTCTTTATACACAGGGCAAATTGTGTTGTAATTGGTCATTTGGGACCATGAGGTCTTATTAAACAGTGTTCTTTATACAAAGGTGGTCGCTAAGGCAGGTTTTACTGCAATTAAATCAAGTAGGAAACTAATATACCAGGTAAATGGTATACTATAATGTATGACAGATTTCCGATTGATGTACTGTATAGTATCAAATTGTTCTTAGTATAAAAATTACTAACAACAGCAAGATGTAGCCTCCTTTGGTACAGAAATAAGAGGTTGTTTTTTTTTTATAAATATTTCAACTTTAAAATTGACCTTCTTGACATTGAATTTGACTCCATTACAACTAAATTTATCAATCTCTCCTTTATCTGTATTTAAAATGTACAGATCACTGCATGTGACTCCCATACATCTGATACAAGGTGATGTATCTGAAGTGGGGAGAGGGGTACCTACTGAAGATGATACAGGGGAGGGGGAGGGGGAGTGGAACCTATTGAAGATGATGCAGGGGGAGTGGGGGAGGGACACCGTACTGATGATAATGCAGGGGGAGGGGAACCATATTGAAGATGATGATACAGGGGACAGGTGTAGATGTAAGAAGTGATGGGGGGGGGGTTACTACATTAAAGAATGATACAGAGGATGGCTAAGGTGTAAAGGAAGGGGGGGTGAGGGGGAGGTATTAAGTAGCCATAACCCCAGCCTCTGGAGCCCTGACACAGGGGGAGGTTAACCCACAAAGATAACACTGTAATCCTCAGATCTCCAGATTAGACCTGTTTACAGTAAAATAAAACCCTATAATCAAGCAGAGTTATGTCCCCTCTCCAGGGGCCCAGATATAAAAGGACCACTTGATGACCTTCAATACTATCCTACACAACACTCATAACTCACTTCTATCCATTCCTCTAACTTTAACCATTTTCCTTTTCCACCTTTTCTCTATTCTATCCATTTGTTTCCTATGTGATATATGTTTTTCTTTTTCCACTTTTTCCTCTATTATATCCATTCCCTTTTTTCTATTGTTTTTACATTCTTTTCCTTTTCAACCTTTCTGTCTATTCTATCCATTTATTCCTTTTTATGCTTCATTTCTTTTTTCTATCCTTTGTCTCTATCTTATCCGTTTCTTACGTTTCTATTTTGTTCCTCTTTTCCATTTTCTCTCTATCCTGTCCATTTCTTCCTTTAATATTATTTTCTTTTTCCACTTTTCTCTCTGGAGTCTATTTAATACAGTCTTTCATTTACATTATTTTTTTTCTGCCTTTCTCTCTATCCTATCAAATTCATTCCTTCATTTTGTATCTTTCTTCTTTTTACATCTTTCTTTCTATTATATCCATTCCAGATTCATCCTTCTCTGCATTAACACCTTCAATGATGTTTATCCATTCTTTCATTTATTCTTTACTCCTATTCCCACTTTTTATCATGCAATATATTCAACATCATGAGTCACAGATTGGAAAGATGAACTTCTAATAATAGCAATTTTTTTTTTTCCACCAGATACAAGTGTATTAGACTGAGTCTACTTTGTCAAAAATTAGCCTAGCTACATGAAATGTTAGTGTTTATACTTCCTCTGTGGCCAGTTTTATCAGCCAGATATACATTTAGGTGATGATTTATGAAGATAGATTGCACCACCTGTTGAACACAAAGATAGTGTCTACTACAAAAAGTGTAGTCCCCGATTTATGGAGGAGGGGGCGCCACCTGTTGTCATTCTGAGAGAGGAGGCGCCACCTGTTGTCATTCTAAGAGAAGAGTACAGGTTCTGCTTTCTTATGTCATTTGCAATTGGTGAACAAATTTAAGATCTTACCTTTGTTAAGTACAAAACCAGATTGAATGAAAATGAAAGGTGCACAAAGATGCTATGCAACAGGAAAAAATTCCATATACCGTATTCACCGTAATTAGTGCCCAGGGGCTGTTAAACAATGTAAGAGGTGGCACTTATCAATGAACCAAAATGTAAGTTGTGGACCTGAAAGACTTGAGTCAGCCATTGTTTAAAATCTTTCTGTTCTCATGGTACATTAATTCGTTACAGTAAACATGCATACGCCTTTTATTGCACCTTTAGACCACATTATGTTTTGTGATTCACATGTAAAAAGAATCGCAAGTTCATGATATGGATAACAATGTTGAGATGTTAGAGTATCACAAGTTGTTGAACATTGTTAAATCCATGGGAATTGGGGCATTTATACACACTTCAAACTCTTCTCCAACAACAGGGAGGGGTGCTTATATAGCGGGAGGGGTGCTAATTACAGCGAATACAGTACATATGTATAGTAAACATACTTATTTCAGTGTAATCAAATTCTAGAGCAAAAAACAATAAATAGCTTTTACTTTACAATATGCAATAGGTTTTGTTGGTGAAAAAAGCCACATTGTGATGTGGTCCTGCAAACACCATTCAATATGCATTGATTTCACATTGATCAAAATACAGTCATACCTGTCTATAGATAAAGACCACCGTGATGGAGCAAGAAAAGGTGGAGCCTCATAGCCAAGTGGTATTTATTCAAATGGAACCTTTAGTCATAGCCAAACTGTCTATACAATGGATAAAGACTACCTCAATAGGAGCAAGGAAAAGTGGCTGGACCTCATAGCCAAGTATACAATGCCAAGTGGTCCTTTATACAATGAGACCCCTCATAGGCCAAGTAAATAATATATATAAAACCTGTCTATTAAGACCACTAAAAAGGACCAACAGAAAAACTGACCAATATAACAAAGTGGTCTTTATACACAGGTATTATATAAATCAAACCTGTCTATTAAGACCATTCAAATGACCAAGACAAAAATGGCCATTTTAGCCAAGTAGTCTTCATACACAACGCAAAATATGTTGAAATTGAACCATTTTTTCTTACTGTCTCTAATAGTGGTGTTGGCAGGAAACTCGTCTCCAGGCATATATCCCCACTCTGTTAAATTCACTTTTCCTTCTCCCAGGACCTTATAGATAAGAGTTTCACATTTATATTTAAATCAAATTGTTTGTTTTCTTTTGGTGTAAACAAATTATTATGGAACTAATTTATTTTTTAAATTCATATCTATAGTTTTTTTTACAGTATAATATTGTATAATACATAATATTACATATATGATAATATCACAATCAGGTATTGTTTAAATTAAAAGATGAAAGAAAAAACAAGAGAAAGAAAGACTTTTACCTGTCAATATTTTTTTAGAAAATTTATTTTTTATTTTTTCTGCACTTGTATTAAACATAAATGGTGTACATTAATAGGAAGCAGTCGGAATGTTTTATGTACACTTAAGTCACGATAAAATAAAAACATTTTTTAGTACCTTAAATAACTGTTGAACCATTATCTTGACAAGTTGATGACGCTGAGCATAGTCTCCAAACGTTTGAATGGACTTCACAGCATCCAGCTGCATTACTCGGTGTTTCTCAAACAGACTCCTATCTTATTTCAGGTTAAGGAAAACACAGTTATCTCCCTTGTATCACAGTTGTAACCATCAAATATTCTCCATCCAAAAAACCAAAATATTAAAGTTATATTGCCTGCCAATTTCTCTGTAACGATATGTCGCTGAAACATTTGATATTTGAAAATGGACATGTAACTTGATGATTTAGCTCCCCAAAAGCATATGTTGGCCTATAAGAGAGCCGAAATCTAGGGATAATATATTCCTAGTTTTGAATAAAGCGCCTTCAATCACCGCCATGTTCAGTACCTTCGGGGTTGTCGGAATTCCGAATCATATCATATGACTGACATCCACACGACCTGCACGTGGTGATCCAGGTGACTAGCATAAGCGCACATGTGTTTGTTTACGTTTACCTTTGGCTATTCCGCTAATATGAGCAAATCTTGCTGGTATATGTTCACAGAGTGAGTATTTGAAACATCAAATTCACACATTGCCGTAATTCAATATTGTGTGTATCAAATATTGTATTGTGCGAGCATTTCTTTCTTTGAAGATCCAATCTGCTGAGGTCGACCACATGTTTTGTTTACGAAAAGTTGTTGGTATTTTTTCTTGGTTTCACAACTCTCGTGTTACTTCGAGATTGTCGTGACGATGTTCGGAAGAGTTCAAAATGATTTGGCATCTTTCGAGCCTATAATACTTTTACAGTACTAAAATTACTTCCAGTAAAAATGGTAAAATTTTATAGTATTAAAAGTCGTTAAAAGAGCCGAGAAAAAATGTGACAGAACACGATAAAAAATGTTTGTACAACATGGTTGTACAATGTTTTTACTATGACAAAAAGTAAAAGGTGAAAATCTGCTCTATGTGAAAGACATAGAGTGGGGAGGATATAAATACTATGTATGAAATACAGCCTCTCCATGGTATCACAACGATCAAATTATTATGTACAATACAGCTCTATGGTTTGGAATCTTAAGCCCAAAGAAGTACAAGGTGGGGAGAAGATTATTATGTACAATAACAGCTCTATGGTACAAGGTGGGAGATGGAGATTATTATGTACAATACAGCTCTATGGTACAAGGTGGGAGATTATTATGTACAATACAGCTCTATGGTACAAGGTGGGGAGATTTATTATGTACAATACAGCTCTATGGTACAAGGTGGGGAGATTATTATGTACAATACAGCTCTATGGTACAAGGTGGGGAGATTATTATGTACAATACAGCTCTATGGTACAAGGTGGGGAGATTATTATGTACAATACAGCTCTATGGTACAAGGTGGGGAGATTATTATGTACAATACAGCTCTATGGTACAAGGTGGGGAGATTATTATGTACAATACAGCTCTATGGTACAAGGTGGGGAGATTATTATGTACAATACAGCTCTATGGGTACAGGTGGGGAGATCTATTATGTACAATACAGCTGGTACAATGTGGGGAGATTATTATGTACAATACAGCTCTATGGTACAAGGTGGGGAGATTATTATGTACAATATGAACAAAAAGCTCTATGGAGAAAATACAAGGTAACGAACATGGGAGATTTATTATGTACAATTGGCAGCTCTATGTGGGAAACTTACAAAGGTACTGTAGAATGAGATTATTATCGTATAATACAGTACAAGGTGGCGAGTTAGTATGTACAATGAGCTCTATGGTACAAGGTGGGGAGATTATTATGTACAATACAGCTCTATGGTACAAGGTGGGGAGATTATTATGTACAATACAGCTCTATGGTACAAGGTGGGGAGATTATTATGTACAATACAGCTCTATGGTACAAGGTGGGGAGATTATTATGTACAATACAGCTCTATGGTACAAGGTGGGGAGATTATTATGTACAATACAGCTCTATGGTACAAGGTGGGGAGATTATTATGTACAATACAGCTCTATGGTACAAGGTGGGGAGATTATTATGTACAATACAGCTCTATGGTACAAGTGGGGGACGATTATTACACAATGCTGGGGAGGATTATTATGTACAATACAGCTCTATGGTACAAGGTGGGGAGATTATTATGTACAATACAGCTCTATGGTACAAGGTGGGGAGATTATTATGTACAATACAGCTCTATGAATACAAGGGGTGGGGGAGATTATTATGTACAATACAGCTCTATGGTACAAGGTGGGGAGAATTATTATGTACAATACAGCTCTATGGTACAAGGTGGGGAGATTATTATGTACAATACAGCTCTATGGTACAACAGGTGGGAGATTATTATGTACAATACAGCTCTATGGTACAAGGTGGGGAGATTATTATGTACAATACAGCTCTATGGTACAAGGTGGGGAGATTATTATGTACAATACAGCTCTATGGTACAAGGTGGGGAGATTATTATGTACAATACAGCTCTATGGTACAAGGTGGGGAGATTATTATGTACAATACAGCTTCTATGAGTACAAGGTGGGGAGATTATTTATGTACAATACAGCTCTATGGTACAAGGGAGGTGTGATTATTAATGTAGATTATTATGTACAATACAGCTCTATGGTACAAGGTGGGAGATTATTATGTACAAATACAGCTCTATGGTACAATGGTGTGGGAGATTATTATGTACATACAGCTCTATGGTACATTATAGTTACAGGTCTATGTACAATGTTGAGATTATTATGTACAATACAGCTCTATGGTACAATGGTTGGGAGATTATTATGTACAATACAGCTCTATGGTACAAGTGTTGTGGAGGATTATTATGTACAATACAGCTCCTATGGTACAAGGTGTGGGTAGATTATTATGTACAAATACATGCTCTATGGTACAAGGTGTGGAGATTATTATGTACAATACAGCTCTATGGTACAAAGGTGGGAGATTATTATGTACAAATACAGCTCTATGGTACAATGTGGTGGAGAATTATTATGTACAATACAGCTCTATGGTACAATTGGTGGGGAGATTATTATGTATCCAATACAGCTCTATGTACAAGGTGGGGAGATTATTAATGTACAATACAGCTCTATGGTACAAGGGTGGGAGAATTATTATGTACAATACAGCTCTATTATTATGTACAATGAAGGTTGGGAGATTATTATGTACAATACCGCTCTATGGTACAAGGTGGGGAGATTATTATGTACAATACAGCTCTATGATACAAGGTGGGAGATATTATTATGT
Source organism: Argopecten irradians (assembly GCF_041381155.1). NCBI lineage: Eukaryota > Metazoa > Mollusca > Bivalvia > Pectinida > Pectinidae > Argopecten > Argopecten irradians. The sequence goes on along the minus strand of NC_091140.1, from coordinate 42,227,524 downwards.
ACAATACAGCCCTATGGTACAAAGGTGGGAGATTATTATGTACAATTCAGCTCTATGGTACAAGGTGGGGAGATTATTATGTACAATACAGCTCTATGGTACAAGGTGTGGAGATTATTATGTACAATACAGCTCTATGGTACAAGGTGGGGAGATTATTATGTACAATACAGCTCTATGGTGGTACAAGTGGGGAGATTATTATATGTACAATACAGCTCTATGGTACAAGGTTGGGGAGATTAATTATGTACAATACAGCTCTATGGTACAAGGTGGTGGAGATTATTATGTACAATACAGCTCTATGGTACAAGGTGGGGAGATTATTATGTACAATACAGCTCTATGGTACAAGGTGGGGAGATTATTATGTACAATACAGCTCTATGGTACAAGGTGGGGAGATTATTATGTACAATACAGCTCTATGGTACAAGGTGGGGAGATTATTATGTACAATACAGCTCTATGGTACAAGGTGGGGAGATTATTATGTAATGTACAATACAGCTCTATGGTACAAGGTGTGGAGATTATTATGTACAATACAGCTCTATGGTACAATGTGGGAGATTATTATGTACAATACAGCTCTATGGTACAAGGTGGGGAGATTATTATGTACAATACAGCTCTATGGTACAAGGTGGGGAGATTATTATGTACAATACAGCTCTATGGTACAAGGTGGGGAGATTATTATGTACAATACAGCTCTATGGTACAAGGTGGGGAGATTATTATGTACAATACAGCTCTATGGTACAAGGTGGGGAGATTATTATGTACAATACAGCTCTATGGTACAAGGTGGGGAGATTATTATGTACAATACAGCTCTATGGTACAAGGTGGGGAGATTATTATGTACAATACAGCTCTATGGTACAAGGTGGGGAGATTATTATGTACAATACAGCTCTATGGTACAAGGTGTGGAGATTATTATGTACAATACAGCTCTATGGTACAAGGTGGGGAGATTATTATGTACAATACAGCTCTATGGTACAAGGTGGGGAGATTATTATGTACAATACAGCTCTATGGTACAAGGTGGGGAGATTATTATGTACAATACAGCTCTATGGTACAAGGTGGGGAGATTATTATGTACAATACAGCCTCTATGGTACAAGGTGTGGGAGATTATTATGTACAATACAGCTCTATGGTACAAGGTGTGGAGATTATTATGTACAATACAGCTCTATGGTACAAGGTGGTGAGATTATTATGTACAATACAGCTCTATGGTACAAGGTGGGGAGATTATTATGTACAATACAGCTCTATGGTACAAGGTGGGGAGATTATTATGTACAATACAGCTCTATGGTACAAGGTGGGGAGATTATTATGTACAATACAGCTCTATGGTACAAGGTGGGTGGAGATTATTATGTACAATACAGCTCTATGGTACAATTATTAGTGTGGAGATTATTATGTACAATACAGCTCTATGGTACAAGGTGGGGAGATTATTATGTACAATACAGCTCTATGGTACAAGGTGGGGAGATTATTATGTACAATACAGCTCTATGGTACAAGGTGTGGAGATTATTATGTACAATACAGCTCTATGGTACAAGGTGGGGAGATTATTATGTACAATACAGCTCTATGTACAAGGTGGGGAGATTATTATGTACAATACAGCTCTATGGTACAAGGTGGGGAGATTATTATGTACAATACAGCTCTATGGTACAAGGTGTGGAGATTATTATGTACAATACAGCTCTATGGTACAAGGTGGGGAGATTATTATGTACAATACAGCTCTATGGTACAAGGTGGGGAGATTATTATGTACAATACAGCTCTATGGTACAAGTGGTGGGAGATTATTATGTACAATACAGCTCTATGGTACAAGGTGGGGAGATTATTATGTACAATACAGCTCTATGGTACAAGGTGGGAGATTATTATGTACAATACAGCTCTATGGTACAAGGTGGGGAGATTATTATGTACAATACAGTTCTATGGTACAAGGTGGGGAGATTATTATGTACAATACAGCTCTATGATACAAGGTTATGATTATTACAAAATGCAGTTCTATGGTGGTGAGGTCATTCATAGATACAATACAGTTCTATGGCTATGGTAAATATCCGAAGGTTTGCAGGACATCTTTTATGATGAAATACGATAATGATTTAAGCAAGCGAAAAAAAAAATACGCTATAACTCCTGTAAACTAGATATATTTTTTTCTGCTTAAAACATCTTAAAATTGGAAAAAATTCAAAACCTAAGAATGCTATTGATTTTCTGTGTATGTAGATAAAATGTGACAGTTGCTATCAGTCAATACCTATGACCAATGGGGCTTGCATTCTTATCAGTCACTGACTCAGGAGGAAGAAAGGATTGTTTTTGTTTTTTTGCTTTACAGATGACCGGGCATCTACAAACATCAATAACTTGAGTAGAACACACATGCCTTCTGCCTTTATAGTGAGGGTTTGTTGACAAACTGTACACAAACATGATGTTGTAAACAAATTCTAAAGTTTCATGTAAGTTGAGGCTCCTTTTGCAGAAAAACCTCTCCTGGCAATATTGTAGAATGATTCAATTTCATAACAAAATTTACATTTATTCGTATGAGATATTATTTAAATGTAAACTAGCAAATACTTGGAGTTTTGTTATCAAAGAAACAGTTACCCAGGTAATGTAATGTAATTGAAATCATATCTTTCTTCCTGTATGTTAGAGTTACTTCCCTTTAGATAATTATTAATATTTGCCCCTGAAAACACATTTAGATTTTTCTAAATCAATGACTAGACCAGTCCATTATGAAATTTCAGGGGTGAATGAGTTGAAACTCTGAAGAGCAATATTTGCAGGACTTAGTATGGACATTTGCTCCACCTATCTCTATGTACACATGCAAACAAGAAATGCATCCTGAACTCAAATGATTTTCAAAATAATCTTCATACATGTACATATACACTTGTAGTATTAATAGCTTTAAAACATAAGTTTTTATGCACACATTCTTTTTTTTTTTAATTTTGTTTATATTATTTGTCAGTCAGGGTCATTTACTAAATATAAGCACGTGTCAGATTTAGAAGGTGGAGTTTAGCTGGAGTACCTGGAGAAAAACCACCGACCTAGTAAGTACCAAAACAATGCCTCACATAAGATTCAAACCCAAAACCTGGAGTTAGAAGGCTTGGGGTAAAATGTTTTAACACCTTTTTATAAACTTAAAAAAATATTTCTTTAACTTTCGTTTATTGCTTTCCTATGAAGAAAATTAAGAGTTAAAGAATTTTTTAAAGTTCAGGAATGTTGATGATGGGCGCTGTGTAACCATTCCGCCATTAAGACCCTTGATTGAGACATGAGTACAATATATATATATATACACCAGATATGTAATAAACTGATATCTTTCATAGTACTGCAAGCACCCCACACTCCACAGAGAGGCCCGGTTCCCAAAAATCAATCCAGTTTGTATGCGAGTGAAACCCCAGCCGGATCAATATGGCTAGGTGAAGCACAATGTTATTGCTGCTAATGGCTATACAGTGGCGGTGAAATTGGGCAGGTCGTGTGACTCTACATCCAAAACAATGCAATAAATATATTCAGAAGAGAACATAGGCTTTTACTGTTGTTAAAACTCCAAAATATCTCGACATTCCTAAGCAAGATTTAAATTATTGAGATTGAATTGAAAAGTATAGATCTGTATTTTCTTCATGTTTTCACCCTTAAATTTCTCAGCAATAATCTCAAGGGTAAACTAGATGCCCTTGCTGACCTCTACTTCATATCTTGTCATGAGATAATTCAGTCTTATTACAATTGCCATTGTTACAAAAATGAAATGATCACAATAAATAGTGTACTGTAAGCCACTAACTACATTATACTTTCCTCTGTATGAGTAAATATATTACAAGCATAATATGAAGTTAATAAATATTTTCAAACACTTTTTCCGTATTTTTACAGTATTGATACTTTTATTTGATATAGACTTCACAGCTATAGGACCAATAAGGTTATAACAAATCTAAATCTACAACTACAAAAGAAAAAGAAGAAAAAAAGAGAAGAATTCATGTAGATTTGTTTTACCTAAATATCAGCAAGAATACATAGAAATAAATTTCTTTCTGAATTTTCTACAATAACATGATGTACTAATATCAAATTAAGAATGTCAAAATGACTTGAACAACATTGAAAGCTCATATTTTTAATAAGCTTCCCGAATAAGGAAAGATTTATTCATAAAATGTGTTTAATTTCTAAAATGTTATATCAATTTTTATAAACTTGACTATTAATAGAATGTAAATATTTTTGGCTTGACAACTCATACTCTATCCTAAGGTTGGAGAAAATTATTTATTGTTCAAAAATGCAAAAGATCTTGATGAAATGTTCTAAATTTTCACAAGTTTTCTTCGAGACTCTTTTTTATATATAGATGTGAACATATATATTATGTTTATCGATTTAGTACATTTCTTTTAATATACAGTACAATGTACATAGATGTATGTTATTATACAGTATTCACATCTAAGTTGCATGATTCTGTTATAGCTATATATATCACAATGCATTTTATCCATAAAATGAAACATTATGTTAAATTGACGAAATAGAAACAAATTAGTTATATATTTCATTGATAGACACCACTGATGTTTTAATCGGTTTTGCTCAACTAACTAAATTCAATAGAATCACTTACGTGTACATTGTAGAAGTAGACAGGATCAAATATTGATTGTTAAAATGTTTGAAGAGATAATGTAATGTATTTAATCTATTATGTAGACAAGTTCTAATTGAACAATATTTACTGACAGCAAATGTTTCAGCGGTTGTGTATTATATAAAGGATACACATATCGATTGGAGACAGTTTCCCTTCGCCATCTTTCAATTCTTTGCCTTGTAAATCTTCTGTATTGCTCTTTTCATTATCTGCAGAAAAGCTGCCAATGATCAAACAAAACACAAAAACTACACTTGGAAGTAAACGATGCATTGTCTCGCGTTTCACATCACACAAAAACGATAACTGACATTTGTTTTCAGAATAACGATCCGTCGGCTTCTGTATCCATTCCTTCACTGAGCTGTCAACACGTGGTGGACGTACACAAAAACTTGGGAAACACCCCTTTCAGAGCACCTCGTGGTTTTATCACAAAATTGTGAGATAGGTCTAGAAACTATCCGAGTGTATGTTTACTCGCGCAACCGGAAGTAGGGAATTTCTCATCATGGCTGACGTGGAGTTCCACGGCCAAGATCTCGAGGTTAGCAAACGTTTTTGTTTTCATTTGGTGGTTTTATGATCTAAGAATTATTTCAGAATTTATCTTCTGTTATTATTACATAATGTGGTGCTACAATTGAAGGCACTCAACAAGGTTTCTGGTTGTATTGTTGGCAACGGGACATTTCACTTACCGGAAGTTTGTCAAATGACATTTTACAAAATGAGTTTGACATTTAGTTAGCCAGTTAGGCCTAGCTGTTTTCTCATCACGTTTTCCCTATGACTGACATGTCTAGTAAAGCCTAAGCTTTGTCATTTTGTCAAATGAAAAGCTTTCAATGTACCTGTATTCTAATATGAATTTAAGGCAAAGCCTCAGACTGTCAGAAGAGCGCAGCTACATGTAAAAGATTATAACATCATAACTTTATATTTTCTATATTTTTTCTACGAAATTAACAATGAAATATTTCACTGACATTGCACATACTATCGATAGTTAGAAAGAATTCAAAATAATCTAAATATAATAGTTCAATATACTTCAATTTTGTTTTTATCAGATGCAAATACCATCAAAAATTACGCGCGTGAGTCTGTGCCGTCATATTTGGCGTCAGGTTTTGTGACGTCACTGCTGACCGTGCCGTGCGCACTTGAGAACATACACAGTATATCTTGGACCAGAACATTTTATTGCGTTGTTCTTGTATATGTGTAAATTAAAACTACTTACAGTAATTTTAAAATGTATTCTAATAACACATTTAGTCTAGTACAGAAATTTCAAATCTCGTCGTGCTGATAACGAGAATTAAAACATGGCTGCCTTTATGGAGGCGCGATACTTTTCCCGCGGGACACAATTTCGAAGTCCAAGGGGTACTGGAAAGTATTGGAATCTATATGCTCACACACGTGTTATGGTTAGTAGAGCTTCGCTCTACGCGGCCTTCGGCTCTACGCGGCCTTCGGCCAAATACGTTGTACACTAGTATACAGTACTAGTACTAAGTAAATGCTGAAATGGAGAATGAGATGAGAAGAGAAACTATTTTTTGTGTCAAACCTTGCTAAGCTGCTATGAAAAAGACACATTGCTATCGACTGTCGAGTGCCCTGACTAGATATCAACCAAGCAAAAAACATGATTAACATACAGTATAGATTTAAAAGCCAAACTCGTCAGAAACATATATGTTTCTGCACTCGTGGATCTGCTTTTTTGGAATCCCTAAATCCATACATTATGTAGTTGTCCGGTGTCAATTAAAGTAGAAGAGCAGGGAAAATATGTTATTCTGATACTAACTCCCTGTTCAGGTTCACCTCAACATGTCCCCAGTGGTTAGCCTGCAATCAGCATCTTGCCTACGTGTAACAGGAGAGGAGAAAATGTAGCGGCCAGACCAACTTTGAACCCGGGACCCTCCAAACACTAGCCGAGTGCTCTACCGACTGAGCTACCTGGTCAGTCACCAATGATCGACCCTGTCCAATTCTGCTTCCTCCTTTCTCGAAGTCTTCGAGACTCTTCCAAACACCACCAATGTGGTTTATTTAGTTGGGCGCCAATTCTGTAACAGGAGAGGAGAAAATGTAGCGGCCAGACCGGGATTCGAACCCAGGATCAACACTCCGAACACTAGCCGAGTGCTTTACTGACTGAGCTACCAGGTCACCGATGATTGGCCCTGTCCAATCCCGCTACATACGAAATCTGTGGTGTGTTTGATTCCCCCAGAAGTATAAACAGCTAACAATGGTATTTCCCCCATGATGGACCAATTCTAGGCCAGGGGTCATGCTGATCATGAGGTGACCCCCAAATGGAGCGTTGTTAGATATTGTATTGGAGCAACTGACTCTGCAAATATCATCAATATGGCCAATGATGGTGCCTCAATCATGACTGGAAAGAACATCAGTGTTGGAGCCATATTCCGAAAGAACCACAGTCCTTGCTTGATCCAAGTACATTGTGAAGCACATAGACTTGCACTTGCTGCCGGACAAGCTTGTAGAGACATTCCCTTGTTTGAAGAGTTTTAGAGGAGCCTGAAGTTGATTTACAGGTATACATACTTCCATAACTCTGCTGTGCGCTACAATCAACTCAGAGCTGTGGAGGAACTTCTTCAGGATGACAACATGCGATGCCTGTCCTTGAAGGAACCAGCTAGTTTCTGTTGGCTTTCCCTTGAAGCTGCAGTGACCGCCGTCTTGGATAATTACCCAGCTCTAGTGTTGACATTGGATAGTGATTCTGCTAAGGGAAACACTGCAGGGAATGCCGAGGCTAAGGGACTGTACAACAGTGTCAGAACTGTTACATTTGTGCTCAGTACCGCTTTCCTCAAGGATGTTCTGTCTTGTATTGGGAAACTTTCCAAGGTATTTCAATGAGACCATGTAGATGTCGAGACTGGTAGACGCCACCCTGGAGAAGTTGGAGTCCCTCAAGGCAGACAATGGGCGACATCTTTAGGACACCTATATAGCTACAACAAACTCCAGCAGCGTGAAGGATTCTACCAGGATGCAAAGATTCAGGACCGCAAATCCATGAGGATACAGTTCCTAACAGAGGCAAACAGATACCTGGACAAGCTGTGCAAAAACCTACGCAACAGGTTTGATGAGGAATCTATGGGCAAACTCAAGTTGTTGAACACTGTTGAACCCAAACTGCTTACCATCATCTGCCTCTGGAGTTTCCGACCACGGAAAAGAAGAGCTTCAAGGTCTGATTACCTTCTATGGAGGAGAAGACCCACTGATTAATGCTGAGCAACTAGAAGATGATTTCCAGCAGTTCAAATGTGTGTTGAAGTGTGTGTTCAAGGAAAATCCTTAAAGCATTCATGTGTAGAGATCATTTACAACTACTGAGATGTTTTCCCAGACTTTTGTACATTACCTAAGATTCTCCTTGTTGCTCCAATGACATCAGTGGCTTAAGCTTGTGAACATGGATTTTCCTTCCAGAACAGATTGAAGACCAAGGGAAGGTCTTGCTTGAAGCATGAGACACACAGTGACGAAGCTCATCAGGATCACCAAGGAAGGACCTAGTGTGAAAGACTATGACCCTACTGCCAGCATTAGGAAGTTTGTGAAGGCCAAACAGAGGAGGAAGTAAAATTGTCAGTGAAAAGAGACTTTAAGTGCATGTGAAATAAATTAACTTGTTTGAGTTTATGAAGATATTGATGAATTTCATATCATAGTTTTTGTAAAAGTTACCTATTAACTTAGTTTTAAGTTCAAGTTTGAATTTAAGTTCAGAATTTTAAATTGATGAATGACTTTGATCTGAGCTGGCTGTTAGATTAACTTGAATATGGATATTTACCAGGTATTTGAATGTGAATGTGAATGGAAATGGAAATTAGTGCTTATAGATTAATTATAAATTGAATATTTAAATTAATGTGAGATTGAAAACTAGTGCTTGTAGATTAGTTAGAATATTTTTTGAATGTGAGAATGTGAGAATGAAAACTAGTGATTATAGATTAATAAGAATATTTATTTGAATGTGAGAATGAAAACTAGTGCTTGTAGATTAATTAGAATATTTATTTGAATGTGAGAATGAATGAAAACTAGTGCTTGTAGATTAATTAGAATATTTATTGAATGTGAGAATGTGTGAATGGCACCTAGTGCTGATAGCTTAAATATTTGTTGAATGTGAGAATGGATAGTGCTGATAGAGATGAGAAAATATTGATGATATTTGGATTTTAATATTTATATAATTAAATTATTTGAATTTATATACATGTTTTTTGTTTTTTTTTTAAATCTTAAATCATTTTCATCTCTTACTTACAAACAAGATCTTTGCTTTTAATTGATACAGGGAATGGCAAATATGACACTATATTAATTAATAAGATCTTTGTTTAACTTAAGAAATGAAAATGATTTATCATAATGACTGTTTCAATCTTCTGACATATAAAAAGCTCTTCTGCTGTATGAGAAAAGTTGAAACATGATAAAGACTAGAAAAGTAACGAAATTGATTGAAACAATCACGAAAACAACTTGACATCATCATTGCATTTGAACATAATTGGTTGATGAAATACATTTGATCCCTGACTTTTTGACATTTTAAGTTTTTGACCCTCAGAATTTCAATTTGACCCTCAGGATTTTCATGTTATAGGTCACTGACTCTTGAGATTTTCAGCCTTCTGGATGCCCTAGGCCTGAGCATATCGTAAATCATTGTATATATGTAGTGGAGAGATTTACAAGCCTAGTTTTAATTAGATTGATATTAAACACTATGAAAATCATAAAAAGCCACGTACACACAGACCCCCACATTTTACACTACATTGTTTGCTACACTTTCTCCCTCTTTTTTCTGGTTTTAATTGACATACACATTATGTATCTAGGACAAAATAATACTAATACCGTATTCGACCCAATAAGCGCCCAGGGCGCTTAAAAATTGATAAAAATGAAAAGGTGCTAATAAGTCAAAATTATTGCAAATCTATACCGTTTTATGTAATTATGGTCCTTATTTATTCCTGGGCAATTGAAATTGAGGCCTCAAAAAGGGGAAGGGGTGCTTATAGGGACATTGGCGCTTATCGGGTCGAATACGGTATGTAAATGCATATGCATGCATATATAGTGCTAGTATATGACTATACCCATTAGCATGTATAGATGAATACAAAATTAACTAAAGAGGAGAAATTAATTTAAATTTAATTAATTAATGTAGCAGCTAGACTGGAGTTCTCTATATAAATTAAAAAGATGATGGCATATTGACTATTGTTGACCAAGTGTGCTGATCAATGAAGCACTTCCACTTGTAATGAGATATCAGACCCATGTATGTTACTGTAATTGTTCATGAATTACCGTTATGTTGTCTTACAGACAGTAATTATATTAATTATTTTCTCAGCACGGACTGAATGATGTATCGTTGGAAGGGGAGATAACTGTACCGGGCTTGGCTCAAACAGAAGATGATGATGATCATTTCTCTACACTAGATGAACCTGTCAAAGACACTGTGGTATGTATATAACAACAATGATGTCATTTTGTATATAATATGGAAATGAAACCTGTCTATAAAGACCATATTTCTATCAATGATTTTTATAGCCAAGTGGTTTTTAATAATAATAATAAACTTTATTTATTGAGGATGGATTTACATGTTAAGACAAAGGCTTATCTACCACATGGTCCTCCTGTTAGTAAAACACAATATCATTTGTTAGTTAAAACAGCAGACAAATCCAGCAAATTTATAAATATTTACAAAAAATATCACAGAAACTATACTTAAAGTTATATAATCACAAGTGGGGGCCGCGGTGGCTGAGTGGTTAAGATGTCTTGACATATTACCACAAGCCCTCCACCTCTGGGTCAGGAGTTAAAATCCCATGTGAGGCAGTTGCCAGGTACTGACCACTGGTCAGTGTTTTTATAACGAGTACTCTGGCTTTCCTCCATCAACAAACCTGGTACATCCATGCATGACCTAGCTGTTAATTTTATATATAATAGGACATTAAACTAATAAAACTAAAAACCTCTTATACACAGGTTACGTTGTTGAAATTGAACTGTTATGAAAATGGTCTGATTAAACTGGTGGTCTTTATACAGAGGTCTACCTGTGTTGAAATTGAACTCTCGTGAGCTTAGCTTCTTGAGACATTTTTCTCTTTTAATCTTGGTGAAATAAATGAAGATATCAAGTCATCATAAAATCACATATACCGTATTCTCTGTAATTAGCGCCCAGGGAGTTTTAAAATTGTAACAAAGAGAGCGCTTATTAGGGAACCAAAATGTATGTTGAAGACAAAAAAAAACCACCATATCTGAAGTCTTTCCATACTTATGGGACATTAAATGATAATCTGTGACACTAAACATAATATATTGCTTCTTTCCTTTTAGAATTTATTATGCCGTGATTCATATGTTGAGAATTTAATATAATGTAAGATACAATGCCATTGTTATAAACATCATACAGTTGTAATGTTTAACATCATTTAATCCATGGGATGGGGGAATTTTATAACTTCAATTCCTTCTCTAGAAGAGGGGATAGGCGCTTACATGGATAGGGTGCTAAAAATACAGTATTCATAATTTTTTCTACATCATTTAGATGCGAGATGTCAAAGCTGTGGGCCAAAAGTTTTTCCATGTGCTATATCCAAAAACAAGTCGAGCTCTTCTAAAAGAATGTAAGTACATCTTACAAGTGCAGATGTCATCTGATACTTACTTTGACTGCAGGGGTCATCAGTTCAGAGAATGCTTACCTTTCAGAAACACCTGGTTCTTATTTCTTTGATCAGTTTACAAGGAGTCTCTGTACAAATCATTGTTATTATGGTAAATTATATTCTTTGCACTTTTAATTGATGCTGGTTTTGGGTTTCAACTTTGGTATAAAATTTTATGTCACCATTCAACATTTTTATACCAACTCATATTAATTTGAGATGGAATAATTTCTAAAAGCCATGTATGTTTATTTATTGATTTAATTTAATTTTGCTGCTAATATGGGAATTTCCATTATTTATCTTCTACTTTGTAACCTGTTGACCGTAGGTTTATCATATCGCTAAAGCTTGATTAAAAATAAAATAATGAAATGAATTTTGTTTGCTTCCAGGGGATCTATGGGGGCCACTGATACTGTGTGTCTTTATGGCAATGTAAGTATGAATGCAAAACTGAAGAACTTTAGCAAACATATGTTGGCATATTGCAGATTTTAATCAAGCAAGCAAATGGTGGAAAACTGAAGATCTTATGCAAAACAAATGTTTGTAAATTGCAGATTTTCAGCAAACTAATGTTGAAAAATTGCAGATTTTAAGCAAACAAGTGTTAGTAAACTGGAGATCTTCAGCAAAAAAATGTTAGCAAATAAGAGATAGCAAACAAATACTGGTAAATTGGAGACCTTAGATATGAGCAATCAATTTCTAAAACATTAACTGGAGATCTTCAGCAAACAAATGTTGTGCAAATTGCCTATCCCCAACAAACAAACTGTAGCGGTATTGGACTGGGTCGATCATCGGTGACCAGGTAGCTCAGTCGGTAGAGCACTCGGCTAGTGTTCAGAGGGTCCCGGGATCGAATCACGGTCTGGCCGCCACTTTTTCTCCTCTCCTGTTACAGAATTTGCCCCCGACTAAATAACCCACGGTGATGGTGTTTGGAAGCGTTTCGTATGTCTTCAAGGCGAAGACTTCGAGAAAGGAGGGAGGAGTGTAGCGGTATTGGACTGGGTCGATCATCGGTGACCAGGTAGCTCAGTCGGTAGAGCACTTGGCTAGTGTTTGGAGAGTCCCGGTTCGAATCCCGGTCTGGCCGCTACATTTTCTCCTCACCTGTTACAAAATGTTGGCAATTTTATATAGCGGCATTTCTATCAAATTTTTACATATATATACAATACACTATTATAAAACATTATTACTCATACCATTAAAAAGTTGATATGTAATTTATGTATCAATCTCAATTAAAGTTAACCCTCTCTATAAAGACCACCCAAAGGACCAAGAAAATCATTATCTTTATAGCTAAATGGTCTTTATATATATACAGTTCAAATTGTGTTGAAATTGACAATTCAGATCCCTGAGAAAGTAGTCTTCATAGAGAGGTGGTCACTAAGGCACTGCCTTCCAACCTTTCACCATAATACAAAAAGTAAAGTTGAAATCACACCACTTAAATATGTATTGAAATAAAATTGAATATTAAAAGTGCAAAGAAGATACTTTAGTTGGTATTGTCTTAAATTTTTTGCACAAGCAAAGAAAATGGAGATTTCAGGCCGCACATGAGAGTCCCAAATCCAAAACCTGATACATCAAACGGGCCGAGACATTTTATACCTGGGCACAATAGATGTAAACAAACATGTAGACGAACATGTTGTGTTAGTGTTATTTTGAACTGAAGAAGGCCCTATAGTGGCTGAATATATATTCCATAGGAATGATTTTGAATTTTTGAATTTATTTTGGCCTTTTATTTCGGATTATTACATTGTAATATACTAGCTTTATACCGTTTTTACCACATTACAAAACTCAATAGGTCTATGATATAAGATGTAACATATTTAGATATCAAATGACTAATGTAAAATATAGAATTCCTGGCCAGAGTGGTCTTGCATGTCCCAAATTCATATCAATGTATTGTCCAATACATCTTGATATATTATATATTATGTAACTATATGTCTAAATATAGTGTTTCACCTCCAACTGTTATGTAAAAAATACCGTGTGCTACATAAATTTTTCTGTTTTATTCATGTACTTCTGCCTGTGGTAGGATGCTCCAGGGCTCGTCCGAACATCTAGACAAGATGAACGATGGTGGGCCACAGTTCGCTGAGGTTTTTGTCATCTACTGGGTCGGAGCGGTGGTCGTCACACTCAACACAAAACTTTTAGGAGGCAACATGTGAGTTAAAATTTCATGTTATTTTCACATGAAATTCATGTGAAGAAAATGTCCACATGAAACAAAATTAATTCATCTGAATAATGTCACGTGAAAGGCCCTACATATGAAGTTCATGTGAAGAAAATTGCCTGTGTACATGTAATACATACAGGTATTTAATATAAAACAGACAGGTGAAAGAAACTTTGAATTATATGATATGCCATTGCATGACATCTGTCATCTGTCTGTTCTTCTGTCCATTTTCTTTAATCGCTATATATATAAAGCTACTTGTCATAAAGTAATGGATTGATTTACACTTAATTTGGTTATAAACATCCTTGGAGGAAGGGGATTAGAGATTGCATATATGGTGCCTCTGACCCACTCTGGGGCTGGAAGTGCTGGGCCCAAAAGGGGAAATAAGAAGAATTTCTTTAAATCGCTACTAGTCATAAAGTAGTTGATGTATTTAAAATCATAGTCATGATTTATACAAACTCTGCTCCCCTCTATTTCTGACCATATGTGGTTACAATCCATGCAGAACTCTATGACTAGTATTGATTTATCTTTGCCCTGTCGTCTATTGGGCCCCGCCCCTCCTGTCCCATTTCAAGCTTTTGAAAAGTGAAATGTGAAGTAATGTAACCATTAAGATAATTTTCCAGGGATATTATTTGTTTTCCTGCATGACCTGATTCGTTCAATCATATAGATTCACTTCTCTGATCACCTTTCTGTTTCAGCTCATTTTTCCAGAGAGACATTGTGTCCTTGGTTACTGTGTGTTTCCCTTGGCGATGACCTTGACTTTCTGTTTCAGCTCATTTTTCCAGAGTATCTTTGCCAATGTTTACTGTGTGTTTCCCTTGACGATGACCTTAACTTTTTATTTCAGCTCATTTTTTCCAGAGTATATGTGTCCTTGGTTACTGTGTGTTTCCCTTGATGATGACCTTGACTTTCTGTTTCAGCTCATTTTTCCAGAGTATATGTGTCCTTGGTTACTGTGTGTTTCCCTTGGCGATGACCTTGACTTTCTGTTTCAGCTCATTTTTCCAGAGTATCTTTGCCAATGGTTACTGTGTGTTTCCCTTGACGATGACCTTGACTTTCTGTTTCAGCTCATTTTTCCAGAGTATATGTGTCCTTGGTTACTGTGTGTTTCCCTTGACGGTGGCCTTGATTATTTGTCGTATCGTCCTAATCGCAGCCCAAACTACACCATTGTTTATCATCAGATTCATCACAGTTGTAGTAGCATTTGCTTGGTCCACTTTTGGTAAGTTTAGAAAAATAAACTTATAGATATTATTTTAGTTGCAAACCAACTTCTTTTGCACCTTTTACTATACTTATTTTACTATATTATTTTTGCAAATTTCGCAATCAACTTAAATTCGCAAAAGTTAATAGTCGCAAATTCATATCTGCCACAATACTAGCACAATTAGATTCAAAAGTATTTTCATTCAATATTAAATCAGCTCTCAGCAAAAAAAGCTTTGAGATTGAAATTGCGAAATTTAGTAGTCATGAAAGAAAGTTGGTTTAAAGTCAATTTGAAAAGGAGTTTGCAAAGATTAGAATTGAATAGAAATTCCTAACAAGATATATGCTGTAGATGATATTTCGTGACAATGAACTTTCACGAATGTATTTTGATTTGCAAAAGTATATTGCATGCAAAATGAAAGTAATTAGTTATTTAATCATTCTAAATGTTAATTAGTTGTTTTATTCATTTTACCTGTTGATTAGCTGTTTTGACCATTCTACCTGTTAATTCGGTTGTTTTATCTATTTTACCTGTTACATTATTTTACATTCTAAATGTTAATTATTAAGTTTCTTTATTTATTTTACATGTTGATTAGCTGTTTTGACCATTCCACCTGTAAATTAGTTGTTTTATCCATTTTACCTGTTACATCGTAATTACGTAGTTATTTTGATCATTCTATATTTTAAAAATTTTCGTTTTCTATTTCAGCTTCCACAGCGTTCCTCGCCGACAGTCAGCCAACCAATAGGAAAGCCCTTGCCGTGTATCCAATATTTCTGTTTTATTTCATTATCAGTTGGTTAATTATATCTCACACACATACATAGCAATAACAGGTTTAGTTTGTATTTGTTTTATTGTAGATATTTATGTTTGGAAGTTTTCATGATTGTAAATATTATTTGATAAATATGGACTCATTTTCATTGTAAATATATTATTTAATAAATCCAGGGTTATCTGTGGTGTGTGTTAAGGTATAAAATATATAATTGAGTAATAACATGCATTCTGAGATCTCTCGGAGTTACTTCCCTTTCTTTTACTTCATCTTGGCTGTTTTCAGTTATACAGTTGGACCTAGTTTTCAGTTATACAGTTGGACCTAGTCGTTCATTTATGAATTAAAGACAGATCTTGTGTTTTTATATTGTTTTCATGTGTGAACCTCACGGGCCTGTATCATAAACTGCAGGTCCGCCTGGATTGGTACTGGTTGTTCTGAATAAATGAAAAACAGCCCAGTACTGACGGGATGAAACAAGGGGAAATAACTCTGATAAATCAGAATGATAATATGGGGCTATTCACTTTTTAAGAATCATTTACATTCCCATGAATTAATTTCTATGTTGAACAATGTCTCTTCTCTACAAATGAGTATAGTTTATATTCATCAAGGATTCTGTTTGCTTTTAATAAATGAACATATGTCATTGGTAACAAGTGTTTCCATTTTCATTACCAGCAATAGACAACTTACTTATTATATTCCTGTGTTAAATTGTAGATAGAGTGGTAACATAAAATGCACTGTAGATGTGGATTTATACAATGAGAAAAATTTACACGAAGAATATTTGAGCATGAAAATCACTAGGTTAAACAGGGCCTTTGGTAAACTTTTAAGTTAACAAAGACTCAAATTCATGGATATTATAAGAAAGCATATAGAACAAAGTACATTGTATGTTGGAAAAATAAACATTCCTTGCTTTCTCTGCAACAGATCAAGGCCAAATTTTGATAGCGAGCTTCCTTGACAACACCTACCATACAGATCAAGGTCAAATTTTTGGTAGCGAGCTTCCCTGACAACGCCTACCATACAGATCAAGGTCTAATTTTGGTTGTGAGATTCCTTGACAACACCTACCATACAGATCAAGGTCAAATTTTTGGTAGCGAGCTTCCTTGACAACACCTACCATACAGATCAAGGTCAAATTTTGGTTAGTGAGCTTCCTTGACACCACCTACCATACAGATCAAGGTCAAATTTTTGGTAGCGAGCTTCCTTGACACCACCTACCATACAGATCAAGGTCAAATTTTGGTTAGTGAGCTTCCTTGACATCACCTACCATACAGATCAAGGTCAAATTTTGGTAGCAAGCTTCCTTGACACCACCTACCATACAGATCAAGGTCAAATTTTGGTTGTGAGATTCCTTGACAACACCTACCATACAGATCAAGGCCAAATTTTGGGTAGTGAGATTCCTTGACAACACCTACCATACAGATCAAGGTCAAATTTTGGTTGTGAGATTCCTTGACAACACCTACCATACAGATCAAGGTCAAATTTTGGGTTGTGAGATTCCTTGACAACACCTACCATACAGATCAAGGTCAAATTTTGGGTTGCGAGATTCCTTGACAACACCTACCATACAGATCAAGGTCAAATTTTGGGTTGTGAGATTCCTTGACAACACCTACCATACAGATCAAGGTCAAATTTTTGGTAGCGAGCTTCCCTGACATCACCTACCATACAGATCAAGGTCAAATTTTGGTTGTGAGATTCCTTGACAACACCTACCATACAGATCAAGGTCAAATTTTGGGTTGTGAGATTCCTTGACAACACCTACCATACAGATCAAGGTCAAATTTTGGTTGTGAGATTCCTTGACAACACCTACCATACAGATCAAGGTCAAATTTTGGTTGCGAGCTTCCTTGACAACACCTACCATACAGATCAAGGTCAAATTTTGGTTGTGAGATTCCTTGACAACACCTACCATACAGATCAAGGTCAAATTTTTGGTAGCGAGCTTCCTTGACAACACCTACCATACAGATCAAGGTCTAATTTTGGTAGCGAGTGAGATTCCTTGACAACACCTACCATACAGATCAAGGTCAAATTTTGGTTGTGAGATTCCTTGACAACACCTACCATACAGATCAAGGTCAAATTTTGGTTGTGAGATTCCTTGACACCACCTACCATACAGATCAAGGTCTCATTTTTGGTAGCGAGCTTCCTTGGCAACACCTACCATACAGATCAAGGTCAAATTTTGGGTAGCGAGCTTCCTTGACAACACCTACCATACAGATCAAGGTCAAATTTTGGTTAGTGAGCTTCCTTGACATCACCTACCATACAGATCAAGGTCTAATTTTTGTGTAGCGAGCTTCCCACAACATCTACCATACAGATCAAGGTCAATTTTAGGTAGTGAGCTTCCTTGACAACACCTAACCATACAGATCAAGGTTAATTTTTGGTTGTAGGCATCTTTGACAGTATCAGGTCATATATGGGTAGCAAGCATCCTCAGCAACCTCTGCCATATAGATTTTGTTGCAACGACAAAATCAAGGTCTAATTTTGTTAGCAAGCTTCCTCGACATCACCTACCATACAGATCAATGTCAAATTTTGTTAGCAAGCTTCCTCGACGTCACCTACCATACAGATCAAGGTCTAATTTTGTTAGCAAGCTTCCTCGACATCACCTACCATACAGATCAATGTCAAATTTTGGTTGCAAGATTCCTTGCTTGACATCACCTACCATACAGATCAATGTCAATTTTTGGTTGCAAGATTCCTTGACAACACCTACCATACAGATCAAGGTCTAATTTTTGGTAGCGAGCTTCCTTGACAACACCTACCATACAGATCAAGGTCAAATTTTTGGTAGCGAGCTTCCTTGACATCGCCTACCATACAGATCAAGGTCAGATTTGGGTAGTGAGCTTCCTTAGCAACACCTACCATACAGATCAAGGTCAGATTTGGGTAGTGAGCTTCCTTGGCAACACCTACCATACAAATCAAGGTCAGATTTGGGTAGTGGGCTTCTTTGGCAACACCTACATGTACCATATAGAATAAGGTCAGATTTTGGTTGTAGGCATCCTTGACAATACCTACCATACAGATAAAGGTCAAATTTGGTCGGAGAACTTTTTCTGCTGAACCCCTGTTTTGAAGATTTTGGTCCAATTCAGGTAAAGTTGTTCTTTCCAATGAAAACAGGGTGGTGACGAACCATTGTGAAGTTGTCTGTTCAGCAGGTAAAATATATTCCATAAAGATTGTCCAGTTAAACATTTTTAATAAAGTTACGCAATTTCATTTAGAAAGTGTCCATGAAAGTTGGGAGTGTAACAGCTGAATTAATTGTAATTTTATAACAACGAAATTAATTCCAGTTTGAATTTAAGCATTGGAAACTAAAATGATTCCAACTAATGTAAATTCTTTCTCTTAAAAGATAAAAGTTATTGCACACAAGACACTTTGGGACAAACCAATATACTTAAAATTAGACTTATAATTCTGCTCCACAACAATGATCTACATGCAATATGCTTCAATAACTCCCCATTCTGGGTCACCTCAGCATCGCCCCTGGCCTAGAATCAGAACATCTCAGGAGGTTCTAGTAGCTGTTTACACTTCCAAGAGAATCAGCCACAAGATTTCATAAGCGACATACACTAATTGGCTAACCATAGGGGCCATGCTGAGGTGAACCAGAACAGAGTTGTTAAATCTTGTATTGGAGAGCATCGTAGTGGAGCAGGATGCCAAGTCTAATTTTAATAAGATTGGGATCACGCGAACATGAGTATACATATTTCTCCCATACTTCACAGGATTATCATGTAGTTGCTAGGGAAATGCCTCTTTTTACAGGGATAGTGAAAAAATCAGTATACTTATATAAGATGCCGCACCCATTGTTAATCTTGACACAACACAACCTTCCTGTGATGATGGTCCAATAAAATGTTTGTTCTAAATTAAGGGAATTCTATAATTTTCTGAGAGAGTGTGGGAGAAAAAAATCAAGCAAAGTTTTGTCAGGTCAACAAGGATATTTCAACTACAGTGCAAGAGTTTGGTTGTTAACGCTGTACTATCCTTACGTTGTCAGCATAAACAATACACTCAGGTTGAGATATCGGTCAAATTGACAGACCCTTGCGAGAGAATATCGTCGGTGTTGAACCGTGTGTGAGAAAGTTCATTTACATGTAGGAACTATGCCATCACCAAATAACTCTTCACAAAAAGTACAGTCGACATAAATTGCTTAATGACATATTGCAAACTAAAATAAAAAGACCAGAAAATTAAAACTTTTTTTCTTCTTCTTTAATTTAGCGCTCTGTACAGTCTTTTTTACTCGTCCACCACCACATTTGTTTTCTCAGATACGTAGATTCCATCCAAGAACTTTCTGATATCCTTGTCCTTTACTGTAGTAGACTGTTGGACCAGAGCAGCTGGAAAATAAAGATCATCAATGAAATGTTTGCTATAATGATGAAATCTGTATCTAACAAAACAGACTCTCAGGTCAGACTGTAGAATACTGTGATGAAATACTTTCTTTTCCAAATGATACTGGTCTGGACTACCGAGGAAAGATATCAAAAATCAAAATACACTAGCATACAACCACTGTGAGTATTCTATATTTCCATATTACAGAGTTATCTGCCCTTAGGGGGATGTATTCATTGTGATGCCATGTGTTTGCAAGCGTTAAGTCAACAATTTTTAGAGTAGAGCCAACATGAATTTTGCTCACAAAATTATGATGTCACAATGGATACCTACCCAGTAGGGAGTTCACTCTGTAATACTCGAAGATGGAACATCTGTTGTATAATACATACCTGACTGGGATACCAGCTCGATGTCATTTCCCTGGATGAAGAATTCGTCCTTCATACCAGGAGAGGTAGAGAAGGTCACTCCAGGCAACATGTTGACTTTACGGGTGTATTTCTCACCCAAGAAATTCCTGACCTCCACAGAGTGTCCGCCTTCAAGGATAGCAATGTTGATCGGGAAATGAGCATATACAGATCTCATCTTGTACAAGTAACCCTGCAAAAACAAGTGACAAATATAGCAGCCATGGTTATTTGAGATTGGTCAAGTTTTTTGGATATAGAAAAGTTTGAGCATAGCATTCTTAGTCTGTACCTAGAGTTACTGATTAAAATGAGCTTCAAACTCCTGACAAAGATTTTGCAGGCTAAAATGAGCTTCAAACTCCTAACAAAGATTTTGCAGGTTAAGATGAGTTTAAATGAGTTTCAAACTCCTGACAAAGATTTGGCAGGCTAAAATGAGCTTCAAACTGCTGACAAAAATGAGCTTCAAACTCCTGGCAGGCTATGGTAGAAATCAGACAATATAGAATCTCTTTCAATTTTTGTAAAACGATTTCATAACCACAACAGTGTACATTTCTGCAAATTTTGACTGAACATAATATACAGTCGAGACTGTCTTATGTGACTTTCCAGGGGACCATCAAAAAAAAGTCACATAAGACAGGGAGTCACTTAAGGCAGTCCAAGATCATCCGCAACATCACTGTACAAAAATCTGTCTTTAATTGTCTGTAAAATTCTTTATTATAAATATATCAATTACCTGATTTTTTTAAAAAATAAATCAAAAATAATAATTTAAACAAAAAATGAAAAATTATTTAATTTTTTTTTTAATTAAAAATCATTTAGATCTAGTTATAAATTACAAGCAGACATACATTGATGCTTGGTTTTAAACTTTGTTCAAGAAAAAATTCTATCTGGAGGGGGTGCAATTTTGGGTTAAAAATCTCATTTTTTTGCAATTAAAAATTATTTGTGTGTCATGGTTTTTCCAGGCTTGAAAAAAAAAATACAAAAATCACACTTGTCAGAAAACAACCAATGCAAAACAATTGCAGATGTTGTGTAAATTAAAAAACATTACTACTGTACAGTAGAGGTACCATTTTAAAAACCTGGGCTTTATTTTGCTGAATTTTACAAATCTACTGTACACTGCTACCAAATGGCGGCCATTACAGAAGCCCAAGTCGTGTGCATTTGCTTTTACAAGACTTTTTGGTGTTATGAGAAACTTTTGAAGAAAATATAGAGTTTCTGACTATGGGATGACAGTTATAATGACTGTTTAATCATATCAAAGAACGAAATTATGTTTGGTCGTAAATGCCATGTACAAAACAAGAAGAGAGTCACCCACGCCAAGCCATAGGATGATACGGTAGGCGAAATAAAACATGCCGATTTATTTAATGTGTTCCGTTATTAATTGTCAATGTTTACCATTGTTTAGTAGGAGAGATATCTGAATGATATCTAGCCTTTTTAATAGTTTAAGGCAAATTTTTGTGGGAAAAAACGATCTTTCATGATCCGTCAAAACTGGTTACACAGTAATGTACTCTTATCGTAGTCAACAGTCGATGTTTAGTTCGATGTTCACACCTCTTTATCTATCATAATTATGGCCTCAGGCGAATGGAAAGTCGCTCAAGACAGACTTTTTATGATGTTTGGGTTGTAAAAACATGGTCGCTTGTCACGTAAGACAGGGAGTCGCTGAAAACAGACCCATTATATAGCAAAATACGTTGGGGGGTCTCAAGTAAGGTCACATAAGACAGGGAGTCGCTACATACAGGGGGTCGCTCAGACAGTCTCGACTGTATAAGAAGCTTAAAAAATTAAGTAAATCTTTTACTGTCTTTCAAATTTGGAGGCCTATTCTCAGTAATTTTCTTATCAAAGTGGTTCACCTACTACAGGTTCTTGTGCACCAAAAATATTTTTCAATTGTTTGCTCCATAATTTCAACAAAACATTGAAGAAAAATCTGAAACTAGTCAAGTTGTCATCAAAAGATCAAACTGTTGGGAGATCTATTTTTAGAACCATTAAGCAAATACTAGAGAGTGTGCTGTACAATCACAAGGTTGTGTATATTATTTAGTTTAGTCAAAGATGTCTACTGGACTGTACCTTGGTGACGCCCTTCATCATGTTTTCGATGTGACTGCACACAGTTCTGACTGCAGCCAACTCCTTATGCTTGCCGTACCACTTCTCAACTTTAATAGTGTTTTTTCCAATCATACTGATGTCAACAGCCAGATGACGGAAATTTCTGGTGAGTGTACCTCTCGGCCCAGTGATAGTGACCTTGCGGGCTTTCACAGAGCCTGTGACTGGAGAGAGGAAAAGTATATATATATCATTCAAACATTTAAACAAATTATCGAAGTCAAACATCAACAGAAGATGTGTGATTATACTGTGCCAGGCAACATTTGTATAGAATGATTGCCTTTTTATAAAAAACTTTTTGACTAACATATTTATTTTCCAGGCTGCATCAATCAGTCTCTCATCAACTTTAGTTCTCATTTCTGTCTCTTAAAGGTGAAGTTAAACCACAGTATATGTCCTTTCAGTTCAATACACAATATTATACAATTATAAAACATGGAAAATGGTATATCGCTATATATATTACATTAGTACCATTCCTTTATTATTTTTAGCTGCCTTAACAGCTTTAAGATGACGAAAACCATGTTGACTTTCACCTCCTTTAATTTAATGCGTTATAAACCAGATATAGTCGCCGAAAATTGATGCGACATATCCAATTTTAGAAACGAAATTTTCCCAAATATAAACCAGATATAGTCGCCGAAAATTGATGCGACATATCCAATTTTAGAAACGAAATTTTCCCAAATAAAGCAAAATCAGGCTCTGCTAAATATCTTCATTTCAAGGAAGGACGAATGCAGTATTTTCCAAAATTAAAAGGTACAGGCCCCTGAAATTATCCTATCTTATCAAATTTCACTGTCTTGTTTATGAAATACTTTAAATAGAAGCTTCCAAATGATTTACAGATGCCTTGGCAGATATTAAATTAACGATTTATATAGACTGAATGACTTACTAGGTGATCCATGAATCGCCAACATCCTTTTAAGGGACAGCTAATCTTTAAATAATTTAATTATAGTTAAGTTAAGCAGAGCCGTAAAGGTGTCAGACATAATATTACAACAACTCTACAAGTTTGAATCTCATATGGGGTAGTTGCCAGGTATTGACTGCTGTTGGGTGGTTTTTACCAGGCATATATATACCGGTAATACTCCGGCTTTCCTCCACCAACAAACCTGGCATGTCCTTTCATTAAATGACTGCATTAATCGGACATATTAAATCAATGTGCCTTTGTGTAAAAGGCTTTTGTTCATTATGACATGTTCACAATATCTTACAGCGCCGTTACAACAAGTGTTCCTGTTTACATTTATTCACTCGATAGACACGTTGGCTGGTAGCTGATCACGTAGGCTGGTTACTGATGCACTAGATTAGATTTTAGGTGGCATGTAATTAAGAAGGCACTGATTGGCTGAAGCATCGGCAGTCCGACTGATTGCCCCCTGACTGACAAAATCGCCGACAACATCTGAGAAGTAGCTATAGGCGGAGCCAGCGGATCTTTGATGTTCATACCCGACTCTGTTGTACAATGTGTTTGATCACGTTGTGAACTATTTAATTTTTTACAATGTATACATGCAATCACTGTATTAAAAATTCGTAACTGTTTTGTTTCACTTATCACGCGAATGTTTTGAGGATGTTTTGTTCATAAATAATATTGGCCATTTCTCTCGACTTTGGTGAGAAGTCATACGTACTGTACCGTAACATTATTGTATCTACCAACGTTCCAATTGTCAACACTAGATTCAAATGCATCGGATATCTCTCTGATTAAATACTAGTGACAAAGTTAAAAAATCTACGCCTACAGCTGAAATAGCATCCCCTACTAACATCCAGGTATGTGTCAAAGCCGTGTTTTATCGGAATATATTTTGACAAGACATGATGGTCGATTGTACATTGTACCCGATTTGGTTTCACACACCTTGCGGTAAAGTTATAATTAGTCAGAAATAGGTGATTTCTCCAGTAACAGTAGCTCTTTACATATGTACTTCACTGATTAGCGCTGATTTAGAGTCTATACATGAGGTAATTAAATGTATTTGTGTAACCTTTTTACATTATGAAGCTAACGATGCCGATCATTTTATGTAGTAATCGACGACAGACATTTCCAACTGTTTTAGCTCCGCCCCTACATTGTAGCGAAAGCCAACGAGAGCCATGCTTACACAGCTTATTGTATGTCGTTGGCAAACTGACTAGCTACCATGCAACCTGACTAGCTACCAATCAAGCGAACCACCTACTAGACTGGCCGTCACGCATACGCATATTGTAACGGCGCTGTAATCCAGCTGTCTTACAAGGTCTACTATAGGGTTTTATTAAACGAAATTGCAATTGCAATTATATAGATTATTATTAACTTATTTTGTCTAAAAACACTTACGGCCAGGTTGGATTTTCACAAGCTGGTTACTCTGCACGATCTTCATGCTTGCTGAAATTGAATAATTAAAAATGTGTTAAATATTTGCTCTAATATTAATAAATGCATTCAATTGTCTGATACTGCCCGCACATTAATTACAATTCTGCTGCACTTAATTGACACTGTAACTTGTAGGTTTGATTATTTCTCACTTCGATAAGGGTTTGGGGCCTCAGTATGTAATGTTATTTGTGTTGGTAGAAGAATATTATTCGATTGGCATGGGTGTAGCAAAACGGGGCGGGGGGGGGTGTTTAAAATAAATAGTTTTTAATCAAGCGGCATTTGAAACATAAATATAATTCTACAGTATTGTAAGATCTGATACCCATTTAGTGTCTCAAACACTATCAAAACATGGTTTATATGATATATGTCAGTACAATACATGTAAATAATACTAAGATGTAAATACACGGCGAAAACAAAACTCAATGAGCCATTGAATGATCAAGCCAGAATACAAAAAAAATGTTGTCAAATAAACTGAATCAAACGCAAACGTCTGTGCTACCAAGTAGCTATTGTGGGTAACATAACTTTAAGAGTATTCGTTACATGTTTTGGACGTCAAACAAACATTAGTAATGGACAAATAAGGTGTAGGGAATACATCATTT
This sequence comes from Argopecten irradians, assembly GCF_041381155.1. Lineage (NCBI taxonomy): Eukaryota > Metazoa > Mollusca > Bivalvia > Pectinida > Pectinidae > Argopecten > Argopecten irradians. Next base: position 42,201,557 of record NC_091140.1, on the reverse strand, counting down.
AGTAAACGACTAACTTTTAAACAATATTTGGGAATATCTATAGCTTTAGTGGTTATGATATGAAAAGATTCTTCATGGAATATAAATTTTGTATCCCATGATCCATTCATTTTGTGACGATGTATTTATTTATGTATGATTTGAATGGATTTTATATGCATGTTAATTTGAACCCGTACCTATGTGGTATTGGCTACCGGAAAAGGCAGTTTACCGGAAGAACTCTTCTGTGTTGACTGTCAGAACTACTTCCGGTGTAACAACACACGTCGTCTGTCGTGAATCACAGATAGAAAGGGGTGAGATATGGTTTTGTATGGCGTATTCTAATTCAACAAGCGTTATATTATATATTTATGATGAAGTTGCATTTAATTTTTCTCTTTTGAATATTAAATATGTGACCCAAATCGTATGGATCAACTTTGAAAGTAACATTAAGGACACCCCCCCCTCAACATGACGAAAAAAACCCTGTTTCAAACATTTCACCATTACCATTGTTTTATTTAATTGCCATTTTTATCCTTGTATTCTGGTTATACAAACAGAAATATTCATGACATTGACAATATTAACTTGACAGATGATTTATGCATTTGTCCAGGACCTACATTGTACTACAGAGCTTGACGTTCTGTCTGTAACAGGAGAGGAGAAAATGTAGCGTCCTGACCGGGACTCGAACCCGGGACCCTCCGAACACTAGCCTAGTGCTCAACTAACTGCATGAGCTACCTGGTCACCGATGATCGACCTAGTCCAATCCCGCTACACTCCTCCCCCCTTTCTCAAAGTCTTCGCCCTCGAAGATATACATTTGTATATACGAGACCCTTCCAAACACCACCACCGTAGGTTATTAAGTACGCCAATTCTGTAACAGGAGAGAAGAAAATGTAGCAGCCAGACCAGGATTCGAAACCGGGACATGCCAATTAAGTCAAACACTGTAAAAATTCACAAGTATTTCAAACCCAAAAGAATAGCAAAAATATCAACTGACAATGAAAATTCACACACAGTAATGTTAATGCATTTCCATACTACAAGATAACAGCAAATTAAAGAAAGGATGGGCGTCAGATATAAATTAGTAACATAAAATTCAAAACTCACTCCTCACCTCCCAAGGCCCGATGAAAATATGGGGTCTCGGCACAGTCCCAAGATCTGGTGACCAGCAAAGTCTTGTTAAAGTCTCGGTTTACTTAAATTTCAGAAAAATATAACTCCGTTTCATTACAATATAGGATAAACATATAAAAATACCCCTATACACTAGTGTTTTTATATAGTATATAGGGGTATTTTTATATATTTATACTGTATATTATTGACAGAACATCAAGCTGCTGTGATTGTACTCTCTTGGTAGTCCTGACACTATAGTCTTTATGGCACAATTATAATGTCTGGTTTGTGTGATAAATTAATTTCCTAATATGAATCAGGCATGGCATGGAAAGACTGAAGCTCTACTTATTTATTTTTTAAATTCTATTTCAAAAAGACCTAAAACTCAAGGACATAATTTTCAGTAGACCCGTATGTATATAAAATAACAAACAAACCCCCTTCTTGCAATATATACTTATAAATACAAGCCGGTCAAAAAATCAACAGTCAAAACTAAAAGATTCAGATTTGGACATTGATTTTCTGTGTCCATGCATGCAGTGCCACAGGCCTAGGGTGCCACGAATGCCAATCCTATGTTTTTACGGACGCCATCTGTTGAAGTGAATGTGACATCATGGTTCCTTGTGATCATCTTCACTTGGTGGATATTTTGACTGCATTCCATCGCATTTAATTTTCAAAAGTATACTTTCATTTATTATTTTAAAAAATCAGAAATGTTAAATTACACCTGTTTATGAATTTGCATTAGTTGAATATATTTCAAGCAGCGTCGGAGCAAGTCATGAACTGTAGCGTTAACAGGTTAAACCAGAAGTACTAAAAAATATCAAACTGAATACACTTGACTAGCGAATTTGGTCCTGATGAAGCCTCAGTAAAGGTGAAATTGGTCGACAATAAAAGATGAACCAATGAGGTTTCCTTTGCCTCTTGTGATTGTACCTACCTGCTTTGCTTTACTCTTTACTCCAATCACCCTGAATATCACTGGATATCCAGACTAACGTTATGGACCCAGGAACCCATTACCCCGCCAACCAATATAACTACTGGCGTTGGCTATACCTCCGTATTTCTACTTTTTTATTTCAATTTATATTTTTTGTTTTTGTTAACAAAACATAAATTGTCTCTATATATATAAAGAAGGTTCTTAATTTCAAACACTTATATCCACACTAAGTACAGCCTCTGCAATTTCAAATATTTTATCAACAATCTAAATTTATGAATTAATTTTTTAGATAGATTTTTTTGGTCACCTAAATTTCTCTGAGGCGGTCAGACAGTTTCCTAACAAACAATATTTTATTTTTGGCTTATAGCTAAAAATGGAGATTTTTGTTTTTATTCTTTAGGGAGTAACATAACAAGGTCAGCCATGTCACAAGACTTCGGCCAGGAAGGATTTTACAGTGGTAACTACGACACAACAGGCCAGGGCTACGACATGAACAGTAGTGCCACCCAAGGATTTGGACAAGATCCGTAAGTTATATCTAACAGAAAAATTGCATGTCAATATTTTGTATTTGTTGTTTACAGAGTTATTTGCCCTTGCTGTCCTTGTGTGTTAATTGGTATCGTTTGTGACATCATGTGTTTGCAAGCGTAACATCATACTTTAAAAAAAAAATTTGTTCTCAATTAATGACGTCACATTGGAACTGCGTGAGTGATCATGTGGGATGACACAGTTGTGCGAGTGGTCAGTACATAGACAATATCTAAATGAGTGGACGTTCCTTACAACAGTGAAGATTTCAACTTTTTAGCTCACCTGGCCCGAAGGGCCGGTGAGCTTATGTCATGGCGCGGCGTCCGTCGTCCGTCCGTCCGTCCGTCCGTCAACATTTCCTTTAAATCGCTACTAGTCATAGAGTTCTGCATGGATTGTAACCAAATTTGACCACAAACATCCTTGGGGGAGGAGAAACAGAACTTGTATAAATTTTGGCTCTGGTCCCCCAGGGGCAGGAGGGGCGGGGCCCAATAGGGGTAATAGAGGTCAATCCTTTAAATCGCTACTTGTCCTAGAGTTCTGCATGGATTGTAACCAAAATTAGCCACAAACATCCTTGGGGGAAGGGGAACAGAACTTGTGTAAATTTTGCCTCTGGTCCCCCAGGGGCAGGAGGGGCGGAGCCCAATAGGGGAAATAGAGGTAAATCCTTTAAATCTCTACTTGTTCTAGAGCTCTACATGAATTGTAACCAAATTTGGCCACAAACATCCTTGGGGGAAGGGGAACAGAACTTGTATAAATTTTGGCTCTGATCCCCCAGGGGCAGGAGGGGCGGGGCCCAATAGGGGAAATAGAGGTAAATCCTTTAAATCGCTACTAGTCATAGAGTTCTGAATGGAATGTAAACAAATTTGGCCACAAACATCCTTTGGGGAAGGGGAACAGAACTTGTATAAATTTTGGCTCTGGTCCCCCGGGGCCGGAGGGGCGGGGCCCAATAGGGGTAATAGAGGTAAATCCTTTAAATCGCTACTAGTCATAGAGTTCTGAATGGATTGTAACCAAATTTGGCCACAAACATCCTTGGGGGAGGGGGAACAGAACTTGTATAAATTTTGGCTCTGACCCCCCCGGGGGCAGGAGGGGCGGGGCCCAATAGGGGAAATAGAGGTAAATCCTTTAAATCGCTACTAGTCATAGAGTTCGGCATGGATTGTAACCAAATTTGGCCACGAGCATCTTTGGGGGAAGTAGAACAGAACTTGTATAAATTTTGACTCTGGCCCACCGAGGGCAGGACAGGTGGGGCCCATTAGGGGAAATAGAGGTAAATCCTATAAATCACTTCTTTTAAAAAAAAAATTTGTTCTCAATTAATGACGTCACATTGGATACCTAGAAACCTGCAAGGGGAGGTAACTCTGTAATATGTAGTTCCACACTTCCATATATGGGAACTGCGTGAGTGATCATGTGAGATGACACAGTTGTGCGACTGGTCAGTACATAGTCAATTTCTAAGTGAGTGGACGTTCCATACCACAGTGAAGATTTCAACTTTTTTCTAAGTCTTGTTTAGATTGCGAAGAAGTAATCATGGAGTAATATTGTGATACCCAACTCTCTCTACGTGGGAATTCTGGAATTTGTGTTTAATTTGAACAGTTTTTGAAAGGGCCTGAGTGCCAATTATAGACATGATCAGGGCCTGATTGCCATTGTTTACACACTATCAGGCCTGATTTACGACCTGAGAGTCCAAGGTTTTTAAAAAAACTTTTACATGTACATGCTTTTCATTGCTATGGTGTTTCAATATTATGACTTTAAGAAGTGATCGTAATGTTTTTACTACTTTCCCTGATACTGTCTACTATCCTCATGGCTGCTAGGCAATTTGGTTTTTTCTCTTGAATAAAAATATCAAGAACAGTGACTATAAATTCTATAAAAAATTTTTTTCCTTTTTCAGACAATTTGGTCAGTTTGACTACTCCCAGGGCTACACTGCAGAGCAGAGTTACTCCCAAACACCAAATGTCTACACAGGATCTATCATGACGCCTGAAGTACCCAACGCGTACTCAGGACCTACCGGTCAGAGGGGAGGCGACAACTTCGACGACGAACCGCCCCTCATGGAAGGTGTGTTGATAAATATCTAATGTTTTATCTTGCTTATACATGTACATACTTTTTAGGTCCTTCATATCCATGTATGAAAAAGTATTTTTCTCTCATACCTCATCGTTTTATTGCAGTTTTACTTAAATGATTTTCCGCCATTTTGAATTAAATTCAAGAAGAAAACATGACTACAAGTCACATACTTCTTCATGCATGAAAACTGCATGATACTATCAATGCAAATCCTGTTGTTTGTATCTTTTAAAGTAAATCCAGCCTAGTTTCTGAAAAAAAATTAAATTGTAATAGGACGTTAATTAATCAAACAAACAAACTTAGAAAATAGTAATCTTGTTGACACTGTGACGCCGTGAGGCTTTATTGCTTGGGTAGCCATTCAATGCACAGTCTCAAGCGACATGAGTGTATTGCCCTAGACCAGACAGTATTACATACCAACTTGATATGTCTTCATGTACATTGAATCCATAGCTGTGATACTGTTATATCAGGTCTTAAGCCAGATAGGCATTATTACTGAATAACCAGATGAGGATACAGACCCTCTGGACCTCTTGTGAAGATAGTACTCAGAAAAACAAAAATGAAATGATTGGTCACAGAGATCTTGTTACTGAGACTAAAGTGATAAAATTGATTATCAAGCAATTTACCAAAATTATTTCCATTCATATAAGTCATTTTGTCTTTATTCAAATTTTACTAAAGCATATGAAGAGGCAGGTTTTAAGGGGAGCTTATTGGAGCATGAATACTTCAAATAAGAATTAAATACTTTAACACGTAAAGTCATTTTTGTCAACTTTGAACTTATGTTTCAGAACTTGGAATCAACTTTGACCACATCACACTAAAGGTAAGACTGCTTATCCTAATTAATCCTCACACCATACCATATATGATATTTCCTATCACAGTATGAAATGAAAAGGTCTGAGAATGACCACAGTGAGCCCTAAAGGGTCAAAATTAAAACATATTATAATTTAAGTGAAATCTAACCCTGCATGATCAATACTAGCTCGGTTAGAGAGAACTTCTCTTTATAGCTTGATCGGTTGAGCGTCAGACTAGTAATCCAGAGGTCCTGAGTTTGATCCCTGGCAGAGGCAGGTATTAAATGTATTGTAAATCCTGCACCCTGTTACACAAAATTTTTATATTAGAGTGTTCTAGGTGACTCCTGTGATAAAAATGGTTTCAAACAGATAAGAAAACTGTAAATGGCCACATTTACTGCAGCTAACAGTCAATTTAGTCAGGACAGGGCGCTTTCTGATGGATGTCAGATTTCTGGCCAATCTCTTGTCATTGTCATTCATACATATCATTTTTGATTACTATCAAACTGATTGGTTAAATATCAAGTATGATTTTATTTCCTCTTTGACTTATCAAAAAACAAACTACATTATCTGTAATATTAACCTCATTTTCACAATTACTTACAATGATTCTTTTTTGAAACAAGGGCAACAAAACTTTGTTCACATCAAAAATTAGTTGAGATTGTTTTAATGCTTCTTTCTCTAACTTGGAAAAAATTCAAGGGCCATAACTCTTGCTGTCTTGTTAAAAATGGAACAAAACTCTTGCACTATTGTTATAATATGTTTATAAAGGGACATAACTCTTTCATCCTTACAGCAAAAATAATCCTAAGGACACTTTTTTGGCAGCTACCAGATATAAATACTGAATCTTGTTTAATATTTTTCTTTAGCCATGCAATATGCAATAAGGATATATATAGCTAAATCTATTGATGGGATTGATAGTTAACATGGTTATATAAAACTCTGGGATCCCAAGAAATTTTAGATTATTGGACACAGTATAGGAAATGAACGTTAGTGTCTAACACTTGCTGCATGATAGACATAAATTTAATGTAACAATGTTGTTTTGTAGACTTGATTTAGCTCAAATAGTTTGATATACCTGTGGCAAACACCATTCATGGTCAAGTTTAGTTACATCTACCTTACTCATATTCTGTAGCTATAAGCGGCTGTTTTTTAATTGTATGTTTTGTTATTTTGAGACCTCCAACAGTACCTAGTATTCAGCATGTAGGATTTGTGCCAACTCAGGGCCACAGTGGCTGAATGATTAGGGTATTCCAACATAATCCTCTACTTCTGGGTTGTAAGTTCAAAACCCAGGTGGGGCAGTTGCCAGATACTAACTGTAGGTTGATGGTTTTTCTCTAGGTACTCCAAGAAAACAGCTGCAATTGTTGCATATTTTTACAGATTTCCTATTGCTGTAGTTGTTCAGCTGTGCATTGAAGTATACAATGCAAACTTCTTCACATATTCAATATTGACAGGAGAAAATTATAGTTAGATGACCTAGTGGTTAAGTTGATTTACATAGTTTCCACCACTAGCACTCCTTTTCTGGGTCTCAAGGTGACAGGCCATGTGAGGCACTGGCAGCTGTAGGATGATGGTTTTTTTCTGAGAACTCCAGTTTCCCTTCGCAACTGCATAATGTGATGCATACCATATTCGACACAATAAGCGCCCATGTCCCTATAAGCGCCCCTCCCCCTTTTTTAGGCCTCAATTTCAATTGCCCATGCATAAATAAGGACCAAAATTACATAAAACGGTATAGATTTGCAATAATTTCGACTTATTAGCACCTTTTCATTTTTATCATTTTTTTAAGCACCCTGGGCGCTTATTGGGTCAAATACGGTATTCAATATTGATAGGAGAAAATTAGTTAGATGGCCTAGTGGTTAAGGTGATTTACATAGTTTCCACCACTAGCACTCCTTTTCTGGGTCTCAAGGTGACAGGCCATGTGAGGCACTGGCAGCTGTAGGATGATGGTTTTTTTCTGAGAACTCCAGTTTCCCTTCGCAACTGCATAATGTGATGCATTCATAAAAAACCATTTAACTGTATGTTGATAGGATATAGATCAGCACGATGTTTTATTGTGAAAAGTCAAAAATAAATAGAACAAGAAAACACTTTTGTTAATCTCTGAAAGTGCTTTTAATAGCAATGATAAGAGTCTTTATAATTTCAGTTGAGCAATGCTTGCATGAATATTAATATGATATAAGCAACAAATCAAATTAACAATGAAATTTATAATTGCTTAGAATGTTCACATTCGGTGTAGATTATTGTTACATGTTATTACAAGTATAATCATCAAATTATTTAATGTTATTCAAAATCGTAATCAATGAGTTCGTATATCAACAATAAATCATTAATTATAAATGCAACAATTACAGGATTTTCTTTCGTGTAACTGCATTGAATATCTGTATGGATGAAAAATTACTACAGTATATACATGGTAACAATTTCATAAGCCAGAGTTTCTTCTATCCACGACGCCAGACTTCAACATTTTGAGATCAGCATCATCTTCAATTTTCTGTTAGAATGTCAAAGTCTGGTGCCGAGGTCAGAGGAAACTTGGATTACATCATAGTTGAATCCTTAAACCCTATTATCATATAATACATCAGCACTATTCTCCCGGCCAATAGCAAAAGTGAATCAAGCATGAAAACAACACAATATTCATAAAAAAATTCATATAGCCACACCTACTGTCGAAATAAAATACTTTGTGGTCAAAACAAAGTTTAATACAAATATTGCAAAAAGAAAAATAAACATCCTAATTTGAAGCTTTTGACACACAGAAAATGTTCTTTAGGAAAGATAATAAAATGTCTTTGACTTGAGGGGACATTTGAGATAGGATAATGAACACAGAAAATTAAAATTGGAATATTTTGGGTAGAATTGAGAAAATCTAAGTTATTTCATGGATTGTATAAAACATTTTTGTAAAGTAGACAGCTTTATATGGCATACTGGTAACGTAAGAAATGAGAAAGTTCTGGAATGGGGACAGTTATCCTGCTAATGCAGATACTCAAGATGTGGTATGCTGTCATGGAATATTTGTCATAGTTGTCCCTCCAATTACCTCCCCTTATCCATCATTTTGCATCTTTGAGCCATTAGTTCTGTATTATTGGGTTTCTGGACTGAAATTCGCTCTCTAAAAGCATTAATGATAAAGATCTTCAGATTACATCATCCCTAGAAATACATTTGAACTCTTCTCATTGTTTACCTGGAACAATCCATTATGAAATTTTAGGGAGGAATGATTGACGTATTGGAGAATTGTTATCATTTGAAGTGTTTTTAATCAATAATACTATATCAATGGAATTTGACCCAATAAATTAGCAATGTGTAGCTAATATGTCAATTTGGTGACCTAATAGAAATAGTCACAATAAATTCTTAATTTTTTTTTCATAGGCCCGGGATGCTCATTGGTTTAAATACATATGTACATTAGTATTATATCTTTGTCTCCAGATGATCATTGTAGGGTTTAAATAAGAAATGATTATTTCCTTTAATGAAGTTTGTGTCAATATTTTGTCACGAGAACAATGACATCTTTTCACATTGTTACCACATTCATCAGCATTACAAGGGAGACAATATCAACACCTAAAATTGTGTTCTGCTATTCATGATTGTATGAATGCGTCTTGTGATTCATTGCTTAATGAATGTCATAAGAGCTTCTCTCAGCTACGTTTTTTTGTAAACATTTCTACCGATTTAGTAAACAAACAATAAATACGATATGACCTACTGGCTATAAGCATAAACAAATTTCTATTGCACATGTACAATAACAGAGTTCTCAACACGAGACAATTATTTAATTTTGTATTCCCATCTACTCAATTATAAATTTTGGCACACAAGATTGTGAAATAAATTCTGAGATGTCATTATCTCTAATTATTTGACTGTAGTTACGGAAACGCCATTTTAAAATTCAATTATAATTTTAAATTGTTTATTAGAATGCAGATTTACAATGAAAGCATTATTTAAAAAAGCAATTATATGCTAATTGTATTACATCGCGTACAGCTGTCATGCGAATAACATTTAAAATTGCAAAAAAAGGAAAGAGGAAAGTCAAGCAATTTGCAATAATGCTGAGTTTAACATGAAATACAACTTTTCGTATATTAACTGTATGTGGTTATATTTGAGACACAATTAACTCCATCTATGAAATCTTATTTTTTTTAAATTGTCTAATTGGGTTATTTAAGTTACAAAAACACACACAATTCTATATTCTATGTGTTCTCCAGGGGTCATCTAAACCAAATGATAAAAAATTACATTTGTATGATAAATTGATAACCTTTTGAACTAATTATGCTTTTCATTAGTACATTATAATATATTCCACAAAAAATGTTTAGGATTTTCACACCTTTTTACACTTATCTCGCAAAAAAACGCAAAGCCAAATGTTTTCGTTGAGATCTGGATCATTTTCTGCAATCATGGTTATTGGTTTCCTTTATATAGACGTATAGTTTTCATCTTTGTGTTTGATTTGTGTGTAGGGGATGCAGAATTTGTAAGGATTACATAAGAAGCGCTTCAGGAGTGAGGATTAGTTGGTATAGAAATTCCTGTATATCTGCTGGTCCCAGTGAAAGTGGATGGTTATTGATCTAGTTTCCTGTCTCTAAGTCTCTGACAGCCTCTCTAGGTCTCCGGATACATACAGATGTGTAAGGGGAGTGCCAGCCACAGACACAATTATACAGGGGGCACCTGTCATTTCTTAATTGGAGTATAAAATTACATAATTTGGCTGCAGTTTCTAATAACATGACATCATTTATAATTTCTTGACTTTACATCCTCTTTTGATCCCCCCTTCCCCTCACGATCCTCCCACATCAAGAATCAGGAGGAGAGGGGTGGGGTGGGAGGCATGAAAAGGTGATGTTCGCAGTACCATGGACCCCATTACATCTTTCACTAATTTCTAATATAGATGTAAGTGGTCAATTACAGTCTATGCATTATTTTCAAGAAAAATATTTCATTTTTAAAAACTTCATATTCTCATTATGACAAAGTCAGTATTTAAAAGTTGATGGATTAGAATTCTGATTTAGGAAAGAGAAAAGATGTTTGAATCAAATAGAAGCATCAAAGATCATACATATAATACATTTAACTGTGTCATTTATATACTTTTCTTCATTTGAAGTGAAATTTTTTTTCAGAGCGAGATTTGAGTGTACATGTATCTTTTATTAGTCTTTATAACGCAACAGAGTTATGATGGAGTTATTTGGAGTTGTATGGAGTTGTAATATACTTAGTTGTGATGGAGTTGTATGGAGTTGACTGTGTTTGGAATTTCGGATCTTGATGCTGTATGTCCAAAGTTATGTGTGTTTATGTTGGAATGGAGTGGTTCTGACAGCGATGGCACCTTCACCATTACTGTGGTATGTCTACAGAAAAAAAAATGGCCGACTTCTGGATGAGAGGAAGCCATCTGGTCAGCCTAAATCTTTCCGGTCCTGGTCCTATTACGACCTGCTAACACTTTACACTATAACCCACTGTGTAAACCCTCAGACCTTTGAAATACACATCCCTCTGGTGTTTGTATTTGTTTTACATATTATCATAATCTAAATCATTTGTGGAGCTAACATCATCATAAAATTTAGGAGATTTGGCCTTTGCCAAGTTATTTATTTTAGAATCTTGTATTTTTTCTGGGTTCAATGTTTACGAAGTCATATACAAACAGTAAAATATGTCTCATAATAGTGACCACCTCTGTATAAAGACCACTTGCCTGTTACAACACTTTCTATTGGGCCCAATTATATGACCATTTTATAACACAACTTGATCTGTGTATAATGACTACCTGATTGTCAGAGTCAGTTTCTTACACTCCAAAATAGCCATTTTTTTAATTGACTTGTTTATAAAGACATTTGGCTATGGAGACTACTTATCCCTTGGGTCATCTTTATAGACAGGTTTGAATGTTCAGAAAAAACTCATTTGTAGATACCTCTAGCTCTGTTGATCTTTTGTCAATGTTTAACATTTGGTTTCGAGTCTGAAAAATATACCAATGTATATTGATGTGTTAGAATTCTTAGTTGTATATTTTGGGCTGTTGGATTAATGTGGTCATGCCTCCACCCCTAAAAGCACATTTCAAAGTTCTAGTTGAAAGGCTGGAACAGTTCATCATGCAATTTTAGGGGTGAATGAATGAGGTACTTTTGTAATCAGGTCTCAAAGGATGCTGGACTCGATGATCAAGATTTTCAATGGAGGATGGAAGATGTTTACAGTTTACTGCATGTTATGAAAGTGTTTGTGTTCTGAGATTTCGTAATTCATACAGCTATTTTTGCTTGCTTTAATTTGTTTCCCTCAAGAATAATTTGTTCCATGATGCATCTAAAAGTATATTCTATAAATGATTTTATAGCCAAAATCAAATTGCAACTACCAATATGGTACACATGTTTTCCAAACTATAATATTTAACTCAAAATCTCAAAAAAAAAAAAAAATTAAAAAAAAAAAAAAAAAAAAAAAAAAAAATTGTCATGTTAGATCCTCCACAACAAAGAATTATAGTTTGTTTGTGTGCTTTTTTTTTTGAAATTCCATAAAGCCTGGAGACATGGTTCGGTTCTGGAAAGTTAATTAAGATTCACAATCAATGAAGCCGGAGAAACCATATCCAGAACAGAGATCCAAACTGTCCATGTAAATGTAATTATAAAAACGTATGGGTCCGCTGAACCACTCCTAGTGCTTTGTAATTCATAATTCATACACCCTTCATCCCAACTTACACAGGCAATTGGCTTCAGAGGTTTTGCTTATTGATTGCTCAAATATTTGTCAATCTTTGAAGTTTTCACGAGGAGAGCTCTCTAAGACTAACGATGTTACACTATCTTACTAGAGGGTTATTAGGTGTGTGTCTAAAATTTTCGGTTGAAATACAAAAAAAAACGAAATGGAAAAAAATACGCTTTAAAAATTAAAGTTGCAGAGCTACATTTGCAATGGAATGTATTTAAATCTTGGCCCTGTCAGTTTAATTTAGAAGTTTAATTTAGAAGTTTAATTTCAAAATGTGTTTTTATTTTGAAGAGTATTGATGTATTCTAAAGTATATTAATTTTTGTTTATGATAGTTTAAATTCTTGATTTACAGGTTTTATCTCATAAAAATAAGAACATTTTTTGAAATATTGATGATATTTAATTACCTATAATTTATTAACTAGTTTTAGGTCAATGTAATTAGTTCATGATCATTGTTGGAATACAATGTAAAGCAAATTCATAAGCAATAGTCATTATATTGACATTCAATACTGATATAGAGATGGAATCACTAAATTATGCATTTACATTTTAACACTTTGAGACTCCTATCCTGTTGGTTTTCCATCCTTAAATAATAAAACATTTATGTACCATGAACATATACACCAGTCAATTTAACGTGGCTGGAAACAATACAGATATCTAACAATCAATACTCCAGATACAAAAATAGACTTTCATGTTGTATAGAGAACAACAAAACTACATAAGTTACATTGATAACAGAACAAGAGCACTGAGAAATACTTTGGTGGCGCCATCTGAGTGCCGACACCCACTAAAAGCAAACGCCCAACAAGGGCTGACACCCACTGAGGGCCGACTCCCACTGGGGACCGACACCCACTGAGGTCCGACTCCCACTGGGGACCGACACCCACTGAACGCCAACACCCATCGAATGCCACACCTTCGAAGATGAGATGCCCAATGATGGCCGATGTCCATTGAATGTCAAGGCCCACATATTATACAACATTCACACATTCTGTACTGTCACACTGCCGTGCCAAACTCATCCACTGTGCCAGGTTTGGGGAGCGAGAGTTTGGGTATTGTGTCACTGCCACTACTGCTAGTGTTAGACAAGCACATACTGTCACGAGAATTGAACACACGCGGGGGTTTCTTGGGGGGCAGGTTTGGCCCAATGTTACTAGCAGAAGCACTTTTGTTGCGTACAGATTGGTCGAGGGGCGGCGAAGAGGTAGTGGGCTGGTGGGAGCTTTGCGACATGGTGCTGTACGGTGTATACGATAAGTAGGTATCGTAGGAGCTCATTGACGGAAGATAGCGCGAATTAAGTGTATGAGACTTAGGAAAAAAAGCTGGGGTATAAATAGAACTTCCTGTGCTTGTTTCATAAAGTAAGTCATGAGAATCACACATTATCGGGGAACAGTTGTCAAGAAGCGGTGACGTCGACTCGCACTGCGATCCATCGCTTCCTTTTGTCCTATTTGTCCCCGCTGTATACAACTGGGTCATCTCATCTGGTTCTACGTATTCAGACTTAAACGACACATATGTATTGTGTTCTGATTGGTCCAAATCTGACCCCACCGGTACCTGGTCGTATAATGGATGGGGATCATAAATAGTTTCACGGTCATAAGGACCACGTTCTTGGAGTTCCGTTGCCATGGATATATCTGGCTTTTCATAGTCTTTACACTCCATAATTTCGGAATGATTGAGGACATTTGTCTTTAAATGCTCTTTGAATCTCATACTTCGTTGCTCACTTTTTTTTCTCTGTTGTCGGCGACAACGCACTATTGCGAAAATAATAAATCCCGATGCTAAAAGTAGAAATACGAACCCACCAACAACAGACAAAGCTATGGTGACAGTGTGAGAATTTTCTGGCGACTGATTGGTCAGTTCTGACACAGGAAGTGTATATGCTATGGGGTCAACCCCATTTAGCGTCACCATGAAGGATATTGCTACAGGACCTCGGGCATTTTCAACAGAGCATTTATACTCCCCGATATTATGCTTCTGAAAATTGTTGATTGTGAGAATACTTGTAACAATAGTTGAACCCTCAGTCACAATTACATATTTTTCGGTATCTGCAGGGTTCAGGACGTCCCCGTTTAACGTCCACACTGGGTCCACATGTGGATTTGCCATGTACTTACAATACATTTGTGTTTCACCTCCGGCCTCTAATACCATGTCATGGCCGCTGGTATACATACTGATCTGACACACAAAGTCCTTCTCCGTAAGGGAAGAAAAAGCACGAGCCTGGAGGTCTGCGGGACCGTGACACACTGGCTGTCCCTCCAGAAATATCCATTGGAGGATGTTATCTTCACTCTGATTGGTCGATTGATGAAGAAGGTAATCCTCAAGCCAGCGGGTCTTACAATCACACACCCATGGGTTATTATAAAGTCTGAACGAAATAAACCGGTGGGTGAAATATTGCACTATATTTTCATTAACATATTCCAAATTATTATGCTGTAATTCCAAGTTTTCAAGATAATCCAAATTTTTGAAGGCATCATCAGCAACGGTTTGTAAATAATTCCCATCCAAAAGTAAATCTCTCAGATTAACGAGAGGAGAAAAAGCCTCCGGTTGTATTATATTAATCCGGTTCCCACGGAGGCTTAACTTTCTCAGTGATGGTAATCCATTGAAAGAAGCAGACGGCACTGTAGTAAGTTGATTACTTGATAGATCCAGAACTTGCAGTAGTCCAAGAAGCGAAAATGCATTTGGCTGAATACTCCTTATGGAATTATTTTGTAGATAAAGTTCTCTCAGAGTGTCATATTTAGCAAATGAACTAGCTCCTAACTCTGCTAGTTCATTGTTACGAAGGTCTAACACTTTAATGTTGTGATGAAGGTCGAATGGTATGTGTTGTAGTGCGCGACTGCTACAGTTGGCTGAATAATGACCATCTTTTATGTCATACACTTCGACACATGGAATATGCATCAGGTTGACACAAGGTACCAGTACGACAATCACAACGCACACCAATACGCGAAACATCTTCTCAAAATAATCCATGCTTTAACCCATGCTACGATATCCACAGACTGTGTGTCCTAGTGCTGTGGTTCAGTATGCCATATTGATGGTATGGCTATGCACCAGCATCTCCCACAAAAACCTGGAGAGCCGTCTCCATTAATTGTTGAGCATTTAGCCTTGTGTCCAACCTTGTTGAGTCATTCTCGACTAATGTCACAGACCAGTGTTGTTCTCCTGCATTGATCGGACACTGGTATGGCTCTCGTATGGCGGGTCGGGTCGTAGCAGTAGTGGTTAATATGAGACAAGTTGTGTGTGTAATTTGTAATCTGCCTGCTCTCCCACACACTATTCCTGTTGTGGTATTTTACTCCTCAAATGGTGGTACTCCACTACTGTCAGCATCTCAACCTACAACACATGAATATAAAAGAAAATTGATTTCCATCTCTATATACTATATATAGCATTCACTGTAACAGTATAGCTGATCTGTCTACTGAAATAACAGTCCAGCCAATATTTACTGCGACAGAGAAGACAATTTTGTGAAATAAAGAATTCTATATCAGTTAGTTCTACACTGCCTAGTAAACTCTATATATGGCAATCAGGTAATAAATAAATGAAACATATTCTTAACATATTGTAAAAAGCAATATATGCTGGTAAGTGTATTTCTATTGAAATTATCAGGTCAGTGCAGATAGAGTCTCAAATGGCCATTTATAACAAGTTATGACCTGTATATAAAGACCACAAGTTAACACACTTATTAAAACAGTACTGTAATACATTACAAACATTACTGTACAAAATTTGGGACTGGTGTAAAATATTACACTGCCTCAGATATGCTGTGTATCCTTGGTTCCTAAGATCCAGAATGATCAGGAATTCTATTCTATAAACAATTCCATTTTGTTTGCTTAAAGATGCTAATAATACAAAAACAGATGTGTGTTGAATTGCACTGTCGCTGGTCCAAACAGCACTTCCCACTTCCTGTTTCTGAGATCACCACAACACATGTACAGACATTTAGTGGGCTATAATTGCATGGTGCCCCTCCCCCTTCAGCACCCCATCCCCTTCAGCACCCCTTCCCCTTCGTGATCAGCACTCCTTCCCCTTCACCCCCCTCCCCCTCCCTAAATACTGATCCCCTTCTATCCCCCCAGGGACCTGTAAATGGTTATACTTCCCTTCCCCCTCCACAGGGACCTTTAAATAGTAATATTTCCCCTTTCCCTCTCCACTCCCCCTGCCCAGGGACAGGTAAATACCCATCTTTCCCCTCCCCCTGGGATCTATAAATACTGATCTATCCCCTAGACACACAGGGTGGTAAGGTTACTGGCTGAGTATAGAATTCACCTTATTAATCACTACAAATTGGTTAGGTGTTTATCTCATTATCAGGCACCCCCCAGTGGAAACCTGAACAAGTCCGTGGAGAGACTGAAGGCTACAGATAATGTATATTCAGGATGATGTTTGGGTGGGGGTTGGGAGTCAGGGGGCAATCTGAGGGCAGGGGGCAGTCAAAGGGCAGTTTGGGGGCAGGCGGCAGTCACAAGATGGGAGACACAATTTTGTAGAGGTAGAGAATTGGGGGGAAGGAATTGTTGCTATTGGGCTAGGTGAGAAGGGTGGCATTTAAACACTTTGAAAGAATAATCTGTCCACTTACAGTTTTGATAGTATCGTTTGAAACATTCAGGGAGGTGAAATGGTAAAATTAGAATTTCCTTGATTTTTAAAGCCTTCACAATCATCTGTAACTTTAATGAAGTTTGGTATAGCAGTGTAACTTTGTTTGTATAGTAAAGGTACAGAGAAGGGGGATTTATTGGGGGTTTAGGAAGATCAGAGGATAGCAAGGGATGGCATATAAGGCATGGGAAGAGATTTTATCTGGAGTAAAGAGATGGAGAAAACAGGACAGAGATGATGGAGAGATGGGGGAGCTAAGGGAAAGGAGAAATGGGGCAGTGATATTGTGTTGGAACAGGACAGAGATAATGGAGAGATGGGGGGAGCTAAGGGAAAGGAGAAATGGGGCAGTGATATTGTGTTGGAACAGGACAGAGATAATGGAGAGATGGGGGGAGCTAAGGGAAAGGAGAAATGGGGCAGTGATATTGTGTTGGAACAGGACAGAGATAATGGAGAGATGGGGGGAGCTAAGGGAAAGGAGAAATGGGGCAGTGATATTGTGTTGGAACAGGACAGAGATAATGGAGAGATGGGGGAGCTAAGGGAAAGGAGAAATGGGGCAGATGAGGATCGAGATATGATAATGTGTCGTACCATCTGTTCCTATCAGAATCCCAAACCGTTTTACACTAGGCAGATACCAGTAATGACTTTCACAGATACTGCCTCATAATCAGACCATGTAATCAGAAAAGAGTGGAAAAAATGGGGAGGAATGAGTCAATTTGTTCCACATTTCGTGGGAAAAATGAAAATTAGTCATGTCTGAAGTCTCCAGATGTCTTGTTTTGAATTTGAAGTTTCAACAAGTAATAGGGCTCTAGCGTGCTAGAGGAAATGTCAAATCAAAAAAGGAATAGCTCTACTCTGTCACACTCCCAAGGATGTGAATATAACTATTGGACCATTGAAATGTACAATGTTTATATTTTAAAGGCATTAGTCATTTAAGATACCATTAACAATTGATATCGGTAGCTGAACTGTTAAGAAATGTTAAATTGCCTTAGTATCTGACAGGTATTAGTTTCAATTACATGTAGTCTATAGAATACCTAGAGTAACCTAATGTATCGTAGAAATTAAATTTCAAATTATGAAATTATTACTTTGTCTATATTTTAATTTAAAAGCTTATTTTTCTGGAATATTAGTGAGAGATACTGTTTTTTTATTCATACATGTAAAATTGTCATTATTCGTTCCATATTTCATAAATCAATTTATTCAAAAGATATTTTTGTACCACTACTCCTACAATGCTGTGTACTTTCCCTGTTATAACTGGATGTTAATCCCAATCAATCTGAAGTATTAATCCTGTGGACAGCTGGTAGCAGTTCTGTGGCTCGCACTTCTATCTAATTACATTTCTCTATGATAAGCTATATCATTATGTACATGTTATATGGGATCAACAGCCATTACACTACTGAGATAGATCGGTGACATAATACCCAACAACTAATGGCCATTAACTGTGGACAGAGACCACATAAAACTACTGAACACAATCTATAAGAGTTTACAGGCAATACTTGCCTTTCATTAAGGAGGTATGGGTTCGATTCCCAATAATGGCTGATTTAACCTGCTGAAAGCCCTCTAGCTGCAAGTCTCTGCTTTCATTTGCAATAGAAAAATCTTTTAACTCTTTTTATCAAACTTATATAATGTAAATGTCATTTATGAGTTGATAAATGTATTTAATGTGTTGTGCATTAACTTCAAATTGAACGAAACACACCCTACCTCCATCATTTACATATTACACTTGGATTCACTTTCCACCATGCATGCATGTGCACTTTTATATTGATGGGCATACAACACTCAATCTATAGGTTTAACACTCTAACCCTCTCCCGGGTGGGCTTTGTTTCCGGGATACATATCATCCAGGTATCCATATAACTTACTCAGAACAACAGAATCCATGAATGGAGTCACACAATGGCTCTGATAAGGTGATATTTGTATAGGATTAAAATCGACAGTCCAACCATTCTCAGTCAGGAAATGTATCAACAGAGCTAGCTACTGTAGTTAGCTGATATTGGAGCAGAATACTGTGTGTCTCATAGAGTCAATGTTGTAGAATTAATGAAATCAAATAACTTTGAGTGGGGTTTATTTCCTAAATTCTACTTGTCGATTTTTTTAAGAAGTATTTTTGTAGATTATATAGATGCACTCATTCACCCCTGAAATTTCATAATGGACTGGTCTCATCTTTGATTTAGAAGAGTCTAAATGTTTCTCTAGGGTTTAATGAATTAAGGATGTTCCAGGTATAAATGATAATGCATGGAAGCCAAAGTTCCCAGAGAAAAGTCACTGACCGTAATAGCCAGTAATTTGGCTACTACCTCTAGGACACCCAGAGGTGGAAAGCTACACCATATGTAAGTGGTAAAATGTGAGACACCTTAACCACATAGCCACTGCTTAATAGTGATGATTCACATGGATTTTACTTTAATACCAAAGTCAGACCTGAGTTCACATCTGTAGGGTTTATACCTGACAGGTAGCTTGTGTGATGCTAATTAAAACCTACAGCATATATAATTAAACACACCTGTTCTAAATTATTAAAATCTCTGTCCATTTCCGGGATCTAATGTTATTAAACCTCTGTTCCCTTAAAATCAATATAGAATGTTCCACATGAATTGCTGGATTAGTTCATTATGACCTGTAGGGGGGAACAGTGAGAGTGCCATAAAATGTGTCTATATATCCATGTTTTTATCATTCAGTGAGATTAACGCAGGTATAGAATTTTCACTACATACACTTTAATGATTAAAGCATGAAGTTTTGTAGTGTAGAACAACATCTCGCTGTGATCATACAAAATAAACATTCAGTGTTTATGATACAGGAAATCTCTTTCAAAAGTAAATGGTTTAAATGTTAATCTTGAAAGTTCAAACAATTCAATTTCAGATTGAAATCTT
Organism: Argopecten irradians; assembly: GCF_041381155.1. Taxonomy (NCBI): domain Eukaryota; kingdom Metazoa; phylum Mollusca; class Bivalvia; order Pectinida; family Pectinidae; genus Argopecten; species Argopecten irradians. The sequence continues at coordinate 42,181,347 of NC_091140.1, read as the reverse complement.
CAAACATGATATCTGCTTCAAACTACAAACAACCTTGATTTTATTACCCATAAACTTTTGAAGTCTTGAGAATGACCTTCAAAACTTAACGCCTGCTTAAGATGCTATGCTACCTTACAAATCCACTTCCATTATCTCAATCGAAAAGAGTTTCACACCAAATTTTCACATTTCAGCAGGAAACGTTTTTCACACTTACAAAAACCAGGCCACACTAATTCAAAAACTTTCTTCAATTTCTTTGTTTAATGAAATTGTCCCTTAAGAACTGTCAAAATCTTGAATTTGCAAATTTGTAATTTAAAGATATCAAATATTTCTAAGGCAAAATTTTCTATGCACAAGAATAAATTTCTTCCTAAATCATAGACTGACTCTAAAATTGAATAAACATATTAGACTATAATTAGATAATTATACAGATTAGGAATGGATATAAGAGAAAGTCCTGACTGATCATATGATTTGATTTTTGAGAAACAACAATGTTAGAGATGTGACTTATATTATATTAAATTTATAATTTATAATTACATATAATTTATTTGTCATTAGTTTTAATCCCAATAAGATTACTCAGTGCTAGAAAAGAATGAATTACTTACTTTTACTGATAAATATATGTAAATCCACACGCAGAGCTATAGTACTCCATGTTCTCCTTACATGGACCAACCCTAAAGTGCTTTAGCCCTTCATTTAAAAGCCCACACTGTCGACCATACTCCAAGTCTAGAGTGTATTCGCCCCACACACAGCCTGCACACAGCTAATGGCGGAAATCATTATTCGGCTATACATATATCTACACCAGGAATAAATATCCTATCCTTTTAATCTTTGGAAATATGCAATATGATGTCATATCTTTACATGCTGTTTTAAGTTCCAAAGATCAAGTTGCTCGTTATCAATTTGTGCGGAAGTGTATCACCCACGTCCTTGAATGAAAAATTGAACAGTATATTTGCCTTAATACAGGGCTTGATAAGGCAAAACTTATAGGGAGATGTTAAAATGCTTATCGTCCTGTAAAATTTCAAATTTTTCAGTTGGATCTGTTGCGTAACAATCTGAAACGGTAGTCAGGGACTAAGATTATTTAGGAGATTGTTGATATTTGGTTTGCTTTTTTGGAGGGGGAGGGTTTATTGGTGTTTCTTTTTTTAAGGGGGGGGGGGGGGTTGTGAGGGACGACTTGTATATGTTACCTATCATGGCTTTCATATAACTTCCCTCCTTTTGAACAGTTCAAATAATTTTGATAATTTAGATCAGGTATAGAATTAATGGTGTCCAGTCTCACTTCACCAGGTGTTGTTGTTGTATGGCAACATGTGACGGAAACAAGATAGAGATTAGAATGTGCTCATAGCTACAAAACATTGTTGTAGATCATATAAGCTCAATATTATCATCTCATTCTGAAACTTTGGTCCTGTGGGAAGTTGCATGAGCATAGACTTTCATAGATAAAATCTGCTATTATTTATAATAAGTAGTATCTTATACTTTCCTATTATTGTCCGTGATCGCTATATAAAAATATATCTAAGGGTTCCAACATTGATTGTCTTACTACTCCTTGTTAACTACTGATTTCCATCTCCCTTCTTATCCTGAAGCTTCTTTTTGGAACACAAAGAGGCAGAAAAAAATGTCAAATTAATTACGTGTTGAGAGTGGATCAGCTGATTTACACGTTCAGCCAGTGATGTTTAGGCCTACACTATCTTAGATACAGCACCAGTCAGGGGTACATAAAAATGTTATAAAAATACTTAATTACTCACAGGAACAAGCAAACACTCCTAGTTTATCAGAGTTCGTTACTGAAGCCACACCCAGGCACTGTTAACATTGGAGATAGTAGTGTGAGTTCTTATAGATCCGGATAGCCTATACTTTTCCTTAATGTATGGCCAGATAGACTACAGATAGGATACTGTACAATGGACTGATAGGCTACTGTACAATGGACAGATAGGTTACTGAACAGTGGACAGATAGGCTACTGAACAATGGACAGATAGGTTACTAAACAATGGACAGATAGGTTACTGAACAGTGGACAGATAGGCTACTGAACAGTGGCAGATAGGTACGATGTACTGACAATGGCAGATAGGCTACTGTACAATGGCCAGATAGGCTATATAGCTACTGTACAATGGCAGATGAGATAGGCTACTGTACAATGGCCAGATAGGCTATAGCTACTGTACAATGGCCAGATAGGCTATATAGCTACTGTACAATGGCCAGATAGGCTACTGTACAATGGCCAGATAGGCTATATATGGCCAGATAGGCTACTGTACAATGGCCAGATAGGCTATATAGCTACTGTACAATGGCCAGATAGGCTATATGCACTACAATGGCCAATAGGCTAGTACTGTACAATGGCCAGATAGGCTATATACTGTCATGCCAGATAGGCTACTGTACAATGGCCAGATAGGCTATATAGCTACTGTACAATGGCCAGATAGGCTACTGTACAATGGCCAGATAGCTATATAGCTACTGTACAATGGCCAGATAGGCTACTGTACAATGGCGTGGCAGATAGGCTACTGTACAATGGCCAGATAGGCTAAAATGGCCAATAGGCTTAGCTACTGTACAATGGCCAGATAGGCTACTGTACTGTACAATGCAGATGGCAAATAGGCTACTGTACAATGGCCAGATAGGCTACTGTACAATGGCCAGATGGCAAAAATGGCTACTGTACAATGGCCAGAGGCTACTGTACTATCGATGGCAAAATTGGCTTCTATACAATAGCCAGAGGCTACTGTACTATCGATGGCAAAATTGGCTTCTATACAATAGCCAGATAGGCAAAGCTGTAAACAATAGACATTCTTTACCATGTTCTCAGATCACATACTTCATCTGCCTCATAAACCTTTCACCATATACTCCTCATTATATACATGTATTTTTATCATCAAAAGACCCTACCTGATGAGAATTTTCTGTTGTGCCTGGTTTATGCCCGTATCCATGACAACCAGATGTAATTGAAAATGTCACAATCAATCTACCTACAATACCACCTGTCACTGATTGACATAGAAACCTATTCCTCACTGACGTCTGTTTCCCTAGTTGATATAGACTCACGATTCTATATCTCCCTCACGATTCTATATCTCCCTGGTCTATTTCATGAATTTATATCCCCTTTGTCTATTTCCCTGATATTGACAGCCGGGTTCTATCTCTGAAGGGCTGTTGAACTTGCATAATACTCCTAGCAAACGATTCAATGTCACCTGCACAACATAAAATGTGTCACATTATATTGTGACTTGTATATAAGTTTGTTTGTTTGTTTGTTTGATGAATTAACGTCCTATGAACAGCTATGGTCATGTAAGGACGGCCTGCGTATATGTTGTGGCCTGCGTATATGTTGTGCGAGGTGCGTGTTTTGGGAGACTGCGGTATATTCACATGTATAAGTGCTGAGAGAGACACTTGGTATACTGATACAACTGATATACCTATAGATATACCTGTAATTAATTAAAGAAGTAATAATAGAACTCACGGTACCGCATTTATTGGTTTTCATTCAAATCTTAAAATTCAGTTACATGCATGAAGTTTTATTGATATGAATTTTAATTTGGAACGATCGAGTAATTGAGAGGGAGATATACTGGTATTTGTCTTTATAACTGTTGTAGGGAAATTATTATATATAGGTGCATGGGAAACAGCTGTGTCCCTAGCTAATAGACCTGAGAAATGACTACAACAATGTCTATCCAGGATGGCTGACTTAACAAATAGAAGACGTATAAATTCTGTAAATATTGATCTAAATAGATATATAGTAATGTTGCCATATGTTACCAATAATTTTGTCTATGAGAACTTGGCCATGCTGAGTGTATGCCTGCAATCCGTATAAAATGAGAAGAATTCCATCAGGTATTACCTATTCGAATACAGAAGTAACAGCCGGTCTGATGACAAATGTGTACTGTAACTAGCCCTGATAATTAGCCCCATAGTGTAACCAGGTAATGATACATGTCTAGCCCGCCTGTGTCAGCTGCCGTAACATTTAAATCATTCACACCTGAAGACACATTTGGACTCTTCTGATTCAGCGGTGGGAAGAATCCATTTTGAATTTTCATGGGTAATGAGTTAGGGTGAGGTACCTTTGTCAAGGTCACACACACCCAATCTGATACCTATCGTTCTCTACAGGAAACAAGGTTACAGCTAGCAATTAAAGGATATGAAAAGAATAACATACAACCATTTTTTTCAAAAAAAAAAATCCAAAATAAAAAATCATTTAAACAAAGCAATACATGAATATATGACAACATAGATTTTTGTGGAATCGTAAGCATAATTGATCTTTCATCACAATTAATTTCGTTTTCTTTCTTTAGGGGAAATGATCAAGATTTGTTTCAAGTGCTTTAGAGGAAGAGTCTTGATAGTGGTATAGGTTGATCAATTGATGGGCCTTAATTTCCTTGTTCTGGTTATAACCAAGCCTAGGACACTTAAGATGGGATAGGATGAAACTTTATATTTTATCTTTCAATGAGAAGAGTTTTGATGACGATAAATTTTGTTTTCTTTCTCAGAAATCATTGAAATTATCTGTATCATACTCTAAGGATGAGAGGATGATACAAATGAACAAGACATGTTGTACGTTTCTTCATAACACATACTGCTAACAATTCGTTAGTGATATGGTAAGCATATAGCGTATTGTTATGATCATGAAATATCTTGGTGCATTCTTCCTTCAGTTACAATGTGTATGCATTATCCAAGCATTTCCAGGTGTGCCCGAGTTATTAGTCGTTTGGGAGGGGAATTCAAAGAATTCTCGTTAACATGAGGTTGTCACAATACTGGGGTCGTATCATAATTATTGAGATCCATGTGCGTTCTCACTTCATGTACGGTGTACAATAATCGTGGGAGTACAACAATAGTCCTGAATAGTCTAGTCAATTTAGTGAAAATTTAAATAATTGCAATAGAATTTTTTTTTTGTTTTGTTTTTTTATCAAAAGGCATCAGTACTATATATATAACGAGGGGAAAAATATTTGAAATTTTTTCTGAAATATCCCCATCCACCAAATTTACCCCCAAAAATATCCACTTTACTGAAACTTTGTAAAACGATAATTCAATATAGCTCTAAAATACTGTATGCCTCTACCGTAATTCAAATAGTGTCATGGTTGAATTAAACATCTTAGATATTATGTGACTGAAAACAGCTGTTTCGTAGCTGTTAGTGCAGTTTTGTCACATCTACGTATATGCCACACAAAACAACATGTTGCGTAACAATGCAAATTTTTGATGACAACAGGATTATAGATGATGCATTACTCATCCTCATTTGATACTCTTGTATCATTTAGTGGACGACCCTGTTATATTTGATATTTTCGTTTAATTTTCAAAATGTCAGATCATTTTTTAATGCACGCACCTCCTAGCTAATTCATATAATAGAAAACAACGTACATGTATTTACTTTTAATGCATGTGTCCTAGATAAAATATTTTTCTGTATAAATTTGGAACTATATATATTTATTTTCTAAATACAGAAACTGCAATTACATTATTTTTTTTAAATATAAAAGTTAAATATACTTGTATAATATCACCTGAAAGATTCATTTAGTTGGATTTAATTAAATTGATTGTTAATAAAATATAAGTACATGCTTCATTCATTCTTAAAATATGCTGAATTGCACAAACCATATTCAACCCAATAAGCGCCTGTCCACCCCTATGAGCACCCTTTTTTTAGGCTTCAATTTCACTTACTTGGAATAAAATGCAGACTGAAAATATCAAAACTGTGTTAGTTTCCTATCTGATTTCGTTTGCAAATGGATTTATTGCTTACTTTGTGTAATACTTTTACTTTATGAAAGGCTAGTCCAAATTTGATTCCATTAAGCGCCCCCTTATTTGCTTCAAAGTTTTAAGTGCCCTAGATGTTTGTTGGGTCAAATACGGTATTCTAAATAGATTTAAGCTAACAAGGCCTATGCTAATTCATTATTTCACAGTTCTAGTTTGTGTACATATTACTTAATACATATCTCCCATAGATCATTATATCTAAAGCCAACTGATCTGTTTGTCTATGTTTGTATATGAGCATTATCTAAATCTTCAATACACAAACAAAATCCATCTTCTCTTGTCTAAACAAATAGAGAATTAACATATAATTCTTCTGTACATGTGAGTTATCTGTACAAATACATGTCTTCTCTTTCCCTCAACTTTGAGATTACACAGGGGTGAAACAGGATTGGTGTTATTTTTAGAAATGATTATATATATATCGTCAGTGTCCTAAATACTGCACAGGATAATATTGATTACTCATTGGTAATATGTTTAAATATGTTAGATCTTCAGCGCCATGATTTGTCTTGATAAAATAGGAAGAAAAAATATGTTCGACAATTAATTCTCACCTACTGAAAATACGATCAATCTGCAGACAAACGATTCCTCCACATTTCTCACTCAAACAAGATTCGTATAATCCATTGGATTTGACACATTAGATCAATCGACCCACAAATATATATTTTATCCAATAATATTGACAGTAATGTTTGTATATTCTGCTTACTCCTGGTCTGTATACAGGTACAACATTCTCGTCTGTAAAATTACCGTACTAGTATTATATATTTTGTGACATGTAGTTACCTGGTCCCAAAGCTAGACAGTTTGTGACAGGTACATGTAGATTAGATCCAGTTTTTATCACTAGTGCACTTGTCGAACCCAACTGTGATAACCAGAGTATTGAAAAGTTATGACATCCATTACAACTACGGTGGACGAAGGATGGTTCCCTGTCTTATTCTTTTTATCATTATTAAATTGACAAGTTACATACACTTCAGTATCAAATAAACATTTTGTATTAAATAAACATTTCGTATTAAATAAACATTTCGTATTAAATAAACAATGTATTAAATTATTCTGTCATCTTTTAAATATATTCTTAATTTACATAATTTGAATATAAAACAAAAGATAAAATTAAACAAAAAGAATATGATAAGCAATGCATTGTGTAATATTCCCTTTGTTAGAAGACTTATGAATAAGATGGATGTCTTTTACGAGTGAGACAGACATTTAAATTAAATGACTTTGTATGCATTAACCACAATATCTGAATACAGGATTAACAGGTTTTTGAATTCTGACGTCATGGAAAAACAAAGCCTAAAGGTTTATTTTTCACAGTTATACACTGTTCATCTTTGATCATAGATATATTAAAATGCTGCAAACCAGAAAACAAGGGATATTAATTATCTTAGGAAAAAAATTCTTAATAAGTAAATATTCATAGCATCTATACTTAAAGGTTTTTTTTTTTTTCCTGTTTTGCTTTTCAATAATGGGATTAACCTTTATCATAGACCATTAACCTTTGTTTAGGGAGTTGAGGTCATTCAACAGGACAGTATTAATGCCAGGTTAAATGGCTATAGGTCAATGGTTTTTTAGGTCATCTGACCCGAAGGGTCAGGATGACCTATAGTCATCATGTTTCGTCCGTCGTCGTCCGCCGTGCGCCGTGCGCCGTGCGCCGTCCGCCGTGCGCCGTGCGTTAACTTTTCACATTTTGAACTTCTTCTCAAGTTCTACCAGTGCGATTAGGCTGAAACTTGCGTGAAATGATCCTGACATGGTCCCGACAAAGTGTTGTTATTTTTCGGGTCGTTCCGAAATCAAAGATGGCCGCCACAGCCGCCATCTTGAAAACACATTTTGAACTTCTTCTCAAGTTCTGTCGGTGCGATTTGGCTGAAACTTGCATGAAATGATCCTGACATGGTCCCGACAAAGTGTTGTTATTTTTTGGGTCGATCCGAAATCAAAGATGGCCGCCACAGCCGCCATCTTGAAAACACATTTTGAACTTCTTCTCAAGTTCTACCGGTGCGATTTAGCTGAAACTTGGGTGAAACGATCCTGACATGGTCCCGACAAAGTGTTGTTATTTTTTGGGACAATCTAAAATTCAAGATGGCCACCACAGCCGCCATCTTGAAAACACATTTTGAACTTCTTCTCAAGTTCTACCCGGTGCGATTTGGCTGAAACTTGCATGAAATGATCCTGACATGGTCCCGACAAAGTGTTGTTATTTTTCGTGTTGATCCGAAATCCAAGATGGCCGCCACAGCCGCCATCTTGAAAACACATTTTGAACTTCTTCTCAAGTTCTACCGGTTCGATTAGGCTGAAACTTGCGTGAAATGATCCTGACATGGTCCCGACAAAGTGTTGTTATTTTTTCAGGTCGATCCGAAATCCAAGATGGCTGCCACATCCGCCATCTTGAAAACACATTTTGAAGTTCTTCTCAAGTTCTACCGGTGCGATTTGGCTGAAACTTGCGTGAAATGATCCTGACATGGTCCCGACAAAGTGTTGTTATTTTTCGGGTCGTTCCGAAATCAAAGATGGCCGCCACAGCCGCCATCTTGAAAACACATTTTGAACTTCTTCTCAAGTTCTGTCGGTGCGATTTGGCTGAAACTTGCATGAAATGATCCTGACATGGTCCCGACAAAGTGTTGTTATTTTTTGGGTCGATCTGAAATCAAAGATGGCCGCCACAGCCGCCATCTTGAAAACACATTTTGAACTTCTTCTCAAGTTCTACCGGTGCGATTTAGCTGAAACTTGGGTGAAACGATCCTGACATGGTCCCGACAAAGTGTTGTTATTTTTTGGGACAATCTAAAATTCAAGATGGCCACCACAGCCGCCATCTTGAAAACACATTTTGAACTTCTTCTCAAGTTCTACCGGTGCGATTTGGCTGAAACTTGCATGAAATGCCTAAAGGTTTATTTTTCACACAGTTATACACTGTTCATCTTTGATCATAGATATATTAAAATGCTGCAAACCAGAAAACGAGGGATATTAATTATCTTAAAAAAATTAGGAAAAAAATCTTAATAAGTAAATATTCATAGCATCTATACTTAAAGGTTTGGGTTTTTTTTTCCTGTTTTGCTTTTCAATAATGGGATTAACCTTTATCATAGACCATTAACCTTTATCATAGACCATTAACCTTATCATAGACCATTAACCTTTGTTTAGGGAGTTGAGGTCATTCAACAGGACAGTATTAATGCCAGGTTAAATGGCTATAGGTCAATGCTTTTTTCTCTGAGGCAGTTCCTTCATAAGTGACTACATAGCTGTGAAAATAATGTAAAACAGAGTTCATATATAATCAAATCCCTCCATAAAAGTACAATTTATACAAGATATGACCAAACAAATTGCTACAATTACAATTACTTATATGCCTTCAGAGCATTTGCTCTGTTCCGATATTGTCTTTGTTCAAATCTCTCATACAAAATATTTTTCACATTCAAACATACCTGTGCTTCTGAGAAGACCTCCCTGTTTCAGATAATGAGTTTCTTCGGAATGTATTGGAAGCCATAGGAGATTAAATACATTGACCCTATCATTATTTCTGAATTTCAAACAACACCACTCTTACAGGAGGTCTAGTACTTCTTAGATACAAAGCTGCATAAATGTTTTTCTCCTAAGATTGGCTATAAAACATCTAGTGTGTTTTTAACTTGCAATCTAAGGCACACCTGCAAAAAGCACATCTGCTGTTTCTAAACTTTAATGGGAGGTTAAAGTGGCAAGCATGCACATATTTGCATGATCAATTTGGATTTAAAATTATAGGCTTAATGTTGAAGTGAATAGATGTTTGGATGTTCCAGGGGTATAATCGTTTGGGTAGGATATGTGATTAATGTAAAAGTTTGGAAACAATCTAAGAGAGAGTGTCAAACAGGATCATTTAAAAGTCATTTAAACTGAGACAAAATGGTCTTAACTGAACAACAAAGATCCATGAAAGTTACAAACATTGCTTGGAACTATAGAAATACAATATAAGCATCATGCACCCAGGAAATATTTTACCTCCATAAGTTTCTGAATTGAACAACTAAAACTCATGAAAGTTGGAAACCAGTGGAAATATAGAAATACATTTAAGCAGATGAATGTTCCATAGCCCTATTTCCCCTCCATAAGGCTCTGAACTAAACAATTAAAATTCATGAATGTTATAAACCAAACAGAGATTGAAAGCAGAAATATGTATAAACACCATGAATGCTCATGACCTTGTTTCTCCTCCATGAATGCAACAGTATCCTGACATATTCACTACAAATTGGAATTGGCCTAGGACAAGAACATACACTATTGAGCATTGATATAAACATTGATATAAACATTGATTCATTAATATCACAGATAGTTTGATCTTAATACAATAATATGTTCCTATGAAGATGCACTCTTTACATTTGTTTTGATTTATTTTAGCAAGGCGTTAATTATCCAAACCGTTTGACCTCTAGGTGTTTCAATTATTGATAACTAACTGATTTCTTCAAGGGTAAGCAATGTTTACCTGACCATTGCCCATTTAATCATTCACCCCTGAACATACATAATGAACTGTTCCAGCCTTTGAATTAGAAGAGTCCAAATGTGTTTTTAGGGGTGGATAAGTTAAATGTCTGTAATGAACATTTTAGATCAAGGCTCCATCAGTACATATGTATTAAAGAGACGTCTTTCAAGAAGATTGCATGTGACATACAATTTCTGGACACCATATTGCATGTCTTTCACAATTTTAGAACCTTGCATGTTCTGAGTATCTATATAGTTAGCTATTGATATAGATCCTCTTTACTGTTACCATGGGAGCAAATTCTGTTACCAGATTTAAGAAAAAAGTTTTAATAGAAAATATTCTCTGAAGTTTAAAATGTTTATACCAATGCATCATTTCAAGTGAAGGATTTTTGTTCAGATAGGAAAATATTGATGAAGCTGGAGCCATGTCACTTGCCCTCTCAGTCAATATGGCACCAGAAAGGCTACGATATAGTCACTAAATACTAATTCTGCCTGACATCGACCCACTTACTGTCCTGAATACCATTACTAAGTATGGCCAAAGCCACTTCCAGTCCGGTAACTCCATTAGGGAATTTTCTGATTGCTTATTTTAAAATTGACAGATCAGTAATTGTTTATCTTTGCTTAGCATCTTTATGACCTATTTCCATAAATGCTGAAAAAACAACCTAAACAAGTTTACTGAGCTGGCATTTAAATGTTGTAAAATTCTGAAGAGTTTTTACAATAATAGACACTCAAGGGAATTTTTTCTAGAAAGAATACATGCAATGTTGAAATTCTATGAGATCTAAATGAATATACAGGCACACAAGGGAGTTTCTGTAATGTTGTTGAAATTCTATGAGATTTACAGGACCATTATGTATACACACAATTAGGTTTTCCAGGAATATACTCATAATATAGCCATTTAAGTTGGATCTTTTATTCTGGACCACATTTCCTTCCACAAGACTGCCTAGCAATGATAGACTATATTGTAAAGTCTACTGGGGCCTGTTGATGTTCAATGTCATCTTCCACATGACTGGAAATGATACGGACAAGGTTAATACTCTTCTGGACAAGTCAATACTTACTCAACAGGAGCCAAGGTCGATATCATTACCGATTCTCAGAGAAAGCGCAATCTATTGACCATATTAAGCATTTCTTGTCTTGAATTTGTAATGACCTTGGACAAGAATTGTAAGTATAACAGCCTAATGGCAAAAAATAGCTGATGAAAAGAAGCCTAATGGCCATCAGAATAGCTGATGACAAGAACTGTAGGTTGAGCAGCCTAATGGTATAGCTGAATCAGATGGACTCATTGCTGTAGTTCACATAAGAATGGTAGCCCATGCAAAAGTGGTAGCAGGAGACTAATTGGGTGTCTATATGAAGACCATGAGCCCTATGTCTAATTCTTTGTACGATTCTAGAACATAGAGATAGTAAATTCCTGGTCAATGTCTTTAGGCATTGTTGAATCCTGTCTCTCTATAAAGATCAGTTATCTGTTCCACGATGCTCTTTGTTACTGCATTCACCCTTTGTTATTCTATGTGCCCTTTATGTTGCTCTGTTTGAACTGAGAATTTTCACATGTACTATCATGCCATTCAGTAGTGAATGTCAATGCCCACTTTGTATCTCATTTATGTTACATCCTCAGCTTATATCAAGGGAAGCGTCTTAATATACTTCTTACTGAATGTGGACTATTCTCATAACATTGGGATTCTTTAGAGTTCGGAGGAAACAGAGTTTTTCCTTCCTTGCTCTGACTGATAATAGCTCTGAGGAGAAACCTTTCCTTTCTTGTGACTCGTTAAACTTCTTAGAAGAAATCGTTAATTCTTGTCTTTGAAGTGTTTAAAGATGAGATATTTCTTATATGGCAGTGTCAAATTAAGATATATCATTGATTCACCGGCTATTATTATCACTTTCATATTACGTACAATAATACCTAAGATATTACATTATAATTAATAAGAATTTGTAATCTCAACCGGATTTAATCCACTCATGTCTGGTTTTGGACTTTTAAGACCTTAATAAAAAAAAATATGAAAATTTTGGTTGAGTATCATATGATGATGCAATTGATTGAAACGTTCTCCAGTTCACCCTACTGCACTTTTATTGGACGACATGTTGAAGTAGAGGAAGTACATGTATATTAATAAAGAGAATCGGTTACATATCCTGTTATATTTATAGATCTATCGAGAGTATATATCATTGGACAAAAGTTATATAGCCCTGAGGACCTGAAGACGTCAATGATAATAACTGGCATGAGTACATGTGCATGCTGTTTCTGCTTAGTTTAGACTGTAAGGAAACTTACATACAACTTCTAGCCCAAAGTCAAAACGGTATGATACATCTGAGGCCTGGGGCTTCAGAAGACAGCCACAATTACTCGTGATTGGCCAACAGGCCGGAATGTGATAGTATACCCAACTAATTGATTATATTACTGCACCAAAGAGTGTCAAAATCTGAAGGAAGTATTTACGTATCATATACTTACGCCAATAAACGTATTGCACTGCACGCTGCAACCTCTCAGATCTAGTTGTATGTACAGCCAAGATCACATATAGCTACAGCTAATGAATGGGGTCAACAAGCACTGGTACAATACTGACAAATTGGTATACTATATTGTTAGTAATTACTATTTGACAGAGTGGAGATGGGCCAATCTGTGTACTAGATTTTTGCTCAGTGTGAAGACACAGACAGAAAACCTTTATAGCCGAATCAACTGTAAATATCAGCTAAATGTCAACTGTTATGATATGAATTTAGGACAGTTTTTTTTTTTGTACACTTTTTGCGGTAAAGGCTATCTGGAACCGGATATCATAATCAGTGGAATTTTTATCTTAATCTGTTTGGTTTTACAGTAATTCTGTTTACTTAAAGTTAAAGTGCATTCAATAGCCTGGTAAATAGACTGAAGTAATGTATATTACTCAGTCTGTTAATCCTACAAATAGCATTGTAGGCTTCAGTTCTGTAGGATTTCCATTGCTATGAACTTCGAAGTGACTTGTAAACTTTGACCAGATCATCTTTAATATAGCTACTGATATATATGTCTTGAAGCCCCATATGTCAACTTTGGCCAGATTATTCATACCAGAATTCCATAACTCAAGCTAACCAGACTGAAACTATATACAGAAACCCTATGCCAATTTTGAACAGATCATTTGCAATGTTATATGTATGCATGAACTGTAATTAGAAAATTGTGCTTAACAGTAAAATTATGCCTTAATTAGCGACCACCTCTGTATTAAGTTCATCTGCTTAATAAGACCACTTTTCTAGGGTCCCAAATGACCAATTTGAACACAATTCAACCTGTGTTTAACAGCAACCTAGCTATAAAGATCATTTCCCTCTGTCCCATTGGTGGTCTCTATAGACAAGTTTGACTGTATTCAAAGTTTTACCAGATCTTATAGTTACAAAAATTCTCAAAATGATCATTGAAACCCTATGTTTAAGTATGTTTGATTTGATCTAGAAATCCTGCTAAGGAAACATAATACCAGGTTTGAATCATACATGACCAATGCCACATTTCAGCCCCATTTCAAAAGTTTGACCATGTATTTTATACAAGGTTCCCACAACCCAGCATGAAATAAGGCCTCAGATTACCAACTTGTTTTAATGATAAATCAATTTTACTGTAAATATCCCCTATCTGGTTCTGACCTGAGACCCAGTATGTGTTTTCAGGGTAGTGAACTATTAAGGGTGAATGAATTCAAAATTTGGAAGATGGATGACCCCAAAGGTCTTTGATAAATTATATAGCTATTTTACAAAAATCTTTACTTACCAAAGTGTTGCTAACATGACTGATGTGTATATATCCGACTGTTTCTGATCAGGTTTGATGTTAGATTATCTCTGTAAGTCTTCAGGCAAGGCCAGATGTTTAGCCATGTTGCTAAATTTAACCAGAATGGAGACATATCAGGACAAACCTGCTATTAGACTAACCTGCTATATACACACACACATAGATAGTCAGAAGGGTGATAATTGTGGAGTTGAACCCCAGCTGAGTCTTGTACAATGGACTAAAGGGGATTTCAAATAAAAATTACCATCTTAAAATTCATGACCTTTGTGGACAACAGAGGTTCTAATTGAGTGATGGGATTTCTATAAATAACATCAAGTGTGTCACTCCTAGGCCTTTTTGACCCTCCTCCCTCAGACATCTGTCTGTTTCAAATTGTGTCTTCCCCCTCCCCCAATCAATCATAAAGCTCCACCCTCCATCCTCCAGATGTTGTAGTTGATAACTATGATGGCTATATTTCCATCCAGTCAGTAACTTGCTGTTCTACTAGTTTGGGGATGCGGACCTCAAATGAAATTGTTCCCCTTATCACATGGACTTTACACATATGCCAACTTAAACATCATGAAAACCTGATAAAAAAATCTGTGGAGATTCCTTCATCAATGATTTTAATAATATAATAAGTTATAATTTTCAAAATTATGAAATGATGGTCTTCCATGACACAGCTATCATTTAACATCTCATACATCTTCCTTTTCATATTGAATAACAAGTTATTAGTTTTGGTGACCTTTTAAATGGTTCTGGCCCCTACCAGCCAAGGTCAACCCTCCCCTATGCACCCCGCCATATCACAAGGCAATCACACATGTACTAGCACCTGTCTTTGACCATTAATGGTCAGCTGTGTACTGACCTTACCAAACTCATGCAGCTGTTGCTGTTCAACATATCAGAAGAAACAAAAGGCCCAATTAATTTGTGTTTGCTGAGCTATTAATCAACCATTTGCAGAATAAAGCAAAACAATTCATCATTTCGTTGTTGACAACAGATAATAATTTCTTTGTCATGTTTTCATGGTTTTGTTAAAAAAAATTTAAAAAAAATCATCAATGCATTATGATACCAAAGCCTTACCTCATTATTGCAGGATGGTTTTGATTTAAATCCAATCAACATTTAATCCAGTAATGTATTTATCCAGTAACAATTTAATCCAGTAGAACTAGCTAGGTTATCAGAGAGAAGTCTTATACAGAGCTCAGTCAGTGATAGTGTCTGAATGAATTCTAGCTGATAGCACTAACTGATATAGTTACAGGATAGGACGTCCCCACAAAATACCCTGTGATTATGTACAATGTGTGACATTTACAATCCCCTAGGCTGTACTGGAACGAACTGGTGTGAAACCTACCCAGGAGCAAGCCTCACATGCACTATGCCACTCAATGCATGTGCAGTGATAATTATAGCACGGTCATAAAGCTGTCAGGTTAGGCAGACTGTTGTGGGGGAAATTTACAATGCTAAATACCACCAAGGGGCATTTCATTGCAGAAATGACATTTGTATAATTGTACCCTTGAAAACAACGAGAATTTTTTGTAACATGTTGATAAAGAGGACTTTGGACTGCTTTGTGAGGTTTTGTTTTGATTTCAACAGATTTTATTGGAAGAAAAATACAAAATTTTGTTTGGTCACGAGGCAAAGCCTTGTTAATTAATTCATATTTATATTCCTATGTATTAAATGCTGTATATGGTAGATGCTTCAATGGCAACATTTACAACAGTACATTAAATAAAATGATAGCTCTATGGATATATAGATATCAATATATTTGAAAGGTATATTGATTTTGCCATTATAATTGACTTACCCATGTAGAATCATATATATTAACACCTCAATAAAAATTTCGTTTCAGGATGATAAAGATTCAATAACCTTTAAAATATATCATTATTACTAAATTTATCATCTCAACATGAATAATAAAGCTTTACATACATTTGTATATTAATCAATACATCAAAATCATATATCTCTGTACATAAACATACTAGTGCCTTGAGGGAAATCAGTGATATTGTTCATGCTAGGTATGGATGTCCAAACCTTTAGTTATGAGAACATGCAAGTAAAACTATTAATGGATATTCATTTACTGACTTGTTGTATAATGTCTGTGTCTACTATAGATATTAGAGACAGATGTACATTCTCAGACAGATGGTATCAGTATGGTGGTGTAACACCAGTGACAATTGATAACTGATAGACAGGTCCTCAGGGTTATATATGGTATAACACAGACTGGAACAGTGGTACAGTATGGTTCAGCGAGATCGCACTATAAACATTTAAATTAGGATTGTTTGTTATATATATATACAGGTCCTCAGGGTTATATATGGTATAACACAGACTGGAACAGTGGTACAGTATGGTTCAGTGAGATCGCACTATAAACATTTAAATTAGGATTGTTCGTTATATATGTACAGGTCCTCAGGGTTATATATGGTATAACACAGACTGGAACAGTGGTACGGTATGGTTCAGCGAGATCGCACTTTAAACATTTGAATTAGGATTGTTTGTTATATATATACAGGTCCTCAGGGTTATATATGGTATAACACAGACTGGAACAGTGGTACGGTATGGTTCAGTGAGATCGCACTTTAAACATTTAAATTTGGTTTTCTGTTATATACATGTCCTCTATGATATAAAACACAGACTTGAACAGTGGTGTCTTAAAAGAGTTAGCTTTCTTTTCTTCTTATCCACAACATCTGTAGCCATTCAAATTTACCTTCAATTATGTCATCATATCAACTACCATTATAAACCTAAGGTTGTCAACCATTTCATTTTGCCACCCATCTTCATCAACTTTTATCTTCAATGTGAGACCCATATGTATCTTTTAAATCAGACTATAAAATCCTGATCTTGGTAACACATCAATTAATGGGTCAGAAGTTCGGGGACAATCCAGTTAGGGAGGTAGCAAATGAGTGGTGACAGAGTTGGGTTATATCCCACAATGCCTTAATGTCACAAGATACACCACTCACTGGAGCATTGTTAGCTTACAATAGGTCACTTCGTTAGCACGACATTCTCTAAGCTTTGTTAGCTTACAATAGGTCATTTAGCACTGACATTTGTTAGCTTGCAATAGGTCACTTAACAGTGATATTCTATAAGCATTGCAAGCTTGTAATCAGCTTAATATGAATGGAATTATTTGATATATTGATAATTGATGTCAATTGTATTCATATTTGTCAATTATATGCATATTTCTACAGAATTCAAATATAACGGAAGGTTAACATTAGTTCTGTGTCCGGATTTCATGTCTGTGTGAAGTCATTCAAAATAGTTGTTAAGCTAACAGTACTTTGAATCCAGACCCATTCAGATGTACCAGCATGACTTCTCTGATATAAAAAGAAATGACTTAGTTTATCCTCCAATTATCAATTGGGTATGAAAACGGGCATGAAATCCCTTAACTCCCTCTTGGGGAGGTGTGAAGCTTCTGACAAGGTGGCCACCAGCTACGACCTCAAATAAAATAATGTTATCATCAACGCTTCTAGCTGCTAAAGAATGATTTATTATGATAATGTTTTGATTATTGTATGTGATATTCACTTATGTTAATTACTACAAATAAAATTGGTTTGTAAGATAACCAGACTTTACAGAGGAGGTTTAAATAAAGCAGGTTTCTTCATGAAACATTTGATGCTATGAGTGTTAAAGAGCATATTTGAACAGGCGTTTGCATTGAACCTTCTGAAACAGGAGCTGAAGCCAAGAAATAGATACTTGACTAACAATACTGTGTACTTCTGGCTTAAGTGGAAACATATTTGACATACATTGATAATTATATACCAGTATCACTAATGAATCATTAAATCCATGAAGTTGTAGACTTAAATTATTTGCCAGTCATTTGTAAAAATTTACTATACATGTGCTATTTGCACACCAAAAATTTGATTTCAATCTTATACTATGTTAATTGTTAAGATCTGAGTTTTCACGATCGAGGAAATCTGGAGTTCCCAGAGAAAAATGACCAACATTTGGTATTAACACTTCACGTTCAGAAAATATAAATAGAATATAGCTGCTGAAATATTGAAATATATTTAACAGATAAACATAAGTGTGAATTTAAAATGCCATTAAACCTTCGAGGTAAAATTTTATGTGATATACTGTAAAGTTTATAGCACTCGATCAACTTGATTGCTACCCTGCCGTAAAACTTGATATCAGATAGATATTTATAATACACAGGTGACTCGGGGAAAGGTGTGTGATACATATTGATTGGATCTAGAGGTGTTGTTCTCAAAACTAAATACATTTTACTGTCAGACATTTACAAATGTTGTTATTATTGTGAAATTTAATACTGTATGATTCATGTATGAACACCGTTTCTCAAACAATATAGAATTCTGCCATTTTCCAACAAAAATTTGTTATTAATAATTTTCTGGCTTATTTTGGCATTTTCATGAGTATTAATTTATACACCTTTTTCCAGATTACATATTTGTTATATAATACAGTTGGCACAAAAAGTTCATACATGTCTTTATTTTTAATGAATATGCATATATATTAGTTTTCTAAAATCCTGCAGATGTTTAACTGTATAGTATGGATAAGGGCTACTAGTTTTTGATTTGAATAGTACAAGATAATTTTGATTATGATTATTTGCATTAATCGTGACACAAGTAGCAATCCTGTAATTCATTAACCCTGCAATTTCATAATGGACTGGTCTAGTCTTTGATTTAGAAGAGTCTAAATGTGTCTTCAGGGGTGAATAAGTTAATTATATAAAGCTGCCATTTACATACAAGTCACCTAAGGTTCATTAGATAAGAGTAGTGCAGAAAAGTCCTATAAGTTGGAAACATCAGTTGTAGGTAATTGACAGCACACTGATTTACTGCTTCAAATCCCGGCTCTGTAATACTCATCAAATGAAAGTGCATGTCATGCTAATGTGACATCTGTATTAACATATAGATGAAATCTGTCACACGGCGTCGATTTCAAAGTTAAGGACCTGTTTCAATGTCAAAATGTATTTCTCTGTGAGCTCCATAAAGTCAGCATAAAACCCTAAACGCATGTAGCCCAGTAAAGATCGATGATCAATAAATAAAACTTGATAATATTTTACTCGTTTTCAAATAGTTTGAAAATTGATCAAAATTAAATTTTTAATGAAATACATGTACATGTTATATTCGTTTGTGTCAAAGTCAGTAAAGTCTGTCTTGATAATGTTATTGAGATATCAGTGTCTGTCGTTGAAACTGACGTGTAATGTATTCTCCGTAATGTAATGTCATTGAAACGGAACTGAAATATATTTCCTATACGTCACTGACAACCTCTGCCAGTTACAGACAGTAGTTATTACGTTGTCAAACGTGACATATCCCTGGTCAAACTCGGTAACAGTTTTCCATAATTACCTCTCATCCACACACCATCTCCGGAGAATGTCTCTCCAATTGTCAAAATCGTATAGCCATCTCCGCTCCACATGTACATGTGGTGCACGTATGTGTGCATCTACTGCACTGATACATATATTACCTATACATGTTGGTACATCTCTCTGATATATATATTTATATACACTTACCTGTGACTAAACAGCCAACCACAGAAATATGTACACTATATATTATGTTATCCGCCTAATGTCGACTAGATTTTATGTAACTGCCCACACGATTTCACTAATAGACATCTACTACCACCAATACACAGACACATACATATAGCCTTGCACTGCTACACAAGCTCTGCCGATGTATTGATCAAAAACTGTAAGACATTGATTGTCATGTGACCAACATCTTCTATATAGTGGTCATGTGACCATCTCCTTACTTCTATCAATGGCCCATAACTAAAATCTCTGACAATGGTTTTGGGTCTCAGGGACACCAACTTGTTTTTATTTGAAAATTTTATTTCATTTTGAGTATATAGATTTTAGGATGTTTGTTAAACATTGTTGTTTAACTTAAGGCTATAAATAGATATTGATTGCTAAGATGGTGGGGTAAGAAGAAGATACTAAGGCTCAAAGGCGATTTATACAAAACATTTTATAAATGAGTCGCTAAAAGCATCAAGCTAGAGTGCTAATGATGCAGAACAGTTGGAGAGAGGTCGCCTTCTTAAATGGAGCGTCACATTCCATCTTATTTATAAACACATAAACAGGTTTATATCAAACCGGTAAGAAAGTTCAGAAGCATGATTAATAGATTGCCAAATGTTTTAGTCTCTCACCTATTTTAAATCTTAACTACAAAATTGAAAACAAACATTTGAAAAATGGGTTATCTCCCCATGCAGCTTGAATTATTTCTAATATTCACAATTGGTAGAAAACCTTAAATTGATTGATATATATATAGCCTAAAGACATCCAGTGCATGCAATCTTTTAATGAATCCAGGAATGGGTCATTAAAAATTAAAGATAAAAATATTTTACAACTAAATTTTATTTCTGATACAAGGTGCAATTATCTTTCCATTGTTATTATTTTGTATATAAGTAGAATACCACCAAAATACCTTCAATGGAGGCACAAATGAAACTAATGCAACCCACAAATGCACCAGAACAAAGTCTGAGAATACAACCAAAAAAAAATACAGCTGAATTTTTCAAAATTGCAATTTCCATTTTCTACAGCCAGGGTTTAGTTGGGTTCTTGATAAGTGAGAGAGCGTGTAGCTGTACATGGTATCAGAGAGTCTGATCTGGGAGTTTTCTGGCCTGAATTGGCTACTGTTACTGTTGGCATTATAGACAGATAGGGAGGCTGCTACTGTTTGTAAACAAAGATAGTTTGTTGTCATTTAGCTAATCTATCTAACATAAACACTCAGTAATAGTTTGTCTGCTACTATAGTATCCACATACTATATCTACTGTATCAATGGATGTTAGATGTTTCATTCATTAATTGTAGGTATACAATTCATCTTTAAGACGTACACTTGATTATAAAAGACATTGTCAAAGAAAAAATATGTATATTTACCTGTGTAAGGGAGAAATCTATTCCTATCTCTGCAACAACTTCTGAATTGTGTGCATTTTATTTTCACAACTCCTGAGAAAAGTGGAAATTTCAAAGATTGTAAGATAATCCAATGTGCTCATACATCCTCAAAGCAGAAGACATATATTAATGTTTGGACCCATACATGTCTGGTTTTCGGATGAATATTTCAGTTACGAATTTGTCATGAGTGGAAAGCAAGAACACACAGTGACACTTCTGGGTAGATTTACAATCCTTATTGTGGGTCATTAGACAGATAGGAAATAATCAAAAACAATCAGGTATATGTAGTTCACTAGATCAGATTAGGTGTCCATGAACTAGCTGATGTGACCAGTGACCAATCCAGAGAATGTCCAGAGAGATGATATACTGACCAGTCCAGGGAATGACCACTGTGGTCAGATCACCAACCTGATATTTCTCCTGCTGTCCAATCATTAACAAGTCAAGAGCCAATTATGTCGCCCAAACAAGGCGTGAAATCAGCCTGATCTTTTACCATAGGTGAATAATTTTAATTCATCCCTGTCGAACTAAATCAGGACAAAATCATCACAGCTGAGTGATCAGTTTGTGTATGACAATGTGGTGGTCAGTTTAGGCGATTACAGAAGAATCTGGTCCGAGTGTAGCCCAAGGCGAGGGTATAAAAACCTACTTATCTGTTAGAGATGTGTCTGGTTAGTGCTAATAGCCTTCAGACTGGCCATGTGTCAGGAAAGGACAATATTTTGGTCAGTCCTGGTCATTGCAAACTGGACGGTCCAAACCACAACAGTCTTTGCAAGTACAGAACATTAAATGTCCATCTCATTGACTCCATAAATCAGGTATGATGACTTCTTTTTGTTATATCATTTTAGTTTCTGTAATGCAATACATATTCAGTCAAACCTGTCAATAAAGACCCAATGACAAAGAAAAACAAATAAGACCCGGGCCCTCCCACAAATAAGACCCCTCCCACAAATAAGACCCCCTTCCCAAAATTTGGACATAAGTCTGAAAATGAGAGTTGGTGCTGTAGTAAGATGGTTGGTAATTAAGACAGATTTTTTGGTACCTAAATGGCAGCCCCTGCAGTTTCTGTATGACCCCTTCCCAATTCATCCCCACATAAGATTGCTAAAAGCAAATTAAATATATATAAATAATACAATTTGTAAACCAGTATTAATAAGTGTATTGCAATGGTATACATAAACTTTAGTCATTAGTACAATTATGGTAATTATCTCAAATGCCAAAATTAGTGGCTTTATAATGAGGTAAGTACAAAATTTTCAGAGATTGCCAAAGTACAAAGAAGCAATTAAACACTGGGTAAATCGTCCAAAAGTCATCCTTTATATAGAATTATCTACATCTATATAAGTCTGCTAATGGAAGATAAATACTATATCCTATCTCTAGCCTATCTCTATAATCCCCTGGCCATCCGTCATTGACTGGGCTGTACTTCCTAGAGGGAATTAATTAGAATTTAAATTTAGAAGTGTCAGTCCGGTTCATTTGTTGTGAATTCATTATACAGCTAGCTTCCTGTTAGAGATGTCACTAATTGTTGGTGTAGAGAGATGTCAGTGTGCCCTTCAGTTCTCTGCCATTGGCCTTCAGCAATGATTAGGTCACAAATCAACATGGTCTTAAACAATTACCAACAGGTCAAAGATTTAATTATTCTACTGTGTAAATTTTCACTGCTGCTGTTGTGGGATGTAAATGTTATTTGATTTTGTCCACAGGTAGGACGTGCATATTTGAACGTCCTATGAATTAGTTCGTAATTAATTAAACTATGATCAGGTAATAACAGTCTGCGACTTTGAGCACTAGTCCGATGCCCACCACAAGTAGTTTTATGGCCGGACTAGTGCTTACTGTAATGAACTAGTCTGATTGGACTAGTGGCTTCCCGCCCATTTCAAACTGTTTTAAAATACTATATCGGCAGTGGTCAATTCCATTACAACTCATTTTGAGTGCATTCAGACTGTACTTTGGTAAAAAAAAATCGTAAACTAATGATGACCGAAGTGCTGATCGATGCAAAACGACTGTATATTTATTTTGGACTCGTGTTTAAATAGCCAGACTAATAAAATTTTGAGATTTAGTAGTCCAAAGGACTAGCAGTGAAAAAAAGTTATCCTCACAGACTGTTATAAGAATTCCTAGGTTTGGTTTTAGGGAAAACCTGAGTTTTCTGAATAAAACCAAAACTGTTATCATACCAAGCAACTCACTGACCCACATGAGACTAAAAATTGTTATCAAATTTTTAATTATGCAGAAAAAATGTCATTTCTCCTTGATCATACACATGGCCCCAAAGGTCTCTAATGAAGATAGTCTAAGAATTTCTCATATTGGACAAGGTTTTTATGCCTTGCTCATTATACCACCTCCTAGACACCCCTTTTAGATTTTATATGGGGGTGGGGGTATTTACTGTATTTGCTGTAATTAGCACCCAGGGTGCTTTAAAAAAAAACTGTAACAAATGGGGGTGCTTATTAGGAAACAAAGATGAAATTCAGTAACATTTTGGGTGGAATATCTACACCCTTCATGAAAGAGCGTCATAGCCTTGGATTAGTCTCGTTTTGTCCTGTCTCCTCTCGTCATGACCCATTCTGAATTAACATGGGGAAGTCGACACAGTAGAACATTTCTAGATCTTACAAAACATATATCCTACTATGGTTGTCATGTATTTCTTGTCACAGAAATATGTTGGTATTCTTCTCCTACCAGTTACATCAATGGCCAAAGTATCAGCTAGTCATCTTTAGACCAGAAACAGGTCTTGTAGATTACGTAACATACATTTCTACACACATATCAAGGCCAGGTCCTAACAAAACATGACATCTCTCCTGCAACTCCTTCTGTATGAGGTTTTACCAGTATTTATAACATTGTGTGGTTATTCGACAATAAAGAGTAGTTTTGTATGACTCAAATGTGCAATGCATATGTCATATATCCATTAATTCCTTTACAGGGTCAAATGTCAATGTGTATCTGTCTTTCAAAAAGAAGATTAAGTTGTTTTTTGGAATGGTCACATGCTCACCTGCGACATCTACTTAAAATTGATAAAAGGTTTCCTCCTTTATAATGATGCATCAAAATACAGGGCTTCCAGTAGAGCAATGAGAATGTGTTTTAATTGACTCCCCAAAATCATTTATAGGACTTATCATTTGTTTTGACTCTTCAGATTTCTGAAAAATGGTGACTTCACTTCTGCATCTATTAAAAGTCAAGTCAATAGAACGGCCGTTAGATATGGTATATTCATGAACATATGTTAGACTTGAATTATTTCAGAAAAATAAAAAAATTGTTTTTAACAAACATCTGAAATCGTGAGTTTTCAATTATTTCCATTTCAATTTTTGAACAAAAAATCTAAAAACCAGATGCGGAAACTTCTGTCAATTAACCTGATTCTGTATAAGATGTTTAAAGTTAGATTTAACTCTGAAATCTAAAAACACTGATAAATTTCACTGGAGTGATAAAGTAAACAGAATCTTGAATGTTTAATTGTTTTAAGTGCATGCTTTCATTTCTAACAAAAAATTCTTCAACAGACTCAGTAAAAGTGAAAAACAAACAGATGTTTTGTTAGTGAAGTGATTTCCTGATGTTTTTATCTAGACAACAAAACGTATGTCAGTTACAGACGCTGATAAGTTTCTTTTTCTCCACAATACAATCTGATTTCTGCTCCACAGTTGATGTATCACTTGAGAATCTGACGTGATTGAGAGCAGACATGAGTAGAATAAAACAATTCTTTGACACGAATCGACAAAGAAAGTGTAACCAACAGAGAGACTTATGTTGAACCTGGTTAATGTTAAAATTCTGCGTATCAGTAACGCCCAAATGTACAGCTCTGTTTAGGAAAGTTTGTTTAAATGATTATTTCATTGTTACATTGTACAGAGATATCTGCCCTTGATGATATATATACTTGATTATGATGTCATTATTTTTCAGCAAAAATATGTTGATTTCCCTGAAAAATATGACAAAATACTCACAAAAACAAATGTAACAATTAATTTGACCTTCCTGCAAGGGCAGATAACTCTGTTATATGGAAATGAAGGGTAATCTATTAACGGATTAATTTGATCTACTGGTTGTGTCATTTTATCAATAGTGTCAAAGACAGATCAAGGTTTTGGAATGTTCCATTTAACTCAATTCACCCTGAAGACACATTTAGATTCTTCTAAATCAAAGACTAGACTAATCCATTATGAAATATAAGGGGTGAAAAAGAGTTAAAACTCTACATATTCGGAAAAAAGTCTTTAAAACCATGTCTGTATCATATTCCAATCTCACAAATTAATTTTATGGATATAAAATGTTTTACTGAATCAAAAATCAAGCAAATAATTCTTTGAAAAAAATTAACTAAATAGCAAAATCTCAAGACATATGGGCAAATGTTTTTAATGACATCAAGACAAGAGTAGTTTTTCCATTCTCATTCAACTGATATATGAAGTCATAATTCTGCCTCTAGTTATAGATATGATGCTTTGAATTCAAGATTTTTTAGGCTCCATATCGCATATAAACGTTTTGCAGACATCAATTTTGTTTTAATAAAATGATTTAACCTTATAAATCCTTCAGAATTAAGTTAAAATATCTAATCGATACAATTGTTGTAGCTCTGCTCGGTGTGTTAAATCATTTGATTTATAAAAATAAATGTCATATTCAATTTGAAAGGTTGTATAAGGTGGTTATGACAAATAAATATTAGCATTTATGTTATATTGCAACATTTCTGAGGGACTAGAAATCAAACAGCATTTTGGTTTTGACTGAAATTGTATTGCCTTATTGAATAAGATCCAGGGACACTCAGAATCACCAAATTCATTGAACATGACACATCCGTTTGTTCTATAATTAGATCAGAGGACACATGGTCACAGCATGCATGCACGAACACACGAATGTTTACAATGTGTTTTTATTTTCCCTTGATTGGTCCATATAATAGTGAAGTTGTCACAAGAGGTCACAAGGTCGTGGATGGTGCCCTAAGAGACTGTTAATTGCCATGGCGACACATTTATGACTGTCACATACCAAATTCCTTATATAAAGAGGATCTTGCCTCATTCAAAAGGATATTTCAGATCACATATAGGAAAAGGACACTTTTACAGATAAGGCAGAAGAACATTAAAAAATAGCAACATTTTTATAATGATAGCTTTAACTAAGTTATTGATTTTCCTGTGGAATTTGTCATTAAGATACAAGTACATTTTGTGCAATCGTTTAAGATTTTATTGCTATGGATTTTGTTTGCTACTTTTATATTTTTATGGAAATTATGTCCAGAGAAGATATTACTTTGTTCTTTATTTTACTTTGGAGGTGTCTAAAAGAATTTACTTTTAACTTTAATTACTCAGCTCACGATGTATAACATCACTTTTATGACAATTTTTGTTCAGTTTTGTCAAACACTTTGACGCAATTAAATTGAGCTGATGATTGTAATGAACTATGAAATTCAATAAACGTAGCATTGGTATTGAACATGTGTCGCAGAATCTGAGGATGAGGGCGACACACTGGCGCCATTCCCAGTCCCAAAGATGTAAGGATTCAGGCATAATGGTTTAACGTCAATCTAAATCGGAAGAAATAACTCTCGTTATCACACTGTGTAGGAGGTGATAAAAGAGGACATTAAACAAATGCCAGGATCGGAGTGTACAGAACAAGTTGTATCGGGATGGTTAAAATACAATATTATTGGTAACTCAATGTGATTTTAGCTCCTCAAATTGCAAATAAATAAACACAGAGGAGAAATGGCATTCATATTGTCATTATTATAAAACCTATGGAAAAGGCCACCCAAGAAACAATGACATTTACAGCCAAGTTGTCTTTATAGACAGAGCATATTGTGTGGAAATTTACTTTATTGGACTCTAAGAAAGTTGTCTTAGAGATGATCATCTGAGAATTGAAATCAAACTCAGGCCATTTAGGTAAAAGGAATGTGTATATGTTAACACTGCTAAATCCATCGTCCACAATCGCCCCCCCCCCCCCTCCTCCAACACCTTTCCACCCATTATCTATCCAGATTTCTTTGTTCATTGGGTCAATGGTCAATATTTTCTACCAAGGACATTTCCTAATCAAAAACTTGTGGCATCACATGGTCATTATTTTAGTGAGTATGGTGTATTGTTAGGGGGAACATTCATCATACTAATGTTACAATATAAATTGTCCGTAGCTGTAATGTGAGTATAGCGGTAAATCAGATTTTATATAAAACACTGAGAAGACCATGATTTCACGGCTACGGATATGTCTATGGTCACGCTATGTCCAGCAAGGTCTGTTCTGTTGTCATGGATACCGAGGACCTCACATCAGGTTTTGTTTGGTCATGTTTTTTATTTCATGGTCATGTACCGTATTTGGGCGTTAAGGTTTTTGTGGCTTAAAAAAGCTGGAAAAAACTATATGGCTTTATATAAGTAGTCTGCTTAGACTAAACTCTGAATCTAAGTTTTTGAAAAGATGTCGCAGATGAATTTTAATTCTAGATTATCTCCCCTTAGAATCGGATATATCCTAATGACCAAAGATACGAATCCAAATCTTATGGATAATTTTGATGTTATATAGAGCGCAGGCCAGAGACCAAGACAGAGGTTAAGGTCTATAATAGTTAAGTTACTTTCTCAAGATGGACCACCTGTAAGTAAACACCTGACTAGATGGACCATCTGTAAAAAGTGACCATATGTCTAGTGTGACTGCCTATCAAGTATGACCACCTGTCTATTATGACTACCTGTATAGTGTGACGACCTGTCTAATATGACTGCCTATCAAGCATGACCACCTGTCTATTATGACTACCTGTATAGTGATGACCTGTTTAATATGACTATCTGTCTAGTATGACCACCTGTCCAGTATGACTTTCTGTATAGTGTGATCACCTATCTTTAGGGACTATCTGTCTATTGTGACCACCTGTCTAGTTTGGCTACCTGTATAGTGTGACCACCTGTCTAAAGGGACCAGCTGTCTAGATGAACCATTCTGTACTGAATAGAAAGAATCTCCTGTCATTTTATTTTATTTCCTTTGAAGGTTGATGTGGCTGTAAGTCAGGGTGAATCTAGGTTTACTGCTGAACCTAGCATTTAAAGTGTTACAAATGTTCTGTACCAGATAACCTTTCTGTAGTAAAGTACCTCTCTCTGGTAAAATGCTGCTTTTGTTGGAAATGACAACAAACCTGTTCAATAACACTATTAAAATCTGAATGGACAGCCATTTTGACTTGATATCTTGCCTAATGGGTAGCCATTTTCATCCATTATTCAGACTTATACAAGTCCAGCTGATGCAGTCTCTACCTAGAATCACATCTAACTACAACATTATGCAAAACCTACAGAATAGAAGTAGGCCTGAGTCTGTTCAATAGATCTAATGGTAGCCAAAGGGGGAAACTGCATATAACTCTTCTTGTTTTGATGTCATTTTATGTGAATAGTTTAAGCCAATGAAATTATTTCAGAGACTATTTGGTATTAATGTTGATGGTCAATTCAAATACAATTTGGACGGTCTCTTCTTAAAATGGCTAATAAAATTGCATACATAAATTGCATTTTTGGAGAAGAAAGAAAGTCGATCAATTCTACAGTTTTACTTCAAATACCAATGGAGATTCTTGTAAATTTTTAAATTCAGTTTCTGAAGAAAAATAAAATTTTGTTTAGGTTCATGTGCCTAGAAGAAACGTATGATTCTATTTCAGTAACGGTTTTGTATTCCTGACTAATGTCCTTGATATCAACTACTACTGCTAACGTTAACATCATTTTTATTGCACGAATGAACCAAATGCAATAAAACTCTTTGTAAATGCCAGTATTTCTTTCAGTCTCATATGTGAATTGTTTCTCTACTGTGACTCAATCGAAATGGTGAATTATCTGAAAATAAAACTTTTAATTTCCTCCTTTGTAGTTTTCGCCATTCATGTGTCTTTAGGTAGTTGATATAAAACTCCAGGTTATGTTCTTTTATGGTGAAATATTTGGTAATTTAAAACACTGTAAAAACAAAATTTTATGGCAGTCATTATTTTAAATGCACAAGTTCACAAATCCATTTTGAAATTTAAGCATTATGATGGGTTATCAAGTCACTGCACTTCAAGAGAAATTTGAATGAATGCAATTCTATATGACTCTTTAAGCCAATATTTTGCCCCCCCCCCCCCCCTCAAAAAAAATAATAAAAAAAATAAAAAATAAAAATAAAAAAATCTATAACTTCTGAATATACATTATTTATACAATATGTGAAGCTTTAAGGTAGTGGAGATGATATTACAAAATATTTAGAGCCCTTTTTTGACCACAATTTTTTTATACTAAATTGAACTGTCTAATAGCTATGACTCATTTGCCATGTCCAAAAGTGTGCTGACCAGGCCCTTTGATGATTAATTGTGCTATGAATGCATAATGTGTGGTGTCATTGATGATTAAGTATTCTGAAAGCTGTTTATATGACTCTGTGCCGATACAGGCCTTAGGTGGCCCTTGTGTACTAATTACACTATCAATTGAGTCTGTATATGTCATTATCCCTTCTAAAGCTAATAGTGACTTGTGCGAGACAAATTTGTGTCAATAATGACCGCTGATGACGTAAATACCTTTGTGAAGCTTATATGAAGCCATTACGGTATACAGGTTCTAGGTGGCAATTTTCTTTATTGTTTTGGGTCTATTAGTGACTGCATGTCAATGATGATGTATTACCTATGAAGTCTAATATGCGTCCTATGCGGGATATCATGCCCTTAGTTACCCTTTTCTTTCTGGTTTGGGTCTATTAGTGACGCTGATGATGTAACACTTCTGAAGCTTAAATGACCTGTGCTGGCCCTACATGGCTTTTCCCTACAATTTGGGTCTATTAGTGACTGGCTGATGATGTAATACTTTGAACTTATATGACCTGAACGGATACAGGCCCTACATGCCCTTTTCTTTATCAAATGGGTCTATTAATGACCACTGATGGATGTAATACTTCTGAAGCTTAAATGACCTGAGCGGATACAGGCCCCTACATGCCCTTTTCTTTATCAAATGGGTCTATTAATGACCACTGATGATAATACTTCACTGAAGCTTATACGACCTGAGCAGATACAGGGCCCTACATGCCCTTTTCTTTAACAAATGGGTTATTAATGACCAATGATGATGTAATACTTCTGAAGCTTAAATGACCTGAGCAGATGGCCCTACATGCCCTTTTCTTTATCAAATGGGTCTATTAATGACCACTGATGATGTAATACTTCCTAAGTGTTGTAAGGTTACCAGGCGATGATTTCCGTAATCACCGTCTGTCAGTCTGCTGTGATTGATGTCAGAGGTCCACGAGGTCAATAGAACACAGCACAGGTAACTAATCATATCCACAGGTAGGACATGTCAGGCCTATGTCAAACCCACAGCTTCCGTAGTCAATAAAATAATGGTTCTCCAAAGATGTGTACATGTAAGGTCAGAAGCATATACATGTAATGTTGGATGGGAAACTCAAAGAACCTATATATATATATAACTCTATCTGTTAAAATAAAACTAAAAATATCTACAGTAAAAACTATTTAATTTCAATGTTTTATCAAAAGAAATGTTTGATCTGGTGATAACTCTTCAAATCTAAATGATTTATTTTTCATAATTGCACAAGAAAGGAATTTTACACAAAAATATTAGATGCTTTTTGTCCCGATGAGGCACCGTTGGGGTCTTGTACGTGGGAGGCAAAACTAGAGCTTTAAGAAAAAACTTAGGACGCCACCAGTCTCAAGAATATCATTGCTAAAAATTGGCTTGATAAGTTTTGTCTTTGCAACATGTCCGATTTCAAGTTTCAAACTAGGGGCAGATAATCTAATATTGAAATTCTGCTGAGACTTTTAGGGTCAGTCTGGTGACCAGTGTTATTAAATACCTTTATAATCTGACACTACGTACAGTACCTTAAACTGTGGATCTGGGAGTAGATCGAGCCCTGGCTGTCTAGGTGAGAGGCAATTGTGTGAATAATTACTGTACAATGTCAGCATGGCTAACCTTACACTTAGCTTATAATTAAACTTTAAATATGACATCAACAGTACAGATACAGTAACAAGTGTATGATGATTTGGGTTAATTATCCAATCAGATCTAGAAAGGTTCCATTCTGAATCAGATATCAGTGAGCCATATCTGATTTTAATTTTACAGAGTGTTACCAGATCTGATCAGTCTTCAATCAGTTCTGGTTGTCATCATTATAGAAATTAATTAATCTTAGTCTAATTACCATTCATCAGAAGGACAGTTGGTTAGAAACAGGAATGACAGCAGGACGGCTATTGACTGACTTTAATGGTCAGTGTAGCCAGGTGGGATTTCCACGTCTGACCATTGTCAAGCCAGATAATAAAACAGTAATGATTTGGTGACCACAATGTATTCTTCTTGATTCTATATTTGGGTGATGATTAAGTTTCCTTTTCCTATTAATTACTGTATCATTACTGTATCATCAGGTTGTTTTGCCGGGGATGATACATCAGAGATTCAGCTAGCCCTATCATAATCACCTTGTTTGTCTCTTTGTCCACATTGATTGGTTCTAGAGATTTCTTTGAAAACCATTTTAGCTAGGCCTATGGTTTTGAAATTGCACTTAGTAATAGCCAATGGTATGTCGATCTGCAATAGTGTTTGAATTTTTTCACATAATGGTCTGTAAAAAAATCAAACTTAAAGATGTCTGCTTTTAATGAAAATTGGTACATGTATTATGTACATGGGTTCTTGATATATCTGGGTTTTCCCTGTGCCTGTTTTTCTTCAGTATACATGTAAAAACTAGAGGATTTATGCGGACATACTACACATATATGCAAAACCTGCAATTTATGCATCCTTTCCCTCATTTCAAGTACACCAGCTGTTCTTATATTCATGTGACCCTGACTTAAAAATCCAAGTTAAAATGCAAGTTAAAAAATATATCTTGAATTCTTTTCTTAATTATCTTGAGATTTAACTGGTGTACATCTATATCAAACAATGTTTAGTGTGCTAAATTAATTGTCATTTCTGCCTTAACCCAAAAAGTTCAACATTTTAGTATATTTATTTAATAATTTCAATGGTGTATGTCAAGGAGACCCTTTAGTAGACCTTTATTTTTTTTTAAAAAAAAATCATCAACAGATTTAAAATATTTCAGTAAGTCCTTGTGATGAAAAAGATATCGAACACCAATAGAACTAAAATATTAATATGAAAAACACAAAAATTATGTACCAGTAAAATTCCTTATGCATATTGTGCAGGAAGTAGATTTAGGGACAACTGACATTTTATCATCTTGTTTTGTAACAGGACATTTTCAATTTTGAACAACACGTTCTCAAAGAAAGCTTGTTTGGCGACCACATACTGCGTGATATATTTGAGAATGTTCTAGCTTTATAACAATGTTTATAAGATTGACAAGTTGGCCTACATATTATCCACATGGTCCTCTTCATTGTTGTTAGATAAATCACATAAAAATCGACCTTTTCTGACCAGGACATCCATCGTTTATCATCCCCGACATTGCTTACACAGTTCGAGGGTACCTCAGGTGCAGAGTTAAGAAATTCTAGATCACAGTTTTAATTTAAGCTAAACATTTTAACGGTGTCAAGTTTAAGCGTTAAATCACTCATGTAACTTTGTAAGTAATTCAAGAACAGCTATCGGAGCTCATTCTGGTGAAAATCGTACCATGCTGTCCGCAGGTGTTCAATAATATAACACACTGACCTCAAGTCGATTTCATTCATTTGAATTTTACATTTACAAGCAATTTTTGACTCAGTGGTGAAAAAATTCAACTGAAATACCAGAAGCTTTAATTGAAGCATATATATTCACTGATTTTTTTTAACAATTTTAGAACTGAATCATCCAATTCATCATATTGATTAAATTCTTTTACAAAATGTTGGATTTTTTTCATTTACAGATGTTTCTAATTGCTCTTTAAAAATGATAATCCATATAAAATCATATTCTTCAAATGAACTTATTCTCAAAGTATTGCATATATACTGGTATATAAGATTATTAAAGAGAAAACTTCAACTTCAATATTCTTTTACCAGTAACTTTGTGATCTTAAAGAAATACAGACTAATATACTGTAACAGTATAATTCTAAAATGAATTGAAAATGTCTCTTGCGGAATGAAATGATATATATGAAAAATGTAATTGATTGCATAATCCATTGCTTCCAAATAAATACTTACGTGATTTCATATGCATGTCTTTGGATATTGGAATCAACAGTTGGGTAAACCACAGATACATATATCGCTATAATGTCAGAAAGTGTCGTTTTATATCCCGACTTGCTTTGAATTCAAAATTTAAATTTGAATAATCCTATGACATCACTTTTAATCGGCAGACAGCTGAAATGCATTTGTGTGTACAGTAAATACAAAAGGTGAAGGTCGAGGGGGGATGGGTCGATCGTCACCGAAAAACATGCTCCAGTCTAGATTAAAGACCTAGGCTTCTTATCTACGCTGTTATTTCCGAGTCTAACCTGCAGAAATAGCATTGGTAGCTGTGTAGACAAAGATTAAGTAGTAGTAGCGTTTCACAGGTAACATACAGGTAAAACGATCAGGTGATTTTCAGGTGTATTCAAGGTCATCTTAGGTTGTCTCTTTGTGCCTGTGCAACTTCTTCATCTATGTAATTAAAAAGAAAATAATTTAATAAATTATGATCCCATTCAAACAGACTTTTAAAAATTATTCTTGTTGATTTTGAATCGTTCGGTTTTGTTAGTACGGTAATTCATTCCATTTCGATTTCTAATAATTGTCTCAAAAAAAGAACAATTACTTTGACAAATTGGCCATTTATTTGAAGTACATATGTTTTTCCTTTGAATATAAATTCTTGTCATTCAAGAAATTTCTTGTCTTTCAGATGTTTTAAAAATCAAACATCTATTCTAAAAAGTTACTCGTATCTTCTATCCTACAAATATGCAAGCATTAGCGTTAAAAAGAACAATGGATATACTAAACGAGAACTGATGGCCAATTGGTTGGCCTTTCCCAAAATTCAAACTTTGTTTACATACATGTTCTGTATGTATTTGATTAATCAGGAAAAACGACTTATATAAAAATGAATAAGATACATCTGTTGTCAAGAGCTGTCATATGCCATCATAATTTTTACTTGTAATTAATGCATCATAATTAGATCGTAATGTCTTCATTGAGGGATATATTTTGGAGTTATCTCCCTTGTTTACAATTTGCTCAAGCCAATAAGATCATGGAAAAATATGACACCACCTTTTCGTAGCATCGTTACTATTGGGTAAACTAAAGACTATTCGTGACCTTGGGGACATGTATCAGTTCAGTCTATAACTAATTTACCCCTGATATGTCATAATGAACTGATCTGGTCTTTGATTTAGAAGAGTCTAAATATGTACTCAGGGTGTGAATGAGTTAATATCCTAAGGTGATAAATGAGGACCCAACATGTGTTGATTTCATCATATAAGGAATTCGTGGTGCGCAGAAGACATTTCTTCATGGCCAAGATGTGTTTGTTTGCTTTCAATGATAAATGTTATGTTTGTTAAAATACCGGTACCTGACGTACCCGACAGAGAATTATACATTGCTATATGCAGTCCACTTGACAATCTTGGAAATATTGAACAAACTTTGATAAATTAAATCACTAGGTATTTCCTGTGGCATTTAGATTTTTCCTGCAAATTATCAATGCTAGGTTTCAGACATGATATTACTATGTGGCGAAACTATTTAATGGACAAGAAACTATTGTTTTACAATAATGTTTAGACATAATAAGAGAGATAAGGAGATGTGTTAGTTAGCTTGTTTGACCAATAATATATAAATATAATTATAATTATTTAAAGTTGTATTTCTTGTAATTTTCGCCTTCACAAACTCTAATAAAACATACAATGTGTGAATATGGATGCTTAAATATGATGGTTCAGATCCATGAAAGCATCGATTTACTTATGACATAGCGGTTTTTTAAATGTCGCATGAAATATCACAAGTTTTAAAAGTACCGCCACAGTCAACGCTATGTTTCAAACTTTCGGGTAATATCAGAAAACCGATATTACATTTCGCATCATGTGACTGACATCGGCGGTACCTGTATAGATCAGAACCTCTCGAGCGGTATCAGGTGATCAATAATGGCAATAGCCATACAGATCGGAATAGATCGGAAACAGTTCAGATACATTTGAGCTATTTTAAAAATGTGTACACATTAAAAATCAATATCTTAATTCAATTGTTTAATAACTTTGCGAATCTGAACTTTACAAAAATCAGTAATTATCGAAAGTTTAAAACTTAGAGAGGCGAAGAAAAATATGTAGAACACTTTAAATATTTTGTCAATGCTAAAAATACAACAAGTCACAGACCATACAATTTTAATGATAAATTATCTTAAAGCATTACCACAGGTATATGAAATAAAAAAGAAAACTTTTCACATCCTTTTGCGCCATATATATATTTACTGAGTCTAGACGGCTCTGAAAAGTTATTCATATATTGATGAAAATTTGTTTTTTCTGAGTGAACAACCATGAGAAATGGTCAGGTCTGTGCTCATGTGCTTCTATCCTTGCATTAGATTCTTGTACACTAAAAATCAATGACCTCCAGATGACATATGGTAGGCTTTCTTTTGTATTGTATAACAGGGAGCCACCTGCTGCTACAGGGAGAAACTATATGACCTTGAATGTTCATAATGCAAAGTACCCCAGCAAAAAACCAAGTATAGATATAACAATGACCAGGTTATCTCCCTTGGAAAGATTATGCCATTATTCAATATCTATGTATCCAATATAATTAATAAAATTAATTTAATTTCAATTTAATGTTCCTTTTATTGTCATTCTTTAAATTTGATAATTTAAAAAGACATAAAGTGAAATAGTAAATAAAGCTATATGAACAAGATAAAAAAAGTGTAATATATCAGATTTGACCAAATTTGTGGTGGATTAAAAGATAATTTGAGGTTATTTATGGAGTCTTAGTTAATGACACAAACAATATTAACGCCTGTATTGATATCTGCATTAGAGTCAGTTTAACACGATCCTCTTGGGAGCCGAGTGGATTGGATAGTTTATAACACACAGCTCCCCTAGGAGTCAACACTCCCTGTAATTATTAGGTATGCGTCATCATCCTGTTGACCACAGGAATTTATCGGTAATCAATAAACATCCTTTTAGGGCGGATACTTAATTCCTTCGTCCACACAGATATTCTTTATTAGGGGTCGTCGTAATGGTAATAAGATTCACCAGATCACTGGCAGGCTGCATCAGAATTTTGATGAATTCTGCAGCTTCATTTCAATAATGATTAAACATTTCATTAATTCAAGTATTTTGTTTTGTAAGGAGGATTCATAGCAATTCATTAATTCTTGGTATCCGATTTTATAATCGGGATTTTATGAGGTTCTTGTTTCTTGGTCTTGAAGTATTGAAATAATTAAAGCAGAATACCAGGGATAGAATTTATTGAATTTAATAGTATACTTCTTTATCAGCATCGTACATACACCTTGATATAAACTTATGAATCGGTAGATCCTCATTAGTGGATAAACTAATGATCTTGAACATTTACTTCTCTAGACGTTTAAGTACGTATATCCATAGCATTTTAAAAGAATAATGCATTTTAGAATTGGCACCTTCCAAAAAAACTATATTAACTCATTCACACATACCTGAAATCTCAATATGGACTATTCCAGTCTTTGATCTAGAAGAGTCTAAATGCATCTTCAGGGGTGAATGGCTTAATACAAGGTATCCAAGGGGGACTTATAGGATAACATACAGTAATATTGAACCATTGACTACAGATGTTGAACAGGAATGCCTTCACCTAAAAAGAATTTTAAAATCCTTCACAAGCTTCCTGGCCAGCAGAAGATCCATTGGAAACGGTTTAAGCACCATTCCAATGAGAGATATGTCTGCTTTGTCCATCAAATCCCCTGTCTGTCAGATATTGTTGGGATGCCTTTCTCCTCTCTGATGGAGAGATGATAGCAGTTTAAAAGCTGCAGATCAATAAAGTTGTCAGTAGCCCATCCAGCATCTACAGCTTCTGTGGTGCTTGACCACATGGTGACCTTGAGAATGACCTTTGTTTAACTGGGGAGTGAAGAGTTTATACTCTACTCAAGGAAATATTCTAGATAGACATGTTTGTTATCACACCAGTTTGTTTGACCAGTGGTCAAATGATGACCTTGGGATTGACTGCTGTAAATAGACCTATTTTAGCCCAGTCAAATTTAAGGGCAAATACCGAAAACTGTGAATTATGATTTATTGGCGTGGATATTAATGATGATTCATTGCCTCAAATATTCTTTTACAAAATTTAGCACTGTACATTAATTTGTGATTCAAAGATAATGTGAAAAGTGCTAAAATAAAAGTTACAGCTAAGAAAAAGTCTTAAGAATTTCTCTCTAACTTAATTTAAAAAAAAAAAAAAAATTTTAGAGAGCTGTCTAATTTAACACTTCACAAACAAAAATGTACAAAAGCTATAGGCACTCTTTGGGGATAAACTGTATGGTAAGATAATTTTGTTTCAATAATTGTAAAAAATGAATCCACATTCCCTTTGGCTCTATTTTTTGTTGTGAGAACTACAAGGAGCTGTTTTTGTGCTGTTGTTATTTTGTCCTTGTACAGATGGGGTTTTTCACACCAAAGTTGTGTTGTATTGATTTTGTAGCTGTTACAATGTCGGCAGGAGAAAGTGCAGCTGACCATTGGTCATCCATCACTGTGACAGACTCAGGAACTGTTGATACTGACCATCTGGTCAAACAGATTGGTCAGTTCCTGGACATCATTATTTATAATGACCAAGATGTGATGTCTATGTTGACTTGTGCCATAGTGTACAATGAAACACATCTGTTGGATATATATACTGTAGAACTTGAATTTTTGTTGTGCAGAAATTTTAGTTGTTGTTTTTGTTTTTGTTGGGGTTTTTTAAAAGATGATATAAAAACAAACTCCTGATTGATAAAAAATAATGTTCCAATTGCTAAAATACCACAAATAACTTTCTACCCACGGAATGATTCAAAAGATTCAAACCACGAAAGAAACTGTTCTCTAGTAATCAATTTCTGAATAAATGCTTAATTCTTTCTTGAACACTCTCATCTCATCAATACCATTCAACTATCACCCTTACCCTATCCCTCTAAAAAATTACCAAAAAAAAAATTAATTATAAAAAAGAAAAATTGATTATAAAAAAAAAAAACTTACAGAACAAACAAAATCAAATTGAAAGAATGTTCACAAACATGTTTATATACACTAATTATCTTGTCTATCAACTGTCAATTTTTCTGAATTCGTTAGACCAACTTAAGTTTTTCTTTCTGAGAGGTCCCACTGAAGCAATTACTATGATTGTTATATCGCTAATTAAAACTACCTCGGTCACCTCTATAGTTCAGTTGATGTGGATGTTACACTTCCTTTCATGGCAGCACTAAGTGAGGTCCCTTGACATCGAAAAGAGACAGCATCTGCGACAACAGTGACAACCGATCAGTTCAACCAATCAGATTGAAGACCATAATAGATCAGCCAGGATGTGGTGTTATGCAATATAGTTAAGAGCAGGAAAACCGAGGCTTTTAAAACAAACCGCTGTTAATAATGCCACTCAAGTCACAGGAACTCTTGGGAGTCATGGATCCTATCACTGCCTTGATTAAGCATTTTCCTGATTAGGTTGACTCTGATTTGTTACACGTCTAGTGTATCATTCACAATCTGTTAAGTTGGCTTTCAGAATAGGTAATATGGTTTTCGATTTGGACAATTTGGTTCGGTTTGTATGACTTATTTTACATATTGTATTGATAGATATGGTCTTTTAAAAAACAATGTCAGGTTTGGAAGGTGCAGGAAATCCAAAGGTTCCAGAGAAAAAACTACTTCAAAACCTGTCAATTTCTCCAGGTTGGCCTTGAAATTTTACTCCCAAGTTGGACCCCTCATCTCAATGACACAGGGAACCTCCTGCAGTGTATTGTCTATAATGAAAATGTGAAAGTTAACGAAATAGCAAATCCCAAAATCCAAGAATCACAAATGCCTGAAGGGAGAAAACTTATTTGCAGGAACCTAAGATGTTTGATTAGACTATAGCCATCAGTCTCTAGAACATTGAAAAAAATCACTAAAATTTTTGCTTGATTATTTTTGTCTCTTCTACATGCCTGTTTCTAAGTTTAAAACTAAGGGGAGATAATCTATTAAAGAACTCTGCTGAGATAGCCTTATCAACAACTTAGGGTCTGGTGGCCATTCTATGAGTATATAAGTTGGCGGAAATCAACTTAACCACAAATATAGCAAAAATTAATTCACCTCAAATAAAAGAAAACAATACATACGGTACACTAAATACTTATTGCCAAGAGAATTCTTGTTTCAATCAAAGTACATAAGAGTCATACTTTAAATCTCAGGGCTCAGATTTGTTTGTTTGTGTATAACCTTCATTTAAGATTTTCAGCCTTGCTTTTCATGCAGTAGCACAATGTAACCGTACCCAATAGTTAATTTTACAACTTTTCTCTACCCTTTGAAGACCCCAGAGTTAAAGTAACACTTCCTTGACACTTTGACTCTGTAGTTTCAGTACTTTCCACTTTATATTGCATACTTGTCATGGCTGAAATCAGATCTCGCCAATTTCTCAGCTCACTTCGCCAAATTAAAAGGTTTCATATGTAATCTTTTGACCCTTGAAGTCTTCATGTGTGAATAAGAAAACTGTTTTTTCTAACTAAAATCAAGCATACTTCGATGTTTTTTGGGGTTTTTTTTTCTGTCCTAATGTAACTGTCAATGTCATTTAAATACATGTCAGTTCTGGATGGTAAACATGTACTAACAAAAACCTCATATTGCATGAATTGGTAGCATCCTTAAAGGTTGAGGATTCAAAAATAAGTAAGAAGGATCAATTTTGCTATTTTCATATCAACAACTTCTTTTCTATAAAAATATCTTGATGCATTTGAATCTTCAATAAAATGATTTCCATATTGGCATATCAGTATATTTGCCTACATTGCAGTTTGCAATTACGTCTCTTTAAATAAATTTTCTTGGATGAAGTGAATAAAACAGAGAAATGAGCTCTGATTTAATTCTATGGCTCAACTACATGTGGTGTAATGAAGGCCACATTTAATCAGCCAAATTATCTGTAAAAACCAGGTTTGTATTTATCTGCAGACATCTTATCCAAATGTGATACATTTAATCCAATCTACTTTATATCTCATAGACATGGAACATGGAAATTGAGCTTCAGACTGATAAAGCTTATCCTCATACAAATTATCCTGATTTTGATGTAAATCTTCAAAGTTTCACGAAAAAATTCCCTGCAATTTCTTTATCCTGTTGATCTTGTGTGCAGCCAATTTGTTTACCGTAATGACCCCTATAACTGCAGTAATTGTGGTTCATATATATAGCTGTAGGTGTAGGATTCTAAGTCTCAAAACCTGATACCTAATGCCTATCCCATATCTGGTTTTAACTCATTCACCCCTGAAAATTCAGAATGAACTAGTCTAGGCTTTGATTTAGAAGAGTCTAAATGTGTCTTCAGGGTTGAACAAGTTTATAGGGTATTTGCAGTACGTGAGGAACCTTATCTGAAGATATAATCCTCATCTGTGCAGTCTGCATCTTCAGCAAAGATCTCCCCAGAAGATTACATCTTAATCCTTTAGAGCCCAAACACATTTATATATCCAAATAATCTCAACTTATATCCCGCCTATTATCATGTATTTTGACTTTTGTTTCGACGACAGCAATCATGCTTATATTTGTCTGAAAAGCTTCTAAACATGTTTTGACTAAAACACAGTGATCATCCTCAAGAAATGGTGTCTTACTTTCCAAAATATGTTCATGAGGGATGATATATAAAATCCTTTCTTCTTTTGATGTTGTGGTGCTCAAGTGGTCAAAATAGCCTGATGTATTGCCACAATGAAGCCCTCTACCTCTGGGTCACGAGTTTGAATCCCACCTCAGGATGATTGCCATGGAGTTACAGTCTTCTAGTTGACAGTTTTTTTTCTAGGCTTTCCTTTACCATATACACTTGGCACATCATTAAATGTCCCTGGCTGTTAATTGGATGCTTATATGAGCTAACGGGGCCAAACCAAAAATGGTTCAATTTGCTGATACATGAAAAATTTCAGGAAGGTTAATATCTTGTTTTATAGGACCTACCTCAATCATGACATTGTTGCTCCCGTTATTCCTCCAGATGTCATCATTTGTGGTTCACACCTGTATATCATACTTAGTGCCCCAATACCTACTGTTTATAACTGTGTTGATTGTTTGCAAATCCTGGCCCTGGTTATGAATACATTGTAACAAATCCAGGACCCCTTCAGACTGACCATTACGCTGTCATGACCTCTTCAGATGGCCAATTACCAGAGGTTTTGTAAGGTATTCAGGACAAGTACCCACTGACTACAACAACTGACCAGAGCTGCTTTGTGGTCAGTCCGACCTGGACAATGGAGTGACCAGAGAGGACAAATATTGGTGTTGACTTATACGTTCTATGGGTACTTCTTGTCAATACCAAACAAAGGTGTCTGACAGGGTGCTAAAATTTGTTTATTTGTCCATCTAATCCCTTAGCATTTCCTATTCTTCTGTTCTGTTTAATCTGTGAATGTGGTTTTGTGTCACCTGTCAATGGATGCAGGCTTCTGTTTGTATTTTCACCCAAATGCTCCTGTCCATTTTCAGTCTTCATTTGAGGTTAAAGTTTAGCACAAGACAGATTTTGACATATTATTTAAAAAGTGGAGCTGTGGCTAGCGGTTAGAATTATATGTCAGTCACATTTACCACTTAGTAAAATGCAACGTAGATTCAGATGGCTAGTGGTTGAACTTGTTATACCCATAACTCCTTTCTCCATGTTTGAAATGTCTGACCATTAAGTCCTAGCCCTTTTACAATACGATATGGAGAAAAATTTGTTACTGTCTAGGATCAAGGAGAACAGCATGCCTGCTATTATTTGTCCTGGTCAGGTCTGAAGTGAGATAAATTAACATATTTAACCAGTTATGTCAATAGAATTATAGATACCTTATCTGGCCTAGATAAAGTCACTGAACCTGTGTCCTTACAACACTACCCACTGCCCAATCCCTGTGTTTCTGCCAAGTCTATAACAAGTTAATTATCATTGTTTATACAAATAAACCATATTTACCGGACAGATTTTGTATCAGTTTACCTGTCAGACAGATATTTAGTCATTCTATAGGTCAAAATGATATATCCGCCATCCCTGTCTAATATCAGTTGAATAAAATTTTATACAGGTTAGTATTTATTAACAAAACTGTGAAAGATATCATTTATGCAATGATCTTGATTAAGGAATTTTTACACAGAAAGCATTCATTTACTGCTTTAAATACTGTACATTTTATATGTCCTACCACTTGTGAGAAGAGTCTCTGTCGACTCAATGAGCACTGGAATGAAAATAAAGTAATATTATTATTATTGTTATTATTAAAAAAGTTGACTGATGGACACACACAATGGGTGCCACGCCATATATGGCATATTAACTCATTCACCCCTGAAATTTTATAATGGACTGGTCCAGTCTTTGAATTAGAAAAGCTCAAATGAGTCTACAGGATGGATGAGTTAAGCTTTCTGGCCTTGAGCTAGAAAAAAGAAAAATTATCCATAAAATCATAAATCATCTTTGCATGGTTACATGTCCGTGTTGTTTTGATTATCAGGAAATCATCAGAGATGTAATCATCTCTTTGACTGATCGTGTTTCGTTTCATTTTGTTTTAGGTCACATATAATGCTAACAATGAATTGGTTTTATTGCATTCCATTAGACAAGATTTCATAAAGCAATGAATAGCATTGATTCTCTGTTTATGCTGCGAGCTAGATTTGAGTTATTAGGTAACTCACAGCCATTTTTCGCTTATCTAAACATGTATAACAACGAAATAGTTTTAACGAGTGCCAAAGGTTTTTCTGTCATAAAATGATAATTGTGGTCTTCGTGTAACACATATGGATTTCAATGGACAATCAACATGCCAGTGGTTGGGAGACAATTATTTCCTAACTGACTGGTCCTTTTTAAAAAAACAGGGAGGGAGGGGGGGGGGGGGGTGTCGATGGCTGCCACATAGAATCAGAAGAGGGAGACCCTGGCTATAGGGGCTCTAATTTCTTATCTGTTCCATCACTTGACAGAAAACCTATACACATGCTCGTCTGGAATGTTCAGTTAGAAAATTACATTAGCAGTGAATGGCTCTGTCAATTTGTGTTTGTAGATTTTATCTTTTTTTCTGTGCTACTTGTTACATAAAAGC
This sequence comes from Argopecten irradians, assembly GCF_041381155.1. Lineage (NCBI taxonomy): Eukaryota > Metazoa > Mollusca > Bivalvia > Pectinida > Pectinidae > Argopecten > Argopecten irradians. Next base: position 42,137,069 of record NC_091140.1, on the reverse strand, counting down.
TACCATTACATATACATTATGTATAATGGAGAAGGCTGAAATTCTGCTTTGTTGCAATCAGGTTTGGTCCTTTTGTAAATGAATAATAGAAACATATCAATAAGATAAATTTGTTATTGTCATTACCGTATATATAATTCATCTGCAGTTATATTATGTGCTGTAAATATGAAAATATAAACTGTATTTATCTTAGAGCTATCAATCAAAAGCTGTCTTTGAAATCATGCAGATGAAAAGTTTTCAGTGTTTTGTTTCACATTCATGATGCATTCGCATACAGCTACAATTCCATTTGATAAAGCTTAAAAAGTTAACTAATTCTTATTACCGTATTCGACCCAATAAGCATCCATGTCCGTCCCTGTAAGCGCTCTTCCCCGTTTTGAGGTCTCAATTTCAATTTCCCAGGCATAAATAAAGACCAAAACTACAAATTTGCAATAATTTGGTCTTATTAAGCGCCTTTTCATTTGTTTCAATTTTTCAAATGTCCTGGATGCTTATTGGATCAAATATGGTATCCTAGGATACTTGCAGCCATGCATTTATAAGTTTTATGTATGTTAATTAGTCAAGTCAAATGTGTGTGCAGTAGGCAATGGAAATCAATGTATAATCAATGGGGATAGAAGTCTGTATAAACATCTAGGTAGATACGTAATTCATGTGGGAATGGGTTTTATGGCCAGGGAGCTTATGCACAGATTTGCGTACATGGTTTCAGCTTTAGTTCTTACCATCAGGCCGCAAGGTGTCATCAAGAGATTACAACAAATGCACTATGTCTAACGAACGTGATGACTACCTTTGATGTTAACACCTGTAACGAGCCTGATTGCTACCTTTGATGCTAACACCTGATGCTGGCCTACCTGTTAATGCTCTACCTGACCAATAAACAGGTACTTTATGACCCTCATTACAGCCAGGTAAAATCTCTGATTAAGACACGCACCAGAGAAAATTATACCCTGGGACTTCGAACCGCTCGGCGAACATCACACCTGATCTGTTAGTAGTCTGAACAACCACTCTACAAATTGAAATACAAGCACACATGGAATTAATTTCCCTTTGAAATGTGCCAGTTAGCTTTGTGTGGAGATATTTCAGGTTTATAGGGAACAGAGAAAACAAACAATAGCATCCCGCAAACCTAACATTTATGGCTGTAGAATATTGATTCCGCCACGCAAACTCTTCTTTACATTTCACCATAAAGATGATTGTTCGTTTTTTCCTGGTATTAGGTTGCTGTATTAATCAGGGGATGTTGGTTTTTGTATCGGTATCCCAAAGGGTTTCCCTGTTCCAATCTGATGAAATTTAGCTGCTTTGGTGTAGAAGTTAATTTCGGTGTAAAATAAATAGAACAAAAGAATTAAATGTAGTGGTTCTTCCTGAAGGTTTTTTATTTGCATCATAAGAGTTGTGGAGAGAGCTTGGTTCTCCGGGGAATACACAAGCTGGTGAGCATGGGTCAAAGCAATGTCCATGAGGTTGTGTGGACAATGTAGAATTATTCAGAAATGTGTTTGTGATGGGAATTAGGGGTAAACAAGGTCAGGGACGAGTGATACACTAATGCCATGGTCAGGATTAGTTTGTACATGATATATATAGCCTTTCCAATACGACTCCTCACTCTCTAGTCAGAGGCTTATATGCAGAGACACCATAAGTCATTATGGTATATTTCATATGTAGATTACATACCATAAAAGATAATTAATTTGTTCCGATTTTGTTTTGTGGTTACCCTTGTAAATTCTTCCTGTAAATGGCAAAAAACTTATAATGTTGACGTTGACATCATATTTTTTTCACATTGGCTGTCAATACAAGTAGCTTGTAGTAAGTATATAGTACATCACATGATAAAACTAACCATTTATTGATTCTTTGGACAGAAATCCTCAGTATTCAAGAATCTAACTTGACTCCAGGGATGCATATATGTAAAGTATTTTGGTATCATGAATTTTAAGTAGAATTGATTTACTGTTTTAGTTTAACACTGTCCCTAGAAAGATAATTGGTGATTACAGGCTTTAGATCAGTCAAATGTGAGATTCCATCAAAATCAAATCTGGCGCAGCATTAAAGCTTACGTTAGATCTGAAATACAGGTTTTTGTATGAAATGTTTTGATTTTAAGCATTTCTATTCAAAAGATTTCCATTGAAAAAAACTTCAAATGCAAAATCAAATTCCATACAGATAACTGTAAAATAGGCATTTTACTGTGGGAAAAAGGTGAAAAATGACTTGATTACCCTATGAACAGGTTGAGGTTGTGTTAGAGTTTGGAGGTAAAAGCCAAAGTTCTCAATAAATGGGAAAAAAAATATAAAATTAAACCTACGATTAGCACATCTAGTTGTCCCCCTCGGTCACATATAGCAATGTTAGGATAGCCTAAACAAATCAGACACTTACATAATGGGAAAAAAGCTTACGGCTGAAGCAATCTGTTTCGTTAATGCGTATTGGAAAATGGAGAAACTCTGCAGCATTATTTTGTTGCTCTGGTGGTGTCTGCTGTACATTCATTCGGCACCGATGATGGGACACTCCTTAATAGATTGTCTATCCGCAGTAGACACTGACATTAAAGGTTGTTATGTATCAATAATGGATCGTTGTCAGATCAGACGGAGGAACATGATATCATATTAGGGCCTGAATATTGATATAGATACAAATGTTGATTTGGATCCATGAATGTCGAGATAGGGTTTGGTATTGAAACATCATGGGAGGAAATCGGTGTAGCATGAAAAGAATCAATGATAGACATGACTACATGCATGAAATTCCGTTTTTGAAATTGAGCATCATCCAGGAGCATTATGTGTCAGATCAATGAAACACAATCTGGTTAAAAATTGTATTTTCGTTTTCCACGCAATGTAATCAGATTGAGGGAACATAGCTACAAAGATACAGTAAAAGGGACTCAGGGATCATCTTTATTTAGAAAGACCTATCTGCTTAATGCACAATTTGCCCTGTGTATTAAAGACCACTTTTTCCTTATGGATGATCTTTATAGACAGGTTTGGATACCATTGGGTGGTCTTTATAGACAGGTTTGACTGCATGTGTAAGAAAAATAAAATAGGGGAAGGAACAAGTGTGGAAGGTAATGTCTAAGAAATTGGAGGTGAACATGTACATGATGTTGGGTTTTTGGTTTCCATGGATAAGATTGAAATTATTCCCAAGGTTCTACAGGGTGTTTTATTTTTGGCAGTAATCTAGATTTGTGACATTTGTGTATTTTTTCAGACGGATGGCCGTCCTTAACCCCTTGAAGCAGACGGACAGTATCATTATGCAGGACACAGATTTGGCGGGACCATTTGTCTTTTGTCTGGCTTTTGGAGGATTCTCTCATGCATGGTAACAACCTGATCCTCTTTCTTTAATAACATAATTCGGTATTTAGATGCTGATAAGTTTGAGGACTATTTGGAAAAAAACTAAAGTATTTCCAAACGATTGACACATTCACTATCAGTGTTCAGATTCAACGATAAAGGTTAATGTCACTTAGGGGACAGTTACCATGGTAACAGAATAGTGGCTCCAGATGCTGCCCCTGACACTATTGGTCAGTACTGGTGACAGTGACCAGCTGACCCGATGATGGACCGTATGACAATGATAAGAGGTTAATGGGTTATAAGGCGATAACAGCCTGCTCTCTGTTGTTCCTATAATTTAAGTGACACAGCTGTCCTTATAAATCTGTATTAAGAGATAACACACTGTCATCCTCACAATAAATACATCATACCTGTCAGGATTATTATCTTATCTTGGGGATTTGGGGTCTAAATTGATTATAAAAGCAATTGTTCAAATATCTCACTTTCTAACTTTCTCAAAAAATCTTCTCCCAAGGGTTATTTGGGAAAAAACCAATTCCCCATTAAAATTTTAATGCCCTTTACCTTCAATACCATTGACTGAAATTACCAATTCCACCTGATTTCAACTCAACATCCCCTCCCTTTTACAACACTATCAAAAAATGATTTTAAAACCTTGAAAATTCATTACCTTGTTTCTAGTATAAATAAAACATTATCTTTTTGCCTATTCACATGTGTGTAGGGGTCAAAGGTTCAAAATTGCTCATTTCCACATTATATAAATACTTTTCCCATCCATTCCCCCTCCTTTATTCTTCTGGAAAAATACCCTATGCAAATAAGCGGAATTCTTAGTACATAACACGATTGGCACATCGGGTTGTCAAATAACCCAGGTTTTTGCACCAGACCAAAGTGTCAGAACTCTCACAAAAATGGCATTTCAGGTTAAATCATCAGAGCAATTGCTACGCAACAGTCAAGCTGATATTGATGATGATGATGATGATGATGATGACGATGTTGAAAATATTATTAAGGAAGATCAAGATGATTGTTTTAAAATATACAAAATTTAAGACGATACCTAACAGTAACATTTGTATTTCAGGCGTAGGAAAGCTACAGTTTTGGCTTTATCTATGGTATTGGTGTCGTCGGGTGCCTGGCCATGTACAGTCTGCTGAATCTGATGAGTGTTAAGGGCGTGTCCGCGGGTTGTGTGATCAGCGTTCTCGGCTACTGTCTTCTCCCGATGGTCATCCTGTCATTTTCTGCTGTCGTCTTCTCTCTTCAGTAAGTAACCATCTGTACCAGTGTTTTAAAGTGTTTGAAATGCTCTTAAAAAAGCTGTCTCAAAAAGTCATTTTCCTGTACATGTGTTAAGGAGACTGGTTTGAAGTAGAGCATCTGGATAGTGTTCAGAGGTCCTGAGTTCAAAACTTCAGTCTACTACTACATTTTCTCCCCTCCTATTATAAATGCATATTTGCTGTTCTTGAACTGAATTGGAATTTCCCAAGTAAATTGGAATTCCTGGTCATAAATTCATCAACATGAAACTTGAGTGTGATTTACCATTACAATTATCTCCACTTTTCAAACTTATTCATACATAGGTAAAACACAAGAATTAACAAAACATATTCAATAATGCTTAAATGTGTATAAAGGGGAATAACTCTTACATTTGTGTATGAGAAATGTCATCAGAGCCATGGTTTGGAGAAAGAGCTTGTATAGAGAAGTAACTCTTTAACTGTTAACTGATCCAAAATAATTCCATTGTGTTTGTTATTGTAGAGGCCTGATTGGGATAGTGCTGACGGCCGTATCTGTTATCTGGTGTAGTCTGTCCGCGTCCAAGTTATTCGTGTCGGCCTTGTCCATGGATCACCAACAGCCCCTGGTTGCCTATCCCTGTGCTTTAGTGTACGGGGTGTTCGCTTTACTTACAGTATTTTAAGACTTTGTGCCAATGATTTAAAGATACTTCTCATCAAGAGACTTATACCAAATGTTTTTAACTTAATATGAGGAACTCTAAATAAATATTATTATTTCTTAATTTCAAAGAAATTAATCAATTTTATGGAAAGATACTGATGATATTAAAACAGATAAATATTTTACACAAGCTTTTGATGTTAACCTTTAAATCCAGAAATATTTTTGAAATTGAAAAGAATGAGCAACTTTGCATGGGTGATAGAAGGGGAAGGAGACAACTCCCTTTGCTTCTTGAACCTCAGCAACCTAACATCTATTGAGAGAAGGGAGATAACTCCATTAGCTTCTGTGTGGAACCTAGACATTAAGACCATGTGATAAAATGTGTGCAAGTCTTTTCATTGTGATGGTTGTTTTTCTCCTGAAATCAATATTATTATTATGCAATCGTTATAAATGTAGAATTCACAGCTTTTGAAATAAAAAGAAAATAATATTTATAATCTTCCATAACACTTTTTTTCACAAGTTTATTCTGGTCACTATGGTAATTGAGAGCTAAGGACTAACATTTATGAAAGTGTGCAATATTTCTTAAACCTTGCACGTGTAAGTTCAAGGTTCAAAGTTTACGACCCTTGAGATATCTGAGGGATGAAAGAAAAGCCAATAAAAGGGGGTAGTGGGAGAATTTGTAATCAATAGAGAAATTGAAAAAATACATATGTCGTAAACGAATAAAGTTGAGGATCTCATAAAAAGTTTTGGAAACTTAATGGTTTGAATGCATACTGTAGGCTTCTAATAATCTTACTACATTGTTTGATAATGAAATAATATTGTCAAAAATTATCCTAAATATTGTTTTTTAATATGCATCATGAATACTTTAATTACATGTACATTTGTATGTGCTCTTCTTGATAGGCAATGTTCATGACATTTGTGGTAAAAGAAAATAAAACATTTGTAATAATTCTGACTGTGTCTTTCGTCTTTTTACCTGAGCAATTAAAAGTCATTTATAGTCTTGTATTTGAGGTGAGAATTTGAACAATGTCACTCAGCGACAAGAGATCCAAGAGAGATCTTGATTTGTGCTATCTACAATTACATGATCTATTCTACATTTTGTATATGTTTTAAAGTAAAGTAAGCTCTTAGCGATTTCCGTTTCAAACCAAGTTTATGAAGATAAACTTTTTGCAGATTTAAGAAAGAAAGAGAAAACTTTTCACAAGTATGTAATTCATTAATTTGTGGAGAGATTTTACTCCAATTGTGAAATTCATAAAAGTAAATCTCATGAGAAAGAAAGTTGATTTACAATACACAAATTTACACTGCAGAAGCAACAAACTTCAATGATCAAAATTTAATAAGGCTGTCAATAAGCCAACTTCTCTTCAAATCAAATGAAATTTGCATAACCAAAGACCATGAAAATCTCACACCTGAAATTTAATAAAGATTCCTTTGCAACTTTTTGAGAAAAAGACAAGCAAAATTCAATTGTCAGAATTCAAAATGGCTACCTCTTGGCCAAAATGCAACTTGCACAGCTAGGGTCCAGACGTTCACTACAACATTTATGTACAATGTACATTGTAAATAACATTGGATGGAATATCCCTTCAACAGTTTTTGAATACAGTTACCGTACTCACCATGCTTAGCACCCCTCCCCTTTTTCTGGAGAAGGAGTTGAAGTTGTATAAACACCTTCATCTTCAACGATGGTTTTACAACATGTGATACCTCTAACATCAGCATTGTAACCCATACTACATCAACTTAAAGTTTTTTTTTACATGTGAATCAAATATAACAATGTGTCTCAAAGGACAATAGGTATTTAAATGTTTACTGTAACAAATTAATGTGCCTTGAGGACAGAAAAATTTCGCTGACTTCTTTCATTCAAAACTTACATTTTGGTTCGCTAATAATCACTCCCTTTGTTTGTTTGTTTGTTTATCTTTTAAGCAAACTATCATATTTCAAGAAAGGATACTTGTATCAGCCATTCTGCCTTTTCATCAGTGACAATATAGAATGTGAACAACTAAGAACTAAAGAAAATCTACATATGAAATTTCAGATAGATTCCTTCAGTACTTTTAGAGAAAGAGTCATCAAAGTATTGTGTTAGGACCACAAAACATTTGATAATTGTTGACCATTTATACACATGTCCTTCAATTTCTTGTTAAGACCAATATAGCATTATAGCTTTATACTGTAAATATACTTATTTGGCAAAAAAAAGGCGATCATGAACAGCGCAGTGATAAACTCACACAATTATCATAAAATAGAAATGATACACTGAAAGTAAAATGGGCGCAACCATATTTTACAGAGCATTTCTTGCCTGTTATATATAAATAAGTAAGACTTACACTAAAATATGAACGTTTACATTATCTTTCTGAACAAAAATCAAGGCACCAGATATTGATGCCAAAGGACTTTGAAAAAAGTGTTCTTGGTAGAAAGAGGCAGACTTCATGAAAGCAGAAAGGGAGTGGGACGATTGGTTTGTCCATTGTCAGTATATGTAATGTGAGCTGAAGGGGGTTGCGGTTGTTCTTTGTCTCAGGAGGCTTGTATCACTTAGATAGCACAATAAATAGGATAGGAATTCCATTATTACAAAGAGTCAAAAGACAAACATTTACTGCAGTATTCCAAAACTAGTCCGCTAAACCTGCCTATATTATTAGGTTTTTTTTTTATTTTTTTTTGCTAATTATCAATTTTTAATTATATTAGCCTAAAAAATTAAAAAAGCTATATGCCTTTATAATTAGATTTTTTTTTTTTGCTATATTAATATATATTAGGCAAAATTTTTTTAAAAAGCCTAATAATATAGGCAGGTTTAGCGACTATTCCAAAACATGCACTCAATATTGTCTTAAAATATGAGGTATATCTAGTTCACCAACCAACCATAGTATAGATTATCATTAAAAATTTCTAGTGATTTTAGGCCTAATGAAGCGGTAAATATGTTTCTTACCTTAGCAGAATGCAATTTAGACTTGCAAATACATGATGAAACGGCAAGGTAAGGCATAAATGCAATTGCATCTGCTACCTAAATGCAAAACAATATGAAAACAAACTTTTAAATCGTTCACTTTCATGAGATAGAGAGAGGGTCTTAAATGGTCTATTTACAAAGGGCCATTTCAAAACAACATTGGTATGGGACCTGTCTTTTTCTTTTCTTCCTTGCGAACTTTCGCCTTTCTATTGTCTCCACAACTTCGCTAGCCAGGGGCAATACTTTCAGATACAAAGTACCTGTACTGATTACCCTTAGCTTGCGAAGTTGTGTCACCCTTGACACCGAATCACTTTTGACAATGAGTTTAGCATCTTTGAGGAACAAATAACAGCTTGCAATGAAATGCACACCTTTATTCAATATCCAAAGATGGCTTATGGTCAGGAAATGGTTTCGGGTTGAAGGAAGTGTTCTCTTAAAAATGGCAGAAAAATCAGTAATTGCCTGAACAAAAATGTTTAGTTAATCAATCTTCCTCACACAATACCATTTTTAAATAACAAATTGTCAGAATATCAATTCTACAAATCCAAAACAAATCCTCCCCATTTTCGGCTCTACTTCAGTGAAGGATATCTACGTCATTGCTGAAAAAGGAAAGCCAGATAACCAAGAGAAAAATAAACAACGATATGCAGGTACTGCCCCACGTTAGACTCGAACGTTTTACAGGTTGTAAAAGAAGTAAACTGTTGGAATATTTTAAAATTATTTACACTGATGCACTGGGTTTGGAATCGAATCTAGTTTTCAAGTTATGAATTTTGGCTTGTGAAGCTTCATATCAAAACGTATCGTATGAAACATTGCCAATATCTTGATACATAAAGTTACTGATGGAAATCGAGATTTTATTGAATATACGACATTAGTTTCTCGATTGAATTTATTCCCTTCAGATGCCAACACCCCAAATCCACCCACCAAATTATCATTTCACAAGAAATGTCATTTGCGTGTCGATTTTCCAAATAAACCTATTAAAATTTTACAAGGAATATCATTCATTTCTTTCAATGACTACTGACCCATTTGGATTTTTATTTCCCTTCGTTTAACTTATTTACTTGTACACTGTAAATAATCTAATATTCCAGTCCGTTTTTGTAAGTTCGGATCGTTCTGTTGCCAAAGCAACAGTTTTGTGGTGATGTCAGAGCCTCGCTCTGATGACGGTAGTTAACCACGCATTAAGCTAAATTTCAAAGACGACGCAAATTCACATATTTCTCTTAATATCAGAAAAAAAAATCATCTGTTGTCTAGGTAAAAAGCCTATTATCACTTTGTATAGATTTTGTTTAAAAAACGATGATTTTTTTTATCAGAAACTAAATAATCATATTTGATGCTTAGCCAATACAGGCCTGGGAAAACGAAACCTTCCTCTTAGATGTTCAGATGCCCGAAGCTTCAAATTTGAAGAAATATTATATTGTTGAAACAATGATCTTTATACCTTAGTGACGTCATTGAGTATAACAAAAGGAACAGCTAGCCTAGACCATAAAACCTTTCATTGTTTGAACTTCCATGTCGACTGCCTTTTGTTATAGGGATGTTCAGAAAAAGATTATGATAAAAAACCGCTTGTATATTTTAAGTCTGTTTTCCGTTTTATAATGTGTAAACAGGCATAAAGCCGGAGAGTTTCAGTGTCCTTAGTATTTCAAAATCGATGTAAAGGTATCTTACGATTAGGATTCATGTTTGCAGTTAGTTGCGATAACGTAGCTCTAGACGACAGAAGATTTCAGACAGATGATCGTCGTCAGAGAGCGAAGTGAAGGCAGAATTACCATTATCCATTAGAACGTGTACGATTTATGAATAAAGGGAAGTTAGCATTGACGAATTCAAGATTTTGAAAATAAAGTGATCCAAATGCACGAGCGATGAATTGCAGATATTTGTGATACGGTACGGTTCACCGTTGTTTGTCTTACCGATATATGAAATATAGAGGACGCCTCAAAGTCACCCAACTCCCATTTTATAAACTACAAAATAAAATAAAGCATCCATATTGTACATAATGTAATAAAACAAATTTAAATGCTTAAACTTTACTAAAATGTGATACATTAAAATGGTTAAAGTGAATAGTCGGGCAAAGAAAACCAGTCTAAATGCGTTCATTGGCCTTCCAAAAGTTCTCACATATTAATAGGACGGTCAAGTTCTGCTTAGTTTCCCAGTTCTGACCATTAAAGTAAAGAAAAGTTGAAAGCATTGAAAGCGAGGCTGCGTGGAAATGTAACCACAGACATAGTGAGCCGGGAGGACGTTTTAGAATTCCCATACTTTAAATTAATTTCACCGTACGCAGACAGATTTTGACGAGAGATTTTATTTTTCTATTTCATAAGAAATAGTACTGGATACATTTACACCATTTTTACCAACTTTAGCCATCCTTGCCCGACTGTTCACTATAAAATTTAGCTATTTTATTAATATATAAATATATATTGAAAACATTGATCTTTATCAAAAATGATTAAATAAATAACATATTTAAAAGATTCAAATTATAGTAGGTGGATTTTGTTCTTACAATATTTGTATATTAATGTTTGCATCCATCCCTCTAGATACTCTTTACGTGGTGGGTGTTTTTAGGGCTTTTCACCATGTGGTGATGAAAAGACCTATTGTTTTTGTTCTGTTTTTTGTAAGTATAATTATTATTCTACACTTTTTTTGTGTCCAAAAGATCTTCAAAATGGTAAGAGGTATGCCAATGGCCTTATTGTTATATTGTATGGCATGAGTTGAAGGGGTGACCGCAACATTTTTAAGTAGGTCAAAAATCCAAGATGGCCGCCATGACGTCATACCTAAAAAGTTTAAAACAGCCATAACTCAAACACCGTTTAAGATACAGCAAATATTTTTGATGTTTTATGTAGATCGTATAAAAGACTAACTTTAAATCAAAAACAGCAATTAGGTCAAAGGTCAAACAAAAAAGTTCGCTATGGGTTCAAAGTTCACGAATTTTTATTTTATTTTTTTTTTGATTTTGCGAAATTTCTTTTTACATATCGATGCAGAATGTCATTCTGATGAATTTGGTGTCTTTTATTTTTCGGTAGCACTTCCGGTTAATGCTGTATGCCATTTTGAACAATCCTTTGATCTTTGCTAAATTCCCGCCAAAATGTTTAACATTATATATTGTCGAACTGAATGACTAATATAGTCTGCAATTGCTATAGAAAGGACCCCTCTAATGTTCTCTAACGTTTGATATGATTTTCATCTTCATCAAAAAAACAAAATGGCCGCTATGACGTCATATCTTAAAATTTAAAAATGCTTATAACTCACTAACAGTTCTTTTCACAGATTTCATCCAATAATATTTTTTGCAGATAATCTTAAGCGTAAACTTTTTCTTTCTACAAAAAATGGCAACCTCCGGTTTTCGGTAAGGGTCAAATGTTAAAGGTCCTGTTTTTAACACTAAACTTGAAAACTTTTCTCCTGAAGTTCTGTAAGGTCTAGGATCTTCATATTTCATATATAAGATGTCCAGGGGATGGGCTATAAAGTCAGATACTAGGAATGACCTTGACCCATATTCAAGTTCACGGGGGTCAAATACACATATCATATTGATAAATACAATGTTTAAATGATCATAACTAACTTATCGTTGGTTTTACAGCTTTCATGCAATTATGTTATTTGAAGATAATCTACAGGGCAATGTTTTTCTAATAATAACTTGTTATAACAAGAGATCCCAGAGGGATCTTGGCGCCCACCATTGAGTGAACTTTATTGGATCTTTGTAAAACTGATCTTTTCTCTGCTTTTCCTTCTTTCCCTGCTTCCTCCACCTGTCGGCCATGTTGTTTTCCGATTGGTCCCAAAATGCAATATGCATGACTAGGGACCAAGGGGAACCTACACATGAAATTTCAGAAAGATCCCTTTAGTACTTTCTGAGAAATAGCGATAAGAAACTTCAAATGACAAAATCCAAGATGGCCGCCTGTCGGCCATGTTGTTTTCCGATCGGTCCCAAAATGCAATATGCAAAACTAGGGACCAAGGGGAACCTACACATGAAATTTGAGAAAGATCCCTTCAGTACTTTCTGAGAAATAGCGATAACAAGGATTGTTTACTACGGACGGACGGACGACGGACAATTTCTAGTTGTAAAATGATTTCTGCAGGTATGTTTCCATCCAAACAAACATAAGACTTACATCTGATGTTGTAGCTTCTGTGTATATACATGTTTCACAAGGACCTGGCACGAAAAATTTAACCTGGCACGAATAAAATTATTATATAATAACAGTATATATATATTATTGACAGGTCCCTGTGACATGTTTGTCTGTCCATTCGAATGATTTTCACAGCTTAATTCATCAAACCTGATGGTTTTCAATAGGTCATTTTTTGACAGTTATGGCATTATATCTAACATATTCTTCTGCTTTAACTTTTTTTCATATTTAACATAGACTGGTTTCACGTGGTTTAGCCAGTGTTCAAATGTGTAATATTAATTCATGCAGGCGTCAATTATTTCTGAACGAGATAGTTTTAACATGATCATGTACACGTCTGTTCTGTAGCTAAAAACCGGCAAGGTATACATTATAATTGGAAATGGTGTAACATTAGATTAACTGTTGTGGGCGAATATAATCAGTATAATGCATAAGATCAAAATTAAATTCAGGGATAACTCGTAGAATTACAAATAACGTTTCGTATTTCTTCACGGCTATGTGTAATATGTATTTTAATGCGTTCACGTATCGATATAGATATTATGCTCATCATAAGCGACCGTGCTTAGTCACATGACTTCAAAGACTCGATCTGACCGTTGGTCGGAATATTCCCGCCTTATCCATTGTTCATGAGAAGTCCGGCGAACTGACAACACAATTTTGAGCTTCCGAATTGCAACACTTTATACAGGCAAAAGGCAAGTCCGTTCTGAACATTTCATTTATACGATATATATACGATATATATATATATATATATATACATACAGTATTGTTTTAGATTTAAAGACTTATTAACAAAGTCTTACATTCCCGTATGTGAAGTAATACTGGCATAAATCACAGGGACCTGGCAAGAATTTCATAACCAACGGCAACGATACACGTGTATATATCTCTCCTCTCAAAAAACCTAAAACCACATGTACGTTTTTTGTATTGTTTTTCTCTTTGTTTGATATAATATGTAAGCCACGTAACATTGGACATACTCATGAACATATCTCAGTTTCTACATGCAATTTCTACATGCGCACACATCACAATCATTTGAGTTATCGCACAAAATTATAATTACATGTATTTTTTTAATTATTTTTTTATGAAAACCATGAACTTCTCAATATTTTAAGGTTTAAGACCCTGTTTAAACTAGTGATGTTTTTGTATGCCTATACATTGTATATCACTGTATTCACTTCTTAGGTGTATTTGCATAACATACATATACATGTACTTAGTTACTAAACATCCTCGATATTCCAGGGGTTCCGATCACTTACGATCTCTACACGTGTAGAGATAGTAAGTGATCGGAACCCCTGGAGTATCGAGGATGGTTACTAAAAAGTGTCTATGCATCCGTACTAACCTTACTAGATATAATACTGTTGACTCTGTATAGGCTGATGTGTTGTTTGTAAATTTTGGCAAATTATGCAAAAAATGTAAATTTTCAGTTTTGCATGTCCACAGGGTTCAGTACATATTTCTGTCACCAAACAACCATGTCATTATGTTTACTAGTGTTTATAGCATGTAGTAGGAACGCTGGTTTGACCGGATTCGACTTTATAAAGGCATACACATATAAATTGTCCGGAAAATTTGACATTATTTAGGTTTTGTTCAACTACAGCTTAGACATGATATATTAAACAGGGTCTCAAACCTTAATTGTCCATTCAAGATCTCATTTTACACTCTTCTATTTCAGGTTATACACGGTTATTTTAGTAAAACAAACTTTATTCTAGTCCTACATATTTTACTATTAATTTGTATGGATATACATAATGTACATGTAAACCCTGGTCAAGGCACAAACACTGATATATTGACTATATTCCACATAAATATTCGCAGCTTAAGAAATAAAATAACTCACCTCCAAAACATTGCAGGTGAATTCCACGTAGTATGCATCACCGAATCTCATTTAGACAGCACTATTTCTGATGACGATATACAGACCGTGTACATTCCTATGGTGGAGGTGTTGTCGTCTATATATCTTATTATATTTATGCCAAACGTTGTCTTGACTTAGAATTTCCATCAGGTGAAGTCGTATGGGTAGAATATTCTTTAATAATTCCTCATACCTCCTTTGCACAGTTTACAGACCCAATCATAGTATAAATCCTTTTTGGGAACAATTTGAAAACTCCACTGAAAACTTGATGAAAATCGGCATGTAATAATAGTTGAAGACTTGGACATTTATTGACTCTCAGAAACCCGTCACATATACTTAGTGATAGTATACGTCCATATTCCTTTTCCAATGTCATACACTAACCTACACGTGTAGGTCGAACGCGCGCTTCGTCACTAGATCCCGTGCTGGTCAGCGATGCGTGCGAAATAGAGCTTTCCGGTGTTATCGATGTATGTAGATCACGATATATTTCTGACCATGATATCGATGCCACTATGGTTGAAATGTACTAATAATTGTTTACGTTCGATCTGGTGACCATGCTATAAAAATGCTAATTACCGATACTTTAATGATCTTATACAAAATATGCCAGGTCCCTGTGGTTGTTATTTAGAGGCGCTCAATCATGTAATGATATGTGTAAATTATTTTCTGAAAAAAATACTCAGAATATGCCCGTGTTTGTATTCCCACTAAAAATATTATTATAAGACCTAATGATAAGCCGTGTTTACATATGAATTACGACATGAAATAAGAGTGAGAAATAGGTTACATAAAAAAAACTTAAACGTAGCTATTCATTGCTAAATTTAGATAAATTTGAAAAAGCAAAGAAATCATGTCAATAATTTAAAACGCAGAACCAGGGAATTATTTTTCGCTAATGTAAATGGACTATTAGACAATTTTGCCAAAAACAACCAAAATGATTTCTGGAAACTTCTGCGTAATTTAATAAAGGGTTGTGATACCGTTTCTAATATTCCCATTAAGATATCCTGTTAATAATACTATTATGGTAGACAATGAACGAAAAGCTAATGTTTTAAACGATTACTTTGTATCTATATCAACCTTATGTGATACTGGTGTTCCCTTACCATATGTTAATACCAGAACACAAAGTCGTATGGGCGATGTTTTTTTACGCATACTGATATTATCGATATTCTAAGTTCCAAAACTAGGCAAAGCTGTAGGTATTGATAAAATATTACTATAATAAATATATATATGTATACTGTTGGTTAAAACATTTCGTGCCAGGTCCCTGTGGACATGGTAAATAGACTTATCTGATTAAAATACAGATCCTTATAACCACTCCGTTCAAAAGAGGATCTGACAACATCCCATAAGAGGTCATGTTCGCATGACCTTTATACCACCTGTACATGTACATCAAATCAAAAACATTTTCTACACCTAGCTACATCAATTGAAAACGCCATTTCGTCCCAGTATAAATATACACTTAGCTTTGTTGTGCTCTTTGGGCGAGATGACTATGTACATTAAATAATTCTGACTGTTTTTTTAAACTGTTTCGTCCCAAGACATGATTCTGGCAGCAGCAATATTTTTCAAAAGGTCACCAGAGCGTGACCCCTAATGGGATGTTGTCAGATCCTCTTACCAAACGTACGTAGTGATAATAAGGATCTGTATTTTAATCAGATTGGGACTAGTCTGGAGTAGCTGGGGCTAAAAGGGCTAACTTTGGTCATATTTACTGAGTTAAGGCCCTCTGGGCCTCTTGTACTTATTATATTTGGTGATTTAATATCCTGGTTGAGGATTATTTTCAGAAGTTACCAGAGATTATTTAATACATGTAGTTTGTGTAATACATAAAGGGAGACAATCTGTTCCCACTCTATAACATTAATCTAGGGGAGACAATCCATTCCTTTATAACATTACCTCCCTTTAATAGATAATGCTTTAATTTCTTTTTTCCTTTTCCCATTTATCATTTCATCTTTACAGTATATATAAACATATAATTACATATACTCCTATACATACACTTTTACTCACTTTCACACTCCCATTCAAATTTCTGATTTATATTGGTCAATCAATCTATATCCATCTTTCCATACTTTTGTTAGCTTTCTTTTTTCTTATAAATAATCATAATCTTTATTGTATGTTTTCAGAATATATTCCACACTCATTTGCTTTCATTCTCTTACTCATTCATCATGGTTTAAGATAAAAACATAAGAAACATTTCGTTATGATTTTTAGTTATAATTCTTTAGTATATTGTCACTGTACCTTTTTGTAATATAATTTTTGTGAATTTAGAATTAAGGGTTTTTTATGATGGCATCTAATTTATCTTTATACAAATATCTTGCTATCTATACAGGTGGTCCTGAGATGTATTGTCTCCCCTTCATTGGTCAGCCAATCAAAAACGTTTTGCAAACTGATCGTCGCCGAGCTGTGCAGGAGATCAAAGGGGTCCAAACTATTTACCGTTACAAGTTTTGCTAAATAATAAGCGGTATCGCTGTAATTGAAATTGATTGATCATTTTACACTTGAACAGCAAGCTGAAAACAGCTGACCGGGTGTCTCTCAATCCATTTGATATTGATTATAATTTAATTATATTAATTAACTATCTGTTTCAGTTTTCCTAGATCCATGTGACAACAGGAAGTGCAACATGGTAAGCATCCTTGTATGACGACAGATGGTTCCCCTCCATGAATGGTATACTGGAGTCGTGAAAAACTACCAAGTGCATTTAGGTAAGTATACTCTCACTGTGACAACACCCGGTATATCTGCCAGGTTAATGCATTTTCATCAATTTGTGCGCAAATGTGCCATGCGACATTGCGATAATGTGCCATGCGACATTGTGTTTGTCGCATGGCTCATTGTTTCAATGTCGCATTGTCGCCCATGCGACAGTGCGACAAAGCCTAAATCAATCACCATAGAAATCAGAAATATCTAACTTTCGACTTATCAAATAGAAGGGAAAGTCGGCCATGTTGATTGACGTGTTAAAATAAGCACTTCATGTATATATTGCCATTACAATAATTATATATTTTCTTCTCACGCAAATGGTAACCACGAAACGTGGCCCTTGTAGGAGACTATATCTTTCAGTTTTCCGAAAACCGAGTGACGACAGGAAGGGCAACATGATAAGCAACCTTGGATGACGACGGATTGTTCAACTCCATGAATGGTATACTGGAGACCCGAGTGACGACAGGAAGGGCAACATGGTAAGCATCATTGGATGACGACGGATGGTTCACCTCCATGAATGGTATACTGAGAGTCTTGTAAAACTACCAAGTGCATTTAGGTAAGTATACTCTCACTGTGACAACACCCGTATATCTGCCAGGTTAATGCATTTTCATCAATTTGTACGCAAATGTGCCATGCGACAGTGCGATAATGTGCCATGCGACAGTGTGTTTGTCGCATGGCTCATTGTTTCAATGTCGCATTGTCGCCCATGCGACAGTGCGACAAAGCCTAAATCAATCACCATAGAAATCAGAAATATCTAACTTTCGACTTATCAAATGGAAGGGAAAGTCGGCCATGTTGATTGACGTTTTAAAATAAGCACTTCATATATATATTGCCATTACAATAATTATGTATTTTCTTCTCACGCAAATGGTAACCACGAAACGTGGCCCTTGTAGGAGACTATATCTTTCAGTTTTCCGAAAACCGAGTGACGACAGGAAGGGCAACATGGTAAACATCCTTGGATGACGATGGATTGTTCAATTCCATGAATGGTATACAGGAGACCCGAGTGACGACAGGAAAGGCAACATGGTAAGCATCATTGGATGACGACGGATGGTTCACCTGCATGAACGGTATACTGGAGTCGTGAAAAACTACCAAGTGCATTTAGGTAAGTATACTCTCACTGTGACAACACCCGTTATATCTGCCAGGTTAATGCATTTTCATCAATTTGTACGCAAATGTGCCATGCGACAGTGCGATAATGTGCCATGCGACATTGTGTTTGTCGCATGGCTCATTGTTTCAATGTCGCATTGTCGCCCATGCGACAGTGCGACAAAGCCTAAATCAATCACCATAGAAATCAGAAATATCTAATTTTCGACTTATCAAATAGAAGGGAAAGTCAGCCATATTGATTGACGTTTCGAAATAAGCACTTCAAATATATATTGCCATTACAATAATTATATATTTTCTTCTCTCGCAAATGGTAACCACGAAACGTGGCCGTTGTTGGAGACTATATCTTTCAGTTTTCCGAGACCCGAGTGACGACAGGAAGGGCAACATGGTAAGCATCCTTGGATGACGATGGATTGTTCAATTCCATGAATGGTATACTGGAGACCCGAGTGACGACAGGAAAGGCAACATGGTAAGCATCATTGGATGACGACGGATGGTTCACCTCCATGAATGGTATACTGAGAGTCTTGAAAAACTACCAAGTGCATTTAGGTAAGTATACTCTCACTGTGACAACACCCGGTATATCTGCCAGGTTAATGCATTTTCATCAATTTGTACGCAAATGTGCCATGCGACAGTGCGATAATGCGCCATGCGACAGTGCGATAATGCGCCATGCGACATTGTGTTTGTCGCATGGCTCATTGTTTCAATGTCGCATTGTCGCCCATGCGACAGTGCGACAAAGCCTAAATCAATCACCATAGAAATCAGAAATATCTAACTTTCGACTTATCAAATAGAAGGGAAAGTCGGCCATGTTGATTGACGTGTTAAAATAAGCACTTCATATATATATTGCCATTACAATAATTATATATTTTCTTCTCACGCAAATGGTAACTACGAAACGTGGCCCTTGTAGGAGACTATATCTTTCAGTTTTTTTTATTCAGAATTTTAATGGAGACCCGAGTGTCTACGACAGGAAAACATGGTAAGCATCATTGGATTGACGACGGATGGTTCACCTCCATAAATGGTATACTGAGAGTCTTGAAAAACTACCAAGTGCATTTAGGTAAGTATACTCTCACTGTGACAACACCCGGTATATCTGCCAGATTAATGCATTTTCATCAATTTGTACGCAAATGTGCCATGCGACAGTGCGATAATGTGCCATGCGACATTGTGTTTGTCGCATGGCTCATTGTTCCAATGTCGCATTGTCGCCCATGCGACAGTGCGACAAAGCCTAAATCAATCACCATAGAAATCAGAAATATCTAATTTTCGACTTATCAACTGCAAGGGAAAGTCAGCCATATTGATAGCGTGTTTCGAAATAAGCACTTCATGTATATATTGCCATTACAATAATAATATATTTTCTTCTCTCGCAAATGGTAACCACGAAACGTGGCCCTTGTAGGAGACTATATCTTTCAGTTTTCCGAAACCCGAAGTGACGACAGGAAGGGCAACATGGTAAGCAACCTTGGATGACGACGGATTGTTCAATTCCATGAATGGTATACTGGAGACCCGAGTGACGACAGGAAGGGCAACATGGTAAGCATCATTGGATGACGACGGATGGTTCACCTGCATGAACGGTATACTGAGAGTCGTGAAAAACTACCAAGTGCATTTAGATAAGTATACTCTCACTGTGACAACACCCGGTATATCTGCCAGGTTAATGCATTTTCATCAATTTGTACGCAAATGTGCCATGCGACAGTGCGATAATGTGCCATGCGACAGTGTGTTTGTCGCATGGCTCATTGTTTCAATGTCGCATTGTCGCCCATGCGACAGTGCGACAAAGCCTAAATCAATCACCATAGAAATCAGAAATATCTAACTTTCGACTTATCAAATAGAAGGGAAAGTCGGCCATGTTGATTGACGTGTTAAAATAAGCACTTCATATATATATTGCCATTACAATAATTATATATATTTTCTTCCCGCGCAAATGGTAACCACGAAACGTGGCCCTTGTAGGAGACTATATCTTTCAGTTTTCCGAAAACCCGAGTGACGACAGGAAGGGCAACATGGTAAACATCCTTGGATGACGATGGATTGTTCAATTCCATGAATGGTATACTGGAGACCCGAGTGACGACAGGAAAGGCAATATGGTAAGCATCATTGGATGACGACGGATGGTTCACCTCCATGAATGGTATACTGAGAGTCTTGTAAAACTACCAAGTGCATTTAGGTAAGTATACTCTCACTGTGACAACACCCGGTATATCTGCCAGGTTAATGCATTTTCATCAATTTGTACGCAAATGTGCCATGCGACAGTGCGATAATGTGCCATGCGACATTGTGTTTGTCGCATGGCTCATTGTTCCAATGTCGCATTGTCGCCCATGCGACAGTGCGACAAAGCCTAAATCAATCACCATAGAAATCAGAAATATCTAACTTTTCGACTTATCAAATAGAAGGGAAAGTCGGCCATATTGATTGACGTTTCGAAATAAGCACTTCAATATATATATTTGCCATTACAATAATTATATATTTTCTTCTCACGCAAATGGTAACCACGAAACGTGGCCCTTGTAGGAGACTATATCTTTCAGTTTTCCGAGACCCGAGTGACGACAGGAAGGGCAACATGGTAAACATCCTTGGATGACGATGGATTGTTCAATTCCATGAATGGTATACTGGAGACCCGAGTGACGACAGGAAAGGCAACATGGTAAGCATCATTGGATGACGACGGATGGTTCACCTCCATGAATGGTATACTGAGAGTCTTGTAAAACTACCAAGTGCATTTAGGTCAGTATACTCTCACTGTGACAACACTCGGTATATCTGCCAGGTTAATGCATTTTCATCAATTTCTACGCAAATGTGCCATGCGACAGTGCGATAATGTGCCATGCGACATTGTGTTTGTCGCATGGCTCATTGTTTCAATGTCGCATTGTCGCCAATGCGACAGTGCGACAAAGCCTAAATCAATCACCATAGAAATCAGAAATATCTAACTTTCGACTTATCAAATAGAAGGGAAAGTCGGCCATGTTGATTGACGTGTTAAAATAAGCACTTCATATATATATTGCCATTACAATAATTATATATTTTCTTCTCACGCAAATGGTAACCACGAAACGTGGCCCTTGTTGGAGACTATATCTTTCAGTTTTCCGAGACCCGAGTGACGACAGGAAGGGCAACATGGTAAGCATCCTTGGATGACGACGGATTGTTCAATTCCATGAATGGTATACTGGAGACCCGAGTGACGACAGGAAGGGCAACATGGTAAGCATCCTTGGATGACGACGGATGGTTCACCTCCATGAATGGTATACTGAGAGTCTTGAAAAACTACCAAGTGCATTTAGGTAAGTATACTCTCACTGTGACAACACCCGGTATATCTGCCAGGTTAATGCATTTTCATCAATTTGTACGCAAATGTGCCATGCGACAGTGCGATAATGTGCCATGCGACATTGTGTTTGTCGCATGGCTCATTGTTCCAATGTCGCATTGTCGCCCATGCGACAGTGCGACAAAGCCTAAATCAATCACCAAAGAAATCAGAAATATCTAATTTTCGACTTATCAACTGCAAGGAAAAGTCAGCCATATTGATTGACGTTTCGAAATAAGCACTTCAAATATATATTGCCATTACAATAATTATATATTTTCTTCTCTCGCAAATGGTAACCACGAAACGTGGCCCTTGTAGGAGACTATATCTTTCAGTTTTCCGAGACCCGAGTGACGACAGGAAGGGCAACATGGTAAACATCCTTGGATGACGACGGATTGTTCAATTCCATGAATGGTATACTGGAGACCCGAGTGACGACAGGAAGGGCAACATGGTAAGCATCCTTGGATGACGACGGATGGTTCACCTCCATGAATGGTATACTGAGAGTCTTGAAAAACTACCAAGTGCATTTAGGTAAGTATACTCTCACTGTGACAACACCTGGTATATCTGCCAGGTTAATGCATTTTCATCAATTTGTACGCAAATGTGCCATGCGACAGTGCGATAATGTGCCATGCGACATTGTGTTTGTCGCATGGCTCATTGTTTCAATGTCGCATTGTCGCCCATGCGACAGTGCGACAAAGCCTAAATCAATCACCATAGAAATCAGAAATATCTAACTTTCGACTTATCAAATAGAAGGGAAAGTCGGCCATGTTGATTGACGTGTTAAAATAAGCACTTCATATATATATATATTGCCATTACAATAATTATATATTTTCTTCTCACGCAAATGGTAACCACGAAACGTGGCCCTTGTAGGAGACTATATATTTCAGTTTTCCGAAAACCGAGTGACGACAGGAAGGGCAACATGGTAAACATCCTTGGATGACGATGGATTGTTCAATTCCATGAATGGTATACTGGAGACCCGAGTGACGACAGGAAAGAAAACATGGTAAGCATCATTGGATGACGACGGATGGTTCACCTCCATGAATGGTATACTGAGAGTCTTGTAAAACTACCAAGTGCATTTAGGTCAGTATACTCTCACTGTGACAACACTCGGTATATCTGCCAGGTTAATGCATTTTCATCAATTTCTACGCAAATGTGCCATGCGACAGTGCGATAATGTGCCATGCGACATTGTGTTTGTCGCATGGCTCATTGTTTCGATGTCGCATTGTCGCCCATGCGACAGTGCGACAAAGCCTAAATCAATCACCATAGAAATCAGAAATATCTAACTTTCGACTTATCAAATAGAAGGGAAAGTCGGCCATGTTGATTGACGTGTTAAAATAAGCACTTCATATATATATTGCCATTACAATAATTATATATTTTTCTTCTCTCGCAAATGGTAACCACGAAACGTGGCCGTTATTGGAGAATATATATGTTTCAGTTTTCCGAGACCCGAGTGACGACAGGAAGGGCAACATGGTAAATATCCTTGGATGACGATGGATTGTTCAATTCCATGAATGGTATACTGGAGACCCGAGTGACGACAGGAAGGGCAACATGGTAAGCATCATTGGATGACGACGGATGGTTCACCTCCATGAATGGTATACTGAGAGTCTTGTAAAACTACCAAGTGCATTTAGGTAAGTATACTATCACTGTGACAACACCCGGTATATCTGCCAGGTTAATGCATTTTTATCAATTTGTACGCAAATGTGCCATGCGACAGTGCGATAATGTGCCATGCGACATTGTGTTTGTCGCATGGCTCATTGTTTCAATGTCGCATTGTCGTCCATGCGACAGTGCGACAAAGCCTAAATCAATCACCATAGAAATCAGAAATATCAAAATTTTCGACTTATCAAATAGAAGGGAAAGTCGGCCATGTTGATTGACGTTTCGAAATAAGCACTTCATATATATATTGCCATTACAATAATTATATATTTTCTTCTCTCGCAAATGGTAACCACGAAACGTGGCCGTTGTTGGAGAATATATGTTTCAGTTTTCCGAGACCCGAGTGACGACAGGAAGGGCAACATGGTAAGCATCCTTGGATGACGACGGATGGTTCACCTGCATGAATGGTATACTGAGAGTCTTGAAAAACTACCAAGTGCATTTAGGTAAGTATACTCTCACTGTGACAACACCCGGTATATCTGCCAGGTTAATGTATTTTCATCAATTTGTACGCAAATGTGCCATGCGACAGTGCGATAATGTGCCATGCGACAGTGTGTTTGTCGCATGGCTCATTGTTGTAATGTCGTCATTGTCGCCCATGCGACAGTGCGACAAAGCCTAAATCAATCACCATAGAAATCAGAAATATCTAATTTTCGACTTATCAACTGCAAGGGAAAGTCAGCCATATTGATTGACGTTTCGAAATAAGCACTTCAAATATATATTGCCATTACAATAATTATATATTTTCTTCTCTCGCAAATGGTAACCACGAAACGTGGCCGTTGTAGGAGACTATATCTTTCAGTTTTCCGAGACCCGAGTGACGACAGGAAGGGCAACATGGTAAACATCCTTGGATGACGATGGATTGTTCAATTCCATGAATGGTATACTGGGAGACCCGAGTGACGACAGAAAAGGGCAAACATGGTAAGCATCATTGGATGACGAAGGATGGTTCACCTGCATGAACGGTATACTGGTGTCGTGAAAAACTACCAAGTGAATTTAGATAAGTATACTCTCACTGTGACAACACTCGGTATATCTGCCAGGTTAATGCATTTTAATCAATTTGTACGCAAATGTGCCATACGACAGTGCGATAATGTGCCATGCGACATTGTGTTTGTCGCATGGCTCATTGTTTCAATGTCGCATTGTCGCCTAAATCATACATAAGCATTTTATATATATATAGTGCCATTACAATAATTATATATTTTCCTTCTCACGCAAATGGTAACCACGAAACGTGGCCCTTGTAGGAGACTATATCTTTGAGTTTTCCGAAAACAAAGTGACGACAGGAAGGGCAACATGATAAGCAACCTTGGATGACGACGGATTGTTCACCTCCATGAATGGCATACTGGAGACCCGAGTGACGACAGGAAGGGCAACACGGTAAGCATCATTGGATGACGACGGATGGTTCAACTCCTTGAATGGTATACTGTGAGTCTTGTAAAACTACCAAGTGCATTTAGGTAAGTATACTCTCACTGTGACAACACCCAGTTATATCTGCCAGGTTAATGCATTTTCATCAATTTGTACGCAAATGTGCCATGCGACAGTGCGATAATGTGCCATGCGACATTGTGTTTGTCGCATGGCTCATTGTTCCAATGTCGCATTGTCGCCCATGCGACAGTGCGACAAAGCCTAAATCAATCACCATAGAAATCAGAAATATCTAATTTTCGACTTATCAACTGCAAGGGAAAGTCAGCCATATTGAATGACGTTTCGAAATAAGCACTTCAAATATATATTGCCATTACAATAATTATATATTTTCTTCTCACGCAAATGGTAACCACGAAACGTGGCCGTTGTTGGAGACTATATGTTTCAGTTTTCCGAGACCCGAGTGACGACAGGAAGGGCAACATGGTAAACATCCTTGGATGACGATGGATTGTTCAATTCCATGAATGGTATACTGGAGACCCGAGTGACGACAGGAAAGGCAACATGGTAAGCATCATTGGATGACGACGGATGGTTCACCTCCATGAATGGTATACTGAGAGTCTTGAAAAACTACCAAGTGCATTTAGGTAAGTATACTCTCACTGTGACAACACCTGATGTATCTGCCAGTTAAATGCATTTTCATCAATTTGTGCGCAAATGTGCCATGCGACAGTGCGATAATGTGCCATGCGACATTGTGTTTGTCGCATGGCTCATTGTTCCAATGTCGCATTGTCGCCCATGCGACAGTGCGACAAAGCCTAAATCAATCACCATAGAAATCAGAAATATCTAACTTTCGACTTATCAAATAAAAGGGAAAGTCGGCCATGTTGATTGACGTGTTAGAATAAGCACTTCATATATATATTGCCATTACAATAATTATATATTTTCTTCTCACGCAAATGATAACCACGAAACGTGGCCGTTGTTGGGGAATATATGTTTCAGTTTTCCGAGACCCGAGTGACGACAGGAAGGGCAACATGGTAAACATCCTTGGATGACGATGGATTGTTCAATTCCATGAATGGTATACTGGAGACCCGAGTGACGACAGGAAAGGCAACATGGTAAGCATCATTGGATGACGACGAATGGTTCACCTCCATAAATGGTATACTGGAGTCGTGAAAAACTACCAAGTGAATTAGATAAGTATACTCTCACTGTGACAACACCCGGTATATCTGCCAGGTTAATGCATTTTAATCAATTTGTACGCAAATGTGCCATGCGACAGTGCGATAATGTGCCATGCGACATTGTGTTTGTCGCATTGCTCATTATTTCAATGTCGCATTGTCGCCCATGCGACAGTGTGACAAAGCCTAAATCAATCACCATAGAAATCAGAAATATCTAATTTTCGACTTATCAAATAGAATGGAAAGTCGGCCATGTTGATTGACGTGTTAAAATAAGCACTTCATATAATATATTGCCATTACAATAATTATATATTTTCTTCTCACGCAAATGGTAACCACGAAACGTGGCCCTTGTAGGAGACTATATCTTTCAGTTTTCCGAAAACAAAGTGACGACAGGAAGGGTAACATGATAGGCAACCTTGGATGACGACGGATTGTTCAACTCCATGAATGGTATACTGGAGACCCGAGTGACGACAGGAAGGGCAACACGGTAAGCATCATTGGATGATGACGGATTGTTCACCTCCATGAATGGTATACTGAGAGTCTTGCCAAACTACCAAGTGCATTTAGGTCAGTATACTCTCTCACTGTGACAACACTCGGTATATCTGCCAGGTTAATACATTTTCATCAATTTCTACGCAAATGTGCCATGCGACAGTGCGATAATGCGCCATGCGATAGTGCGATAATGCGCCATGCGACATTGAGTTTGTCGAATGGCTCATTGTTTCGATGTCGCATTGTTGCCCATGCGACAGTGCGACAAAGCCTAAATCAATCACCATAGAAATCAGAAATATCTTATTTTCGACTTATCAACTGCAAGGGAAAGTCAGCCATATTGAATGGCGTTTCGAAATAAGCACTTCAAATAATATATTGCCATTACAGTAATTATATATTTTCTTCTCTCGCAAATGGTAAACATGAAACGTGGCCCTAGTAGGAGACTATAATTTTCAGTTTTTCGAAAACTGAGTGACGACAGGAAGGGCAACATGATAAGCAACCTTGGATGACGACGGATTGTTCAATTCCATGAATGGTATACCGGAGACCCGAGTGACGACAGGAAAGAAAACATGGTAAGCATCATTGGATGACGACGGATGGTTCACCTCATGAACGGTATACTGGTGTCGTGAAAAACTACCCAGTGAATCTAGATAAGTATACTCTCACTGTGACAACACCCGGTATATCTGCCAGGTTAATGCATTTTAATCAATTTGTACGCAAATGTGCCATGCGACAGTGCGATAATGTGCCATGCGACATTGTGTTTGTCGCATTGCTCATTATTTCAATGTCGCATTGTCGCCCATGCGACAGTGTGACAAAGCCTAAATCAATCACCATAGAAATCAGAAATATCTAACTTTCGACTTATCAAATAGAATGGAAAGTCGGCCATGTTGATTGACGTGTTAAAATAAGCACTTCATATATATATTGCCATTACAATAATTATATATTTTCTTCTCACGCAAATGTTAACCACGAAACGTGGCCCTTGTTGGAGACTATATCTTTCAGTTTTCCGAGAACCGAGTGACGACAGGAAGGGCAACATGGTAAGCATCCTTGATGACGACGGATGGTTAACCTCCATGAATGGTAAACTGGAGTCATGAAAAACAACCAACTGCATTTAGGTGGGTATACTTTGATTTACGTATTAGTTAAGAAAATATTCTAAATAATGAATTTTTATCAATTCGATCGACTGTACGTCATGCGACAACTCGACAATGCGCCATGTGACAATGTGTTTGTCGCATAGCGCATTGTCGGACTGTTGCATGGCATAATGTCGCACTGTCGCATGGCGCTTTGTAGTATTGATTGATGTCTCGAAATAAGCGCATCATACAAACTGCTATCACACTAATTATACACTGCTTCTCTCGCAAATGGTAACCACGAGAGATGGCCGTACCATATGTTTTAGTTTTCCGAGACCCGAGTGACGACAGGAAAGGCAACATGGTAAGCATCCTTGGATGACGACGGATGGTTCACCTCCATGAATGGTAAACTGAAATCGTCACGAACTACAAACTGCATTTAGGTAAGTATAAAAACGTGACAAACATATATCCAGAATATCTGCTCATATTAATTGTAAAGACACTGTTATGAATATTGAATTTGTCTCACTGTCGCATGACATATTGGCGCACTGTCGCATGACTCATTGTCGTATTCATTGATGTTTCGAAATAAGCAAGTCATATATACTGTTATTACAATAATTATATACTTCTTTCTCTCGCAAATGGTAACCACGTGGGGTAGCCATTTTTGAAGACTATATGTTTCAGTTTTCCGAGACCCGAGTGACGACAGAAAGGGGAACATGGTAAGCATCCTTAGATGTCGACTCATGGTTAACCTCCATGAATGGTAAACTGGAGTCATGAAAAACAACCAACTGCATTTAGGTGGGTATACTTTGATTACGTATTAGTTAAGAAAATATTCTAAATAATGAATTTTTATCAATTTGATCGACTGTACGTCATGCGACAACTCGACAATGCGCCATGTGACAATGTGTTTGTCGCATAGCGCATTGTCGGACTGTTGCATGGCATAATGTCGCACTGTCGCATAGCGCTTTGTAGTATTGATTGATGTCTCGAAATAAGCACATCATACATACTGCTATCACACTAATTATACACTGCTTTCTCTCGCAAATGGTAACCACGAGAGGTGGCCGTACCATATGTTTTAGTTTTCCGAGACCCGAGTGACGACAGGAAGGGCATCATGGTAAGCATCCTTGGATGACGACGGATGGTTCACCTCCATGAATGGTAAACTGAAATAGTCACGAACTACAAACTGCATTTAGGTAAGTATAAAAACGCGACAAACATATATCCAGAATATCTGCTCATATTAATTGTTAAAAACACTGTTATGAATATTGAATTTGTCTCACTGTCGCATGACATATTGGCGCACTGTCGCATGACTCATTGTCGTATTTCATTGATGTTTCGAAATAAGCAATAATTATATACTTCTTTCTCTGCAAATGGAAACCACGTGGTGTGGCCATTTTTGAAGACTATATGTTTCAGTTTTTTCCGAGACCCGAGTGACGACAGAAAGGGGAACATGGTAAGCATCCTTAGATGTCGACTCATGGTTAACCTCCATGAATGGTAAACTCGAGTCATGAAAAACTACCAACTGCATTTAGGTGGGTATACTTTGATTTACGTATTAGTTATGTAAAGACACTATTCTAACTAATGAATTTTTATCAATTTGATCGACTATACGGCATGCGACAACTCGACAATGCGCCATGTGACAATGTGTTTGTCGCATAGCGCATTGTCGGACTGTTGCATGGCATAATGTTGCACTGTCGCATGGCGCATTGTAGTATTGATTGATGTCTCGAAATAAGCGCATCATACAAACTGCTATCACACTAATTATACACTGCTTCTCTCGCAAATGGTAACCACGAGAGGTAGCCGTACCATATGTTTTAGTTTTCCGAGACCCGAGTGACGACAGGAAGGCAACATGGTAAGCATCCTTGGATGACGACGGATGGTTCACCTCCATGAATGGTAAACTGAAATCGTCACGAACTACAAATTGCATTTAGGTTCGTATAAAAACGTGACAAACATATATCCAGAATATCTGCTCATATTAATTGTAAAGACACTGTTATAAATATTGAATTTGTCTTACTGTCGCAGGACATATTGGCGCACTGTCGCATGACTCATTGTCGTATTCATTGATGTTTCGAAATAAGCAATGATTATATACTTCTTTCTCTGCAAATGGAAACCACGTAGTGTGGCCATTTTTGAAGACTATATGTTTCAGTTTTCCGAGACCCGAGTGACGACAGAAAGGGGAACATAATAAGCTTCCTTAGATGTCGACTCATGGTTAACCTCCATGAATGGTAAACTGGAGTCATGAAAAACTACCAACTGCATTTAGGTAAGTATACTATAACTTACGTAACTGTAAAGAAATTATTCTAAATAATGAATGTTTATCAATTTGTGCAACTACACGCCATGCGACAACTCGACAATGCGACAGTTTGTTTGTTGCATAGCGCATTGTCGTATTTTCGCATAGCATATTGTCGCACTATCGCATGACCCATTGTCGCACTGTCGCATGAAACATTGTCATATTCATTGACGTTTCGAAATAAGCACGTCATATACAATGCTATCACACTAATTATATACTTCTTTCTCTCGCAAATGGTAACCACGTACGGTGGCGGTTTTTAGAGTCTATATGTTTCAGTTTTCTGAGACCCGAGTGACGACAGAGAGGGCAACATGGTAAGCATCCTTAGATGTCGACTCATGGTTAACCTCCATGAATGGTAAACTGGAGTCCTGAAAAACTACCAACTGCATTTAGGTAGGTATACTTTGATTTACCTATTTGTTAAGAAACTATTCTAAATAATGAATTTTTATCAATTTTATCGACTTTACGCCATGCGATAACTCGACAATGCGCCATGTGACAATGTTTTTGTCGCATAGTGCATTGTCGGACTGTTGCATGGCATAATGTTGCACTGTCGCATGGCGCATTGTCGTATTGATTGATGTCTCGAAATAAGCACATCATATATACTGCTTTCACATTAATTATACACTTCTTTCTTTCACAAATGGTAACCACGTGAGGTGGCCGTTTTTGGAAACCATATGTTTCAGTTTTCCGAGACCCGAGTGACGACAGGAATGGCAACATGGTAAGCATCCTTGGATGACGACGGATGGTTCACCTCCATGAATCGTCACAAACTACAAAACTGCATTTTAGGTAAGTATAAAAACGTGAAAAACTTATATCCAGAATACCTGCTCAGTTGAATTGTAAAGACACTGTTCTAACTAATGAATTTGTATCAATTTGTGCGACTATACGTCATGCGACACCTCGACAATGCGCCATGCGAGAGTGTGTTTGTTGCATAGCGCATTGTCGTATATTCGCATAGCATATTGACGCACTATCGCATGACCCATTGTCGCACTGTCGCATGACACATTGTCGTATTCATTGACGTTTCGATATAAGCATGTCATATACACTGCTATCACACTAATTATATACTTCTTTCTCTCGCAAATGGTAACCACATACGGTGGCCGTTTTTAGACTCTATATGTTTCAGTTTTCCGAGACCCGAGTGACGACAGGAAGGGCAACATGGTAAGCATACTTGGATGTGGACCTATGGTTAACCTCCATGAATGGTAAACTGGAGTCGTGAAAAAAACTACCAACTGCATTTAGGTAGGTATACTTTGATTTAAATATTTGTATTTGTTAAGAAACTATTCTAAATAATGAATTTTTATCAATTTTATCGACTTTACGCCATGCGATAACTCGACAATGCGCCATGTGACAATGTTTTTGTCGCATAGCGCATTGTCGGACTGTTGCATGGCATAATGTTGCACTGTCGCATGGCGCATTGTCGTATTGATTGATATCTCGAAATAAGCACATCATATATACTGCTATCACATTAATTATACACTTCTGTCTTTCACCAATGGGTACCACGTGAGGTGGCCGTTTTTTGAGACCATTTGTTTCAGTTTTTCCTATGCCCGAGTGACGACAGGAATGGCAACATGGTAAGCATTCTTGGAGACGACGGATGGTTCATCTCCATGAATCGTCACAAACTACAAACTGCATTTAGGTAAGTATAAAAACGTGAACAACGTATATCCAGAATACCTGCTCAGTTTAATTGTAAAGACACTGTTCTAACTAATGAATTTGTATCAATTTGTGCGACTATACGTCATGCGACAACTCGACAATGCGCCATGCGACAGTGTGTTTGTTGCATAGCGCATTGACGTATTGTCGCATGACATTTTGTTGCACTATCGCATGGCATATTGACGCACTGTCGCATGACCCATTGTCGTATTCATTGACGTTTCGAAATAAGCATATCAATATATACTGCTATCACACTAATTATATACTTCTTTCTCTTGCAAATGGTAACCACGAGAGGTGTCCGTTTTTGGAGACTATGTTTCAGTTTTCCGAGACCCGAGTGACGACAGGAAGGGCAACATGGTAAGCATCCTTTGATGTGGACTCATGGTTAACCTCAATGAATGGTAAGCTGGTATCTTGAAAAACTACCAACTGCACTTTGGTAAGTATACTTTAAGTTAATTTAATGCTAAGTTAATTGTAATGAAACTGTTCTAAATAATCATTTTTATCAATTTGATCGACTATAAGCCGTGCGACAACTCTACCATGCGCCATGTGACAATGTGTTTGTCGCATAGGGTATTGTCGCACTATCGCATCCGGACTTATGGCAGCTGCCATGTAAAAGTTCTAAACAAGATTACCAATCTTTAAAATTTTCAATTCACAGGGTAGATAACCATAACGACCCTTTGGAGGTGACAGTATCTGTGAAACAGTTTTGTATGGGAACTTCTGAAGTAGGTCTTCACACAAGATGCAGGTCCAGATATATTTTCAGTGAGAGGGTTAAATACATAAGGGTGGTGCTAATGTTGCTGTGTAAATTCATCATTGTTTTATAGCTGTTGCTATTGCTGGTGCTTGTTGAATTCGTTGTATACCGTCTGCTTCAAACCATGTAACTTGTCACCATCTTAATGTTTGTGACTTAAGATGTCGCTTTAAATCATAAAGCCACATATATTCTCTCAAGCAAAGATGACATTGGTGCTTCTTCCGTTAGACAGGGGACTTCTTCTTCGACTAGGGGTGTTGGTATAGGATTTGAACATCCTACCTGATTATGCTTCTTCTTGTGAAGTAGGTACTTATCTCATCGAGTAAATGTTCTGCTGCCATTTTTGCATCTTTATTTTCCGCTTAGATTGGCCATTAGGCTTGACTTGTGACTAAAGCTTTGGTCACAGGTGCCACAACGATAATCCAGGCGGGCTCTGTGATGGCAGTTCAAATTTCTGATCGAAGAACGGACATTCTACGTAATAATTGCACAGTCAATTTTATTGTTTTTGTCATCAACTGCGATGCACCACTCCAAAAGCGTCCACATGAACTAGGGTGTACCGATTTAGGGCGGGATTACTTTTCTAGACGGAAAGAAAGAAAATAAGTAATCCGTCCCCGTAATTATCGGCAACCTTTCCGACTTATAGTTCATGTGGACACTTTCAGGGTAGTGCTGTGCTGTTGGGAACAACTGCATTGAATTGACTGTGCAATTGCTGTAGAACGTCCGTTCTTCAAGTAGAAAATTGAATCGCCATCACAGAAAGCCCATCTGAATTATCATTGTCACAACGATAATCCAGTCGGACTTTTTGATGGTTGTTTCATTTGATTGAAGAACGGTTTTATGTCAATCGCACAGTAAATTTCATCGCTTTTGTCATCAACTGCGATGCACCACTCCAAAAGCGTCCCCATGAACTAGGGTGTACCGGTTTAGGGCGGGATTACTTTTCTAGACGGAAAGAAAGAAAATAAGTAATCTGTCCCCGTAATTATCGGCAACCTTTCCGACTTATAGTTCATGTGGACACTTTAAGGGTAGTGCTGTGCTGTCGGGGATAACTGCATTGAATTAACTGTGCGATTGCCGTAGAACATTCGTCATTCAATCAGAAAATGGAACTGCCGTCACAGAAAACCCGCCTAAATTATCATTGGGGCACCTGTGCCCAAAGTCCACAAGTCAAGGCTGGTACGTCGGCATGAGTCGGCTTCCAGTGCTAAATGAAGCGGACAATTCAGATGCAAAAATTGCAACACAACATTTATTCGATGAGAAGTATCTACGTCACAAGAAGAGCCATAATCAAGTAGGAATGTTCAAATCCTATATCAACACCCCTAGACTAAGAAGAAGCCACCTGTCTAACGGAAGAAACATCAATGTCATCCTTGCTTCAAGAACAATGTGGCCATTTGATTTAAAGCGGCATCTCGGACACAGACATTAAGATGGTTACAAGTTACATGCTTTGATGCAGACTCTATATGACAAATTGTAAACAACAGTAGCATCAGCAGCAACTATAAAACAATGATGAATTTACCCAGCAACATCGACACCACCTCATTGTGTTTAAACACCTTTTTACAGCAAATTATCTGGACCTACATCTTGTGAGGAGACCTTCTCAAAGTTCTCAATTAACTGTTTGGCAAAGATATGGCCACCTCCACAAGGACGGTATGGTTATCGGATGGCGGAGAAGACAAGCATGTAGCCTGTAACAATGGAGAAGACATGAAGACTCGAGGGAAGAAAAAATAACAAACACGAAGCCTTTGATACCATGATGAGGTAAGCCAGATCTGCTACAACGATGAGGAATGGGTTAGGAACTATGGAAATTACGATAATGAAGGAATGTCAGAGAAACAAGGTACTGGTGAAAATGGAGGGAACATGAAACTTGTGGAAATGAACATGTTTGATGCAAAGTTTAAGTCCAATTATCAGATACATTCTTCAGTTACAAAATGATTCAATACACGAAAAAGTCATAGATGATGTAACAGAAGTCATTGATGTTGGAATCATTGTAATGAATACCTTTCAGTTGGCATTCATAGCCAATCAGACGACCATCAGGATAATGACAACCATCAGGATAGTGACGACCATCAGGATAATGACAACCATCGGGATAACGAAACCATCAGATGGCAAACATTCCTGGATAGTGACTAAAATTAAAATCAGTACTTTCCCAGGTATAATATGTTTTCGAGAATGAACGTTTCTGTACTTGTTTGGAAAAAACTTTTTGGAAAAATAAAATAAATGCAAAAAAAATTGCAATTAGGTCTGGAATATCGGAAAGCGGAAGAATAGGTTTCGTAAAGTACATGTTTTTGAAAAGAAAAAAATAGATTTTTTTTTACAATTTTGATAAGCAACTTTAAACTAATAAAAATAGACAATGGATTGGCTGGTTTTATTCATGTATTTTCCACTATACTAATGATATCAATATTTCTCCCAGAGTGACATAGAGAGGATAGTGACGAACATTAGGATAGTGACACCATCACGATAGTGACAACATTAGGATAGTTACAACCAGTGCGAGAACCATTAGGAGATACTTCTAATGTGATTTTTTTCGAAAATATTCTCAAATTAAGTAAACATTAAGATATCGATATATTTACTTTTTCTTTTATTTTTTTCTTTGAAGAGACATTGGTAATTTCAGTAATTAATATATGAATATAGAAATTATTAATTGATTAAGAAACGGAACTTAGATTTTTACCGGATTTACTTAGTGTTGAAATTGTTATTTCAGAAATAAGAAATTTAAAATAAATTTATTTCAGTTATTTCAGGAAAATACGTTATTCAACTTATTGATCTTGAATCAACTTTAAATATCAAAAATAAATAAATATCTTTTGTTTAACTCTAAAACTCAACATTGTACAAAATATACTACAGGTATACTAAATTCAATATAAATGATAAGCCAATTTCTTTATTACTTTGTTTGAGTCCTTCATTCACAGCATCTATGAGTGGCTTGACTGGTTCTAAAATGTACTTGGTTTTAACCTTCGAGTTATATTCTGTGTGTTACAGATTCACCCCCAACCCTTGCAACAACTCGGCACCAGTTAAGTTTTCGGAGAAGCAGACTTTCTGCCACTGTTACAAAACATGCCAGTGAGGAAAGGTCCGAGGACAGCTCCTTGACACCACCCAGTGCTCCCGAAATGCAGACAACATACGACACGTCCACCTCAGACGATCAAGATGTGAGTACACTTCATTGAATGATTATATGGGCGTGCTACCTTTCTTGTTTGCATACAGACAGTACCAATTGCATGTATTTTCTCTGTTACAGGAGTCAGACGGACCTAATGGAATGGAGGGGGCTATGGAGCGGTGGAGGCCCTGGCAGATTACATGTACCTTGTGTCCCTGAGGGATCAGATGACAGCCCTGGCCAGACGACAGGTGATCACCATCGTTTCCCTGTGGGGCGGCCTTCATCCCTTTGACAGTAGTTCACCACCTTCCCCTCTCGTCACCGAACTAGGGCAGTCGCCCGATTCGAGGCGTCGAAGAGAGGGTGGCCCTTGGAGTGGAGTCAACCAAACAATACTTCCTCGGTCAGAACGCAGGACCTGCACAGTGGCCCGACTCTAAACGTGGAGGCAATCATCATACGCCTATGCAGGGCTTTCTCGTCACCAGTGAAGAAGCAGGGAGCCTTTTGTACCAAGTGGAACATGGTGATGCAGGCATACAAGGCGGTCCGCGACAAGTTCCTTGACAACTAGCAGGTCAAGTCGCAGATTCAGCTTGTGTCACCAGTGGTAAGTAATATATGTATATATATTGTGTATGTAAAATGCTACAAAGAATATAGAAAGGTGGAAAGGTAAAAAGTAATTGTTTTGGCTTATTGTGAAACTATTGCATACAATGAAAACAAATTGATGTTATGTTTCATTCCGGTATTTTACAGGTTCAACATAAGATCGAAGAGACATGATCACAGTGCGCTGAAGCAAGGGTTACAGATCGAGATTTCAGAGGAGAGCTGAAAGCTCCTGTCCCACGTCGTTTGAACATGCAACCTCACCGGTCAGGGTATCCTAAAGCCAGCAACACCAGTTTGATTCATTATCCAACACTGCAGGTCAGTCACCAACACGGAAGTGTCGTCAGAAGTTCATATTGCAAACGAGCAGCGCCACGCCAGTTACATTCGGTTGCCAC
This sequence comes from Argopecten irradians, assembly GCF_041381155.1. NCBI lineage: Eukaryota > Metazoa > Mollusca > Bivalvia > Pectinida > Pectinidae > Argopecten > Argopecten irradians. The sequence continues at coordinate 42,099,895 of NC_091140.1, read as the reverse complement.
GACCGTTGTCTCTGCGCCGGTTTCTGTTACTTCTGTTCCGGCTCCCTTTGCCACGATTCCTCAAGGGCCAATACCAGATATACTTTGGGTCTGCCCCTTCGATGACTGTTTCTCTTCTGTTACAGATACCTAGTCCAGGTCAGCAGTTTGTTCCGATACCAATACAGCCATCCCGCCTCAACAAAGTCCTGTTCAGGTGGTTCCTTCAAAGCGCCATTCCGATTCAGCAGTTCGTCCCTATACAGATACTGCCATGCTCTCTACGAAAGTCCTGTTCATGTGGTTCCTCAAGGCACCATTCCAACTCAGCAGTTCGTCCCCTATATAGATACTGCCATCCCCTCCTCTACCAAGTCCTGTCCAAAGTGGTTCTTCAAAGCACCACTCCATCACAGCAGTTTGTCTCGATTGTACCACAGGAATCCACGATGTCGCGTCTACCATCACCACTTCGTCCGTCACCATCCAGCCCTGGCCCATCGCGAAGCAGCAACTCGTACTACAAACGTCAAAACGAAGAGGTCGAGAAAGGCAGGGTTGTGAGGACTGCAATATTATCATTTGAAGAATGGACAGAGACGATGAAGGCTAGAAGCTACACCACCAGAGAAATCCCAAGATTTAGGGATCCCTGATTTCCGTTTACATATACCAAGTGCTGGACAACAAGGCACAAGGGGGGGGGGGTATAAAATATTTTAATGCTGCCTAGCAACATTGCTAGAAGGTCCCAAGCCCTTGAAAAAGCAGAGGGGAAATATTTGTATTCACTGGAAAAAAACCCAACAAACACTGTGATAAATCGTGTAGTGTCGATAGCAATTCCTATGGTGAAGTGGCTATCACAATTGTCACTATGTGGCAGGAGACCCGGGTTCGATTCCTGGTGGGAATTTCAGCACAATTGGTTTGTTACAGCTTTTTTGGTCATATTTTGATCTCTCGAGTCATAATTATATGAAGGATCATTCAAAGATAAAATTCTTGGTTCATGTTGCGAATTAAATTGTGTAATTGTATATGAAATTTTCATTTTGGGTTCATTTTGCAAATTAAATTGTGTAATTTTATGTGAAATTTCCATCATTTTTTTCTTTTCATTTGAAAAAAACAATAAACACTGTGAAAAACCATGTAGTGTTGAAAGCAATTTCTATGGTGAAGTGGTTATCACACTTGTGGACTTTGAGAGGTTTCAACTCGCGTCCCGCATTTTTGTCATAATTGATTTTTGCTTTTACTTGCCTCGTTTTCATTCGAAGCTTGAGTTTTTCCTCCTTGTTCGTTGATGTTTGGCCTCTAACAACTTTGTTGTAGTCGGTTTGTCTGTTTTTAATCTCCGACACAGTAACAATTGTGGCCGTTGACACACCCAATCCATCAATGGGAGTGTTTCGGTAGTCAAGCAATGCACGAATTGGATCCTCCTGCTTTACGAATCAAGTTTTTAACAGTTTGGACGGTCCCCAGATCGGCTTGACCGTTGGACTGCGGATATCGCGGACTCGACGTAACCATGTTCAAATCCGTACTCACTGCTAAAACCCGTATTGAACTCCTCTGATGCAAACTGTATTCCCCATTTGTCCGTTTTTCACAATGTCTTGGTACTCCTATTAACTAGACATTTGACCTGGTTAGTGTAGGGAAATAGGCTGGTTTCTACTTCTCAGATGTTTGTTCCAAGCATTTTGGGAGAGTTTCTGGGCCATCATTTGGAGTCATAGTCGACTCCTGCAACAATATAGTGGTTTAACCCCATGTATTCGAATAAAGAGTATCGTCCTGAGCTATCACGAGACCATGGTCTGTGTTTGGTAGCTTCCCGGTACACTACCAAACGGGCTCTTCTCGGACTTCCCTTGAGAGTAGTTTACCGCACACACAAGAACACCTCATGGGACAAGTGATTCACACTATCCTAACGCCGCATACCTGGCCAAGTACAGTATGGTGCCTCTCGCTAAAGGGATTTGGACTTGAATAAAAACCTAGATGAGATTATGTGGACACCATTTTCCCTCATCAATTCAGGACGCTTTTGATTTGTGGGGAATGATGAGTTTTTGTGGTTCTCTAGTAACAACATAACCACCGCCACACGGATAATTTCAATCTCTTACAATACCTAGTAGGGTAGAAACTCTCCGTATACTATCTAATCTTCAACCCATATTAGTTATTCTGGCCCAACCCTACTAACACAAAACTTCCTTAAGTGTCCTGTAACCTCTTCTGTTGGCTCCTGGATCCCTTTTCTCATGGTCACCTCTATGTAGTTTACGTTAAAACAATAACTGGACGATTAAGGTAGATACGCGGGTTAGCAAAAGAGTTTATTAAACGTCCAGAAATCTGGTAAAGTCGAATTTGTCATACTGAGCTTTTCCAGGTAAGAATAATGGCTCTTGCTAAGATGTTGGTTCCGCAAATGAACATCTCCCCTTACCAGGTTTTTAATAACAACGAATCAAGTCGTACCTTCCAGCAATGTTAAGCAATAAACTTATTGCGAAGTCTAGGTGGTGGCGCTGTCATCAACGGTTTCCCAGATTAATCGCCCTGAAGCGGATATTAATGGTCACTTTCTCTATGGAAACACCTGGCGTCCGTAAATTGAAAAAATTGGATGAAGATTCTCTGACAATCAAAGGATAATGCCAACGCCCTTTGCCTTCTCAATTTCGAGCGTTATTCCGAGTTAGTGCAGGGAACATAAGTCCCTTTGATGAATAAGCAACAGGTAATTTCCATTCCTTTATAATTGACTGCTCCTAAGCCACATATGCGCTTGCGTCGAACCTGTTATCGTCAGTTTCCCTTTTTATCAGGGTTGGGTAATAAGCACAAGAACTAGGTTGCTTGCGTTACTATCTGTATTTATAGTCCGCGTTGAAGGCTATTATCTTTGAAGCATTGTTCCCACCAACCACCATGTTGTATATCATTCTATGCAAAAAGTTCGCTCAGTGAGTGGGCAACAAAACCTCTGTTAATGTTTGGGAACAACACTTAACACCCCAGGAATGTATACGAATCCCCCTAGTAAAATTTAGTTAAGATCATTCATGTGCAATGATTGGTTGCAGTCCCCCCAATATCCATATCACATGCACGGACTTTAAGACTCGTCAGGCATAGCGAACTATGTTCACTGGAGCACATGACCTAACTAATCTGTCGGAGTTTATATACATTTCCTTAAACTCCTACTTGTCATGGACTCAATCGGAGGTTATATCACCTTTCCCACACGTCCCCCAGGACACCTCGGTTAGTTCCCCTAGCGTCACTGTTCACTCGAGGTTGGTTTCCCCAAACATGGATATCGATCAACTAATTGCCTCCACAACCCACAGAGCCCTGTCGATCAAATCGGTCGGTGATAGAGCACGTTGATACACTTCCAGTGCACTCTTAATACCGAAGGGAAGTCTCGTGAAGCTGTATCGGCCAAATGGTGAGTTAAATGTACACAGTTTTTTGTACTTTCACTGTCTAGGCGTAATTGCCAAAACCCTGACGTCGCGTCAAGTTTTGTAAAGACTTTGGCGTTGGGTATCTCTGCGAGTACGTCTTCGATCGATTTTCATGGGGTAATGTTCCCGCTGAATCGCGACATTCAAGTCCCTAGGATCAATACATAAGCGTACTTTCCCATTTGATTTAGCTACGGAAACCATAGAGTTCACCCATGGAGTCGGCTCGTTTTGCTTTACCACTATGCCTTCAGTCCTCCATTCTGTCTAGTTCCGCTTTCACCTTTGCCTTTAGGGCTAACGGTATCATTCCTTGGAGGATGTAAAACTGGTTTTACACCAGGGACCGTCCTTGATAGTAATGTACTCCTAGGCATACATCCGATACCTTTGAAAAGATCCATATTCCCCCCCCCCCCCTTGACTATGTCGTTCCGGAATTTTTCCCTTGTGGGTTTGTTCTATGCGATACATTACTAGCCACCAAACTCATGTTCCCCACACAGGCCCTTTGCGCTCTTTCCGAGAATTGGCTTTAAATGAACGTACTGTGTCAACCAACCTTGGGTAAAAACTGTTGGTGTGTAACTTGGGTACTCTTTTTGTGATACTTAAAACAATCAAGTAGAATACCACCCCTTTGGTATCAGCTTGTGTCCTGATAAGGAACGTAACACGGAAAACACTGGTAGACATGGTAGGACTCCCATTCGGTTGACTTCCTGTTGTGGTCCCCGCAGCTTGATCGAGACCTACATATATAATTCATCTTCAGAACCAGTCTTCTGACTTCTGAACATTAATCATGTTGATTTTTTTTCTTCTTTGATCTACATTTTTTTTCGCAAAGTGATCCTTTAATTTGCATTTTTTGCAGGTTTGGCCAATGGCTGGACAGACTTTGTGTTTCTTGCTATATCCACATCTACCACATTCATCATCATTGTCAGTGATAGTTTTTTTTTTCGGCTTCACGCTCACAGCAGATTTCTTCTTAAATTTAGATTTCGCAACCATGTTTACTTCTTCCAAATCAATCTTGGACATATCTCTGGCTTGAGCATGACTGAGTTCATAATTTCTAGCTGTGTCAAGTGCCTTGGCTAGGGTCAATCTGATCCAATATTTATCAGTTTTTTCACGTACCTTGGGATTTTTTAACTCCAAAGACAATGCGGTCCCTAACCATCTCGTCGCTGTTTGTCATAGTTACAATCTTTCACGAGTTACCTGAAGTTCAGTAACAAATTGTTCAAATGTTTCGCCTTCACTTTGTTGTTTACTATGAAATCGATAGCGATTGTAGATTACGTTGGATCTTGGTTTCACATAGGACTCGAAACGGTCGTATAAGTTTTCAGGAGCTTACCTTCATCTGCGGTCAACGTCCCATGTTGAGTAAATGTTTCTGCCCTTTTCACCAATCCAAAGCATGAAATAAGAAAACATTTCTCTACTTCACCTTTCTTTTTGAGCGGGTCCTGAGAACATAAACTCCACGTGTTGTTTAAAACTTTTTCCACGCGGTCACTAGATCGGTTTTTACCCCAATCCATCTGAGGTGTATGTCCGGCTAAAATATCCATCGTGACTTCTCGTCGTGTTTAAGGACTATTCACATAGGATTTATAGCTCGATGGCTGCCGATTGCTGCAGAGTTCGTCAAAATTCTGACACCATGTTGTAAACACGACTCATATCTCAGATCCGGTCCAACTCAAGTCATTTATTAAAGGTCTACTAGGCGCTTGTACATGGTATAACAACATGGGTATATCAATAAACCGTTTCACTGATCTTGATCATGAGGTCATACTAAATAACCACTAGGCTTATTAGGATAGCTATAATTAGTAAATACATAACACTAATGTTCTCTAACGTTTGGTGTGATTTTCATCTTCATCAAAAAAACAAAATGGCCGCTATGACGTCATATCTTAAAATTTAAAAATGCTTATAACTCACTAACAGTTCTTTTCACAGATTTCATCCATTAATATTTTTTGCAGATAATCTTAACCGTAAACTTTTTCTCTCTACATGTTATTACAAAAAGTGGCAACTTCCGATTTTCGGTAAGGGTCAAATGTTTTTAACAATAAACTTGAACACTTTTCTCCTGAAGAGTTCTGTAAGGTCTAGGATCTTCTTATTTCATATATAAGATGTCCAGGGGATGGGCTATAAAGTCAGGTACTAGGAATGACCTTAACTCATATTCAAGTTCACATGGGTCAAATACACCTATCATAAATTGTTTAAATGGTCATTACTAACTTATCGTTGGTTTTACAGCTTTCATGCAATTATGTTATTTGAAGATAATCTACAGGGCAATGTTTTTCTAATTATAACTTGTTATAACAAGAGATCCCAGAGGGATCTTTGCGCCCACCATTGAGTGAACTTTATTGGATCTTTGTAAGACTGATCTTTTCTCTGCTTTTCCTTCTTTCCCTGCTTCCTCCACCTGTCGGCCATGTTGTTTTCCGATTGGTCTTAAAATGCAATATGCATAACTAGGGACCAAGAGGAACCTACACATGAAATTTCAGAAAGATCCTTTTAGTACTTTCTGAGAAATAGCGATAAGAAACTTCAAATGACAAAATCCAAAATGACGTTAAGGCGCATTCGATCTCGTTATCATTTGCTCGAACGAATTTGGAAATATGAATTGGATTAAGATGATAGTTCTCTTCGGCTGATCAAATTTCATGCAGATCTTCACTAAAACACTTTTATTCAGGGCTGAAAGTCAAGGTCATTTATAGGTTACAACTTCAAAACCCATGCATTACCTAGTTCTTAACTTACCTGGCAATGACGGTATTGTAAACTAAATATAGTGAAAAGCCCGCCAAATTGTCTATGACAATTTCTAGTTTTTATTGAAATTGTCTCTATTTTTGTGGGTAACATTTCATACATGTAGCATAAAATTATACTCTGTCACCAGCTATTATTACCTATTATTTATAAGTAAGAAGTTGTCCACTAAGGGACAACCATATCTACTATGAGCAATGATATCCAAGAGGCATCTACACAAGCCAAGACAGGCTTCCTTTTGATGCAGCTTTCAGCCAAATGTTCAGTCAAAAACATACTCATATGTAGTCTATACTATATAGAGAAGAGTCACAGTTACCTCCCATGGACTTCACAGAAAATAAAATGAAATAAATTTAAGTTTCAATGTTATCCAATATTAATTGAATATCAAATCAATTTCTTAATGTGCCAGATAAACTTAACAAGTTTCCATTAAAATGGCTGAAAATGAGACTATAATAGGAACACGTGGATAAACATGTATATCAAAAATATAAATCGTGTGCAAGATCGATACAATTTGATATAGATTCTAAAAGTTTTTAGATGTAGTTATTGTTTCAAATTCAAACACAGGTGCGAAAAGTACCAAAGTGTAGATCCCTTACCTTACTACTGACTTTCCAATATAATTGAGTGAGTGAAAGAGAGGGGGAAGAGTAGGGAGGAGAAGGGAGAGTGGGTGGGAGCTCGAGGGAGACAAGGAGCGAGAGTGGGAGGGAGCTCGAGGGAGACAAGGAGCGAGAGTGGGTGGGAGGGAGAGAAGGAGCGTGTTTGGATGTGAGTGAGAATTGGTATTAGTGGGAGAGAAAATTATAAGCAAAACAAATTCAAATCACAGTAAAACATTTGCACGATCGATTTCAATAAATTCAAATCACAGTAAAACATTTGCACGATCGATTTCAATACCATTGAATATTGAATACCGGCTAACACGCACCCTAAGTACAGATATCCAGATACAACTGGTGGGATTTGTAACTATTAGTAAAGTATAGTACTTTATAGTGTAAGTACTATACTTTACTAATTACTAAATGTGCATTTTGACAGTTTTGTTCATGTGGAGACGGAAATCGCGATATTGTTTTCCTAAATTGACAGAGAGGAAAATCGCTACAACTACAACAGCTCACCGATTTTACTCAATCGTAACAAAAAGTTTAGTGTGACAAAAAAACAGACTTTGTATTTGAACATTGTGTAGGTACCTATATACAAATGTAGGTGAAGTCGGGTCAAGCTGTCATCAATGAATATCTTAAATCAAAGTGGCGAACAGGTATCGGAAATACACGTATCTGATAACTATCTATCCAGGTATCGACTGTTCGTCCTGACTAATTACTACAGAGAGTTATAATTGTGTTGTGTCTATTTATCATGAATGGTTGGTCATATCAAGATGTATGAACCTTAACCCGTGACATGCTCCCTGTGAGGGGTGCGTTCGCTACTGTCTGGTATATGCATGTTATCGAACGCAATCGGTCGTCGTACTACAGACGTCAATCTTTTATCTTGGTACACAAACCACCATTTTTTCAGAAGATATATTCTGTTTCAGTATTTTTTCCTTTTTTCCTTTAAAATCTTTTGATTTAAGAGGCTTTTCTCGCCTAAAATTCTTGTTTACCACAGCACAAAGACATATAGACAGAATTTCTGAACTGTCAATCACAAAATTAGAACAAGAACTACAAATATTTCGTCTTAGTTAGATGATAGAATGTAATCATCAGGCAATTCAATTCTACGTTGGAATAATACGCCCTATTAATCACAGGGACTTGACACATGAATAAACCAACGGTCAATATATATACATAATGAAATATAATCTCAAATGTTTACCACTGGTTGGAATTTCGTGCCAAGTCCCTGTGATCTTAACAGCCATGGTCATTTGATTGAAATAATGACGGCTTCCCGGGTATATGGTGTCTTGCGTATTTGAAGTGCGAAGTACATGTATATGTTCTGGGAGACTGTGGTATATTTGTGTTGTGTCATTTTATTTAACACTCAGTATAATGGCCGTTGGTTGGAAATTCGTGCCATTTTATAGTGCCAGAAATACTGGACAATTTAGTAAGCAGGTTTTTCGGCATGTATGGGAACAATTAAATACAATTTGATGACATCTAAAAGCATAACCTTAGATTTATACTGTTTTCTCAGAACACTCTTGCTCTATACCAGACAGAAAGAACTATTATATAAAATATACCACATTGGAAATTCTAACACTTTTAGATCGCCAAATTGCGCATCATTACATGCTCCTTTGGCTATGTAAACGAATTCTTATAATGTTTATCTTTCTTCTTTTTTTTGCCAAATTGCCATTTAGAAAAAATGAGCTATAAAGATATTTCTATGGCTGCGGTTAATCACGTAATTGCCATTACGTTACAAACAGCAGACATTTCCCATTAACAATCGTTATATCCACGTATGATGTGTTTGCCAGATATATCTGATTTATTTATGATCTTTATAAGGGGAAAAAAAGGAAAGACTTTTTCTGAAATAGTTTGGTTCATAACTTCATATATGTAGCTATATAAAGGTAGAACTATATATTACATCTCTTATCATGTTTTCATAAAACTATTTTGCTTTAAATACTGTACATTTTATACAGTATGTTCGACCACATGTGAGAAGAGTCTTTGACTCAATGTGCAATCGAATGAAAATGAAGCCAATTATTATTATTATTATTCATTATTATTAAACTTGACTCTGAAATCTCTCTTATAATGACAACATATGTATTGTGTATAATTTATATTATTTTACCCATTTAATGAAGCTGTCGGACATCACTATTGGTTACAATTCTAACACAGGCACTTGATTTCAAATATGTTTTTAATTATTGACAGCTATTTATCCTTATAATATAGTGCCTATGATTTCCAGTAATAAAATGCGTGCAAGTTTGATTGAGTCCTTATAAAATTGTCACAGGGACCTGTCACGAATTTCTAGCCAACAGTATTTATAAATATTATAGCATCAAGGGTATGATCTCTACAGTAGAGAAAAAACGGACCTATTTTTTAATCTGAGATTTGCGTAAGATATGCGTCAGTGATATGTAGAGCCTGTTTATTAAAACAAAATCACGAATTAAAAAAAAAATGTCGGTTTTTCTCTACCGTAAAGTTCATGACCTTGATACTATAATACATTGTATATTATATGTAAACTGTTGGTTAGAAATTCGTGCCTTGTCCCTGTGGTTCTGCTTGAACAACAACAACCAAAATAAAAAAAAATAAAAGAAAGAATAACATTAAGATTATTTAGAATATTCTTTCAACATCACAAACTACAAAAAAGATATCAAAACAGTTTTATTTATTTTGTCATACGAGGCGCTCAAAGTGCTCTTAGATAAATTCCTGGTATAATTCCCATGTCCCTGTGCGCTGAATAGCATTTTTACCGCGGAGAAACGTAGGCAGTGTTACAGACGACACATTTAATTTTCTGTAATTGTCTCATTTCTGTCTCCAAGGTCATAAGTGTCGCACGTGTCATTACTTCATGTGTATTTTGTCATTATTTATGTGTACTTTGTCACCATTTTGTGTTTACTTTGCAACTCTGTGACGTTTTATTCTTCAGGTCGAACCGTGTCATGTCTGCTGTCCATTTCAAGGTCAGATGTCAAACGAGCAGTGATTAGTGAAATGAACCTGAAGCGAGGATGACAAAGGTATGTGCTAAATGTCTGCTGCTTAAATAGGCTAATTCTACATTTTTAGGGTTGGAAACGTAAATTTTTATGTTCAATTCAACAGTTTCTACAAATTATACATGGCATGTTTGCAAGACTAAGAAGAATGAATGACCTTGAAAACTGTAGTGTTGATTCAGAAACATTTCATTAGAATGATAGTTAATAATTATGTATTTATAAATGATCATAATGAATGAAATACCCAAACACATACATCAAAGGCTACACCCTCAACATTCCAGGGGTTACTATTAATTATTTTGATAAGATGCAAAGACATTAAAGCAGACGACATAGTGCAAAGTCATTTGCCTTCAAAAAGAACAAAGAAAAAAAAAAGAAATGTTTCAATCAATTAATCTCACGAATTAATCAAAACTTTATTGTTCGGGATTTCGATGATGGCTAAAAATAGTCTATTAATTTCAATAATCACATTCCCAGGTAGACAGATATCTGTCCCATTTACAGGTAGATATCTGTCCTCATTTACAAGTAGACACCTGTCCTCATTTACAGGTAGATACCTGTCCCCATTTACAGGTAGATATCTGTCCCCATTTACAGGTAGATATGTCCCCATTTACAGGTATATATCTGTCCCCATTTACAGGTAGATCTCTGTCCCCATTTACAGGTAGATATCTGTCTCCATTTACAGGTAGATATCTGTCCCCATTTACAGGAAGATATCTGCCCCCATTTACAGGTAGATATCTGTCCCCATTTACAGGTAATATTCCCATTTAAGTCCCCATTTACAGGTAGATATCTGTCCCCATTTACAGGTAGATACCTGTCCCCATTTACAGGTAGATACCTGTCCCCATTTACAGGTAGATACCTGTCTCCATATACAGGTAGATATCTGTCCCCATTTACAGGTAGATATCTGTCCCCATTTACAGGTAGATATCTGTCCCCATTTACAGGTAGATATCTGTCCCCATTTACAGGTAGATATCTGTCCCCATTTACAGGTAGATATCTGTCCCATTTACAGGTAGATATCTGTCCCCATTTACAGGTAGATATCTGTCCCCATTTACAGGTAGATATCTGTCCCCATTTACAGGTAGATATCTGTCCCCATTTACAGGTAGATACCTGTCCCCATTTACAGGTAGATACCTGTCCCCATTTACAGGTAGATATCTGTCCCCATTTACAGGTAGATACCTGTCTCCATTTACAGGTAGATATCTGTCCCCATTTACAGGTATATCTGTCCCCATTTACAGGTAGATATCTGTCCCCATTTACAGGTAGATATCTGTCCCCATTTACAGGTAGATATCTGTCCCCATTTACAGGAAGTATCTGTCCCCATTTACAGGTAGATATCTGTCCCCATTTACAGGTAGATATCTGTCCCCATTTACAGGTAGATATCTGTCCCCATTTACAGGTAGATATCTGTCCCCATTTACAGGTAGATATCTGTCCCCATTTACAGGTAGATATCTGTCCCCATTTACAGGTAGATATCTGTCCCCATTTAACAGGTAGATATTTACAGTCCCCATTTACAGGTAGATATCTGTCCCCATTTACAGGTAGATATCTGTCCCATTTACAGGTAGATATCTGTCCCCATTTACAGGTAGATATCTGTCCCCATTTACAGGTAGATATCTGTCCCCATTTACAGGTAGATATCTGTCCCCATTTACAGGTAGATATATGTCCCCATTTACAGGTAGATATCTGTCCCCATTTACAGGTAGATATCTGTCCCCATTTACAGGTAGATATCTGTCCCCATTTACAGGTAGATATCTGTCCCCATTTACAGGTAGATATCTGTCCCCATTTACAGGTAGATATATTGTCCCCATTTACAGGTAGATATCTGTCCCCATTTACAGGTAGATTATCTGTCCCCATTTACAGGTAGATATCTGTCCCCATTTACAGGTAGATATCTGTCCCCATTTACAGGTAGATATCTGTCCCCATTTACAGGTAGATATACTGTCCCCATTTACAGGTAGATATCTGTCCCCATTTACAGGTAGATATTTCTGTCCCCATTTACAGGTAGATATCTGTCCCCATTTACAGGTAGATATCTGTCCCCATTTACAGGTAGATATCTGTCCCCATTTACAGGTAGATATCTGTCCCCATTTACAGGTAGATATCTGTCCCCATTTACAGGTAGATATATGTCCCCATTTACAGGTAGATATATGTCCCCATTTACAGGTAGATATCTGTCCCCATTTACAGGTAGATATCTGTCCCCATTTACAGGTAGATATCTGTCCCCATTTACAGGTAGATATCTGTCCCCATTTACAGGTAGATATCTGTCCCCATTTACAGGTAGATATCTGTCTCCATTGACATAATCCATTTACAGGTAGATATCTGTCCCCATTTACAGGTAGATACCTGTCCCCATTTACAGGTAGATATCTGTCCCCATTTACAGGTAGATATCTGTCCCCATTTACAGGTAGATATCTGTCCCCATTTACAGGTAGATATCTGTCCCCATTTACAGGTAGATATATGTCCCCATTTACAGGTAGATATCTGTCCCCATTTACAGGTAGATATCTGTCCCCATTTACAGGTAGATATCTGTCCCCATTTACAGGTAGATATCTGTCCCCATTTACAGGTAGATATCTGTCCCCATTTACAGGTAGATATCTGTCCCCATTTACAGGTAGATATCTGTCCCCATTTACAGGTAGATATATGTCCCCATTTACAGGTAGATATCTGTCCCCATTTACAGGTAGATATCTGTCCCCATTTACAGGTAGATATATGTCCCCATTTACAGGTAGATATCTGTCCCCATTTACAGGTAGATATCTGTCCCCATTTACAGGTAGATATCTGTCCCCATTTACAGGTAGATATCTGTCCCCATTTACAGGTAGATATCTGTCCCCATTTACAGGTAAGATATATGTCCCCATTTACAGGTAGATACCTGTCCCCATTTACAGGTAGATATCTGTCCCCATTTACAGGTAGATACCTGTCCCCATTTACAGGTAGATATCTGTCCCCATTTACAGGTAGATATCTGTCCCCATTTACAGGTAGATATCTGTCCCCATTTACAGGTAGATATCTGTCCCCATTTACAGGTAGATATATGTCCCCATTTACAGGTAGATATCTGTCCCCATTTACAGGTAGATATCTGTCCCCATTTACAGGTAGATATCTGTCCCCATTTACAGGTAGATATCTGTCCCCATTTACAGGTAAGATATCTGTCCCCATTTACAGGTAGATATCTGTCCCCATTTACAGGTAGATATCTGTCCCCATTTACAGGTAGATATATCTGTCCCCATTTACAGGTAGATATACTGTCCCCATATTTACAGGTAGATATCTGTCCCCATTTACAGGTAGATATCTGTCCCATTTACAGGTAGATATATGTCCCCATTTACAGGTAGATACCTGTCCCCATTTACAGGTAGATATATGTCCCCATTTACAGGTAGATATCTGTCCCCATTTACAGGTAGATACCTGTCCCCATTTACAGGTAGAAGATATCTGTCCCCATTTACAGGTAGATATCACCTGTCCCCATTTACAGGTAGATATCTGTCCCCATTTACAGGTAGATATATGTCCCCATTTACAGGTAGATACCTGTCCCCATTTACAGGTAGATATCTGTCCCCATTTACAGGTAGATACCTGTCCCCATTTACAGGTAGATATCTGTCCCATTTACAGGTAGATTCTGTCCCCATTTACAGGTAGATATCTGTCCCCATTTACAGGTAGATATATGTCCCATTTACAGGTAGATATCTGTCCCCATTTACAGGTAGATATATCTGTCCCCCATTTACAGGTAGATATACTGTCCCCATTTACAGGTAGATATCTGTCCCTCATTTACAGGTAGATATCTGTCCCCATTTACAGGTAGATATCTGTCCCCATTTACAGGTAGATTATACCTGTCCCCATTACAGGTAGATATCTGTCCCCATTTACAGGTAGATATATGTCCCCATTTACAGGTAGATATCTGTCCTCATTTACAGGTAGATACCTGTCCCCATTTACAGGTAGATACCTGTCCCCATTTACAGGTAGATACCTGTCCCATTTACAGGTAGATATCTGTCCCCATTTACAGGTAGATATCTCTGTCCCCATTTACAGGTAGATATCTGTCCCCATTTACAGGTAGATATCTGTCCCCATTTACAGGTAGATATCTGTCCCATTTAGAATATCTGTCCCAATTACAGTAGATATCTGTCCCCATTTACAGGTAGATATCTGTCCCCATTTACAGGTAGATATCTGTCCCCCATTTACAGGTAGATATCTGTCCCCATTTACAGGTAGAGATATATGTCCCCATTTACAGGTAGATATATGTCCATTTTACAGGTAGATATCTGTCCCCATTTACAGGTAGATATCTGTCCCCATTTACAGGTAGATATCTGTCCCCATTTACAGGTAGATATCTGTCCCCATTTTACAGGTAGATATCTGTCCCATTACATACAGGTAGATATCTGTCCCCATTTACAGGTAGATATCTGTCCCCATTTACAGGTAGATATCTGTCCCCATTTACAGGTAGATATCTGTCCTCATTTACAGGTAGATATCTGTCCCCATTTACAGGTAGATATCTGTCCCCATTTACAGGTAGATATATGTCCCCATTTACAGGTAGATAACTGTCCCATTTACAGGTAGATATCTGTCCCCATTTACAGGTAGATATACGGTCCCCATTTACAGGTAGATAACTGTCCCCCATTTACAGGTAGATATCTGTCCCCATTTACAGGTAGATATATGTCCCCCATTTACAGGTAGATATATGTCCCCATTTACAGGTAGATATCTGTCCCCAATAACAGGTAAATCTGTCCCCATTTACAGGTAGATATCGTCCCCATTTACAGGTAGATATATTTCCCCATTTACAGGTAGACACTGTCCTGTCCCCAATAACAGGTAGATATCTGTCCCCATTTACAGTTATCTGTTCTTACTTACTAATTAATTACTATCCGTTTAATAACAGGTAAATAGCTGTCCTATTTTCCAAACGCATGCACTTTAAATTGAATTTTTCCAGTTACATAAATAAGTTTAGAGATTTATATCACATAAGGGCAAGTCTGAGTGAATCTGTCTTTTCTGACTGTCAGAGTTAAACAAAGCCTACCTGTGTGTGTTACTGTCTGCTTTGATCTGCATCTCCCTGCATCAGTATCCTTTACTAGGTCAGGTAAAACAGGTAATATATTATAGTTACCTGTGTCACCTGTGTTACCTACTGTCCCAGCAATTTACCTGAATAGGTGTGTTTAGAACATGACATTACCTTTTACTGTTCAAATTTTTAAAACAGACATTTTTTAAAGATCCTCCACCGCCGACAGAGCAGAAACGATACTTATCATTTGAACAATACTTGGTGTTTAATAGTGGATATCTATGTCTAATTAACACAAAAAAATGATATAAAATGATTTATATTGCCTTTGGTGCATACGCAATCAGTACTTCATTCCATATAGATCATAGTGTCACAGATTTTTTTTGAGATGCAATTATTTGTTTTTAATATTTTTATCTTGAAATTAAATGAGAAGCTCAAACTTTTTCAATGTTGGTAATGGTGTAAAGTAAGTAACTTTTGTAATCAAAGGAAAATACTAATGTGTCTGCTTCTGTATTTGATAGAGCAAAAATACCATTTGTCAGAGGTGGGCCATCTTTAAAGATTCTTTAGATACATAGATATAACCGAAGAAACTAACAAAGATACAATTGATTGATTGATATGATCAATGCAGAAATTATATTGTTTAAGATTAAACCAAATGTTTTTGCAATTTTGTGAAAAATTTACATAGTTTGAAAATTTGATTCATTTAAGCATTGATGTTTGTTTGCAAACTTTTGTGAGAATCTGCTACGCAGATTCACACAGTTTGCAAACAAAATTTCTTTCATAACCCAATGAAGTTAAAAAATAGTTACAACAATGCTTATAATTAATTTTTCAGACAACTTGATAATATAAAATTCGTTTACATGTACTATTCCATTGATTTTCCAATAGATTATTTTTGATAAATCAATACGCAACGTGGACGTCTCTATTGTGACCTCATGATAACGGGGTTTTGTGCCATTCTCGGATTTTTTCTTCATAGTATATGAAGAAAAAGGATCTGCAAATCAGAAAGTTGGATATAGTATGAAAAAAAAAAAAATTAATTATAAAATTTTAAGAAATAGAATTATTTAGGATTACACAGCCTACAGAACCTATACAAGAAACCATGGCGTTGGCTCTATACTTTGAATTTTGAGTAATACTTAATATTCACTAATTTTTTTTATCTACGAAAATAACCACTTATTGGTGATACCTGTGATTATTCTGGTTTTATTTCATAAGTAATATATGGAACATTATATCATAAACTATATTGTTCTTTACTTTTTGATACTAACACAAATATTTCAGGAATATCATTTTTCTTGTTATCTTGTGCTAATTTTTCAAGAATCAAAATGTTGAGAGTCCTAGTTTCAGGTGACCTTGAATTGACCTGAAATTCAGACTCGCAACCTTTGGATTCTTGTATGATGGTGTGAGGTATGCTGAGACAGAGTGCTAAATAAGTTTGTTAAGATTGATAACCTTGACCTGCATTTATGCTCAAATAAGTCAACTATTTTAAAAACTTGATACATTGTCTTTAATGCCCAGTAGAATAAAGATCAAAGCATTAAGCCATTACAGGTCCTTTTGGCCACTTGTTTTCTGTAACACTGTTGATTGCATTATACCAATAGATGATAAATGTAGTGTAGCGTAATACAATCAAACGTGGGTCTCCGAAGAAGACGATGATAATGTGCAAAAACCATGGGTAAGTAATGTTGATGGATGATTTCGTGGGTACCTGGTAAGCATTTGATTTTGCTATAATTTGTATGAACGAGAGAATGAGACAAAGAAGGGGTGGCGTAGGTATATGAGGTGATGGAATGTGAATGTACAGTACTAATTAGACCAATTTGTTAGAGCATGTTCAGTGACTTCAGTCACTTGTAAAATTTGAAACATATTTTTCAGACGTTCATGTTATGTAAAATGGATCAGTGGTATTGTTGTGATAATTATGAAATATTTGATGAAAATGAAAATAGCTCCCATGCATAATAAATAGATTATGTAGAGTAAAAACAGGTTGATTTATTGGAATGTTGGGCACAGGGAAGTCTCGATTTGCTGAATAGGGATTATTTTTTGAAAATGAATTCACTATATGGCTAGAGCAAAACTGGTATCCTTCATTAAGTTTAGGTATTTTATATGTTCATAAAGCAATGATGTAATATTTGTTGGATGTATACCAAGAAATTTTGCTTTAGTCAACACAATCTTAAATGCATTGACTCAATCGTCCCTGAAATTTGATCATGGACTGGTCTAGTAATTGATTTAGATGAGTCTAAATGTGTTATCAGGGGTGAAGTTATCACATGTGTAATGGTGATGATAGAACCAAACGTTTGGATACAATATTAAATAGAATTATCATTCGATTATTTATTTCAGAAGATCTTCTTATAAAGCTCAAAACACATATCAAACCTCCAAATGATAAGAAATTTGGTGTGGGTAAGATGATAAGAAAGTTGTGACAATAGTATAATGGTGTCGGTTTTTTCCAAAGACTTCACATAATTCAGGTTTGTTAGACAATTGTTGACTTTGTATTATATTGTTCATTATTTGATTTCCATTCGATACCATTTGTGCCGCCATGTTTGTTACCTCAGCACTAACATTTAGCATCACTAACATGGCCGTGCAATAATGTGTGCTAAGTGCAGATTTGAGTGGTACGTTCACCGATTTCCCCTTGGTATACATTTATACCAATGGTAACGATTGATAATGTTGGTACTCTGAACGCACCTACTGTAAACATATAGATTTTAGCATTATTTTCTAACACAAATTCAAAAAGCGTAAATTAAGATTTATTAGTGCAGATATAAATTAGCACAATTTGGTGATTAAATACTGAAATACTCTTTTACAAAATTTAGCGCTGTACGTTCATTAGTGCTTCAAAGACAGTATGAAAATCCAATGCTCTAAAGGATTAGATATGGTAAGGGTCATCTATGGCCCCCAAATCCGCTATTTTTCAAAGTCTGTTATTTTAAGATGTTATTCTTGCATTTCAAATATTAACTACATACCTGACATATTTGATTGTGCTATAAGGTAATATAGCAGTTCTAGTTGCCATGGCAATCATCTTATTATGCATAAATTATGCAAAATGTGAAAATTTCATCAAAATTGGCATTTTTTATGCAGTTTTTCATCTTGTTAACATAGAGCGCATTCTAGAACAAACTTTATATATCTCAAAATGATGTATTTTTCGAGTCTGCTAATTCTCTTAAAATATAAAGTTTGTTCTAGAATGCGCTCTATTGCTTTTAAAAGAAAAACTATCAAAATGTATGCCAAAATTGACAAAATTTTCAAAGTTGCATAATTTATGCAAAGTTACCATGGTTATAAAGCAAAAACATACTTTCTGTCAACAAAAACATCAATAAGTTTTTATCAGGGGTGTATTCAATATTTCAAACGCGGCAACTTAATTTCTAAATACTTAATTTCAACTTTGGTAGATTTAGGGGCCAAAAAGAGCCATTATCATATCTAGTCCTTTGTTTCTCGCTAAAATAAAATTACCACAAATATTACTAAGCATGTTAATAGTATTGCATACATTTGAGGCTGTTCTTAAATGCCGTTTCTAGCTGAAGGGCAGTTAAAGCAGTATAAATTAAACCAATCTGTAGCTATGTCTGCCACACAACAAATTGCTGATTTTCTTATTTTCTTAAGAAGTCCCTTTTTTATTTTTTGTTTTGACATCTTAATTGGTAATCTAGACATTTCTTATCTCAATCAGACTTTAAAACCTGTCGTTAAATTCTTAAGATTACGTACACAAGCTTCTTTAATTGTATTTTTTTGGCAGTAACCTTCCTTAATTTAGATACCTAGATAGAAAATCTACACGCTGTTTTATTGTAATCCTGTAACTACTATCGCACATATACTCGTGGAAATAGAAACACACCTTCATGATTAGTTTCACGTAAATGTAGACAAATTGAGATGTCATAAAAATCGTGCACGAGTTCTGCTGCAGAGGTCTGTTATTCCGAGAACTTAAACAAACCGTTCACTAACAGCATACCTCTGTAACGAACATCCACCTGTTTTAACCATTACACACAAACGCCAAACTAATATTTATTTCGGTGTTTCATTAGTTTTATGACACACATTGGCAAGTAAACTAGTTAAAGGAGAATATGTTTTACAAACTTGCTGAAAAGTTTCTAATAGAAAGTATTTAGAATCTTCTGTAAATTTTATGTGTTTCCCTGATGAAAAACGCCAACTTTCCGCAGGTGCTTGTAATGAATGAAATATGTGTTTGAAATTAGGAGATTATTAACAACATAGAGCTACAGGGCCTGATTTTGGGAGAAAATTAAGTTATCATCTCGTAAAAGCTGAACATCAAAAACTCTGTGCACCTGTGAGTACAGTTTTATCTGCATTTGTAAATTAGGTTAATCCATTTATTGTTCTAGATTATCAGGAGAGGAGAAAATATAAAGCATGTTCTCAAAATATCCAGATAGCATTTAAATAATGTAAAACAGAGTAATGGAAAAGACATCAGTGTTTTAGACAGTTTATTGGGTAATTTGATCTTGGAGATGTCTGCTATCTTTTATAGACACCATAATTGTCTTTTGTAATAAATGTTCAGAGAGGTTTAAAGTATTAATTATTAGGACATTTAGAGCTGTTGCATATAGTCATGTTGTCAAATGTAAGGAAATTGAGATATGTTCTTAATTTATGGAGAGTTGTCAGAGGTAATGATACATTGATAGTTAATTGTCCTTTATAGACAGGTTGTCTGTAGTTATGATACATTGAGAGATGTCCTTTATAGACAGGTTATCTGAGGTAATGATACATTGAGAGTTGTCCTTTATAGACAGGTTGTCTAATTAATGATACATTGAGAGTTGTCCTTTATAGACAGGTTGTCTGAGGTAATGATACATTGAGAGTTGTCCTTTATAGACAGGTTGTCTGAGGTAATGATACATTGAGAGTTGTCCTTTATAGACAGGTTGTCTGAGGTAATGATACATTGAGAGTTGTCCTTTATAGACAGGTTGTCTGTAGTATGATACATTGAGAGTTGTCCTTTATAACAGTTTTAGTAATGATACATGAAGTTGTCCTTTTAGACAGGTTGTTTAATGATACTTGAGAGTTGTCCTTTATAGACAGGTTGTCTGAGTAATGATACATTGAGAGTTGTCCTTTATGAGACATGAGTTGTCTTTATAGACAGGTTGTTGAGTAATGATACATTGAGAGTTGTCCTTTATAGACAGGTTGTTGAGGTAATGATACATTGAGAGTTGTCCTTTATAGACAGGTTGTTTTATAAGATATGAGAGTTGTCCTTTATAGACAGGTTGTATGTTTAATGATACATTGAGAGTTGTCCTTTATAGACAGGTTGTATGAGGTAATGATACATTGAGAGTTGTCCTTTATAGACAGACAGGTTGTTGTATGAGATAATGATACATTGATAGTTGTCCTTTATAGACAGGTTGTGTGTAGTAATGATACATTGAGAGTTGTCCTTTATAGACAGGTTGTGTGTAGTAATGATACATTGAGAGTTGTCCTTTATAGACAGGTTGTTGAGGTAATGATACATTGAGAGTTGTCCTTTATAGACAGGTTGTGTGTTTAATGATACATTGAGAGTTGTCCTTTATAGACAGGTTGTTGAGTAATGATACATTGAGAGTTGTCCTTTATAGACAGGTTGTGTGTAGTAATGATACATTGAGAGTTGTCCTTTATAGACAGGTTGTCTGTAGTAATGATACATTGAGAGTTGTCCTTTATAGACAGGTTGTGTGTAGTAATGATACATTGAGAGTTGTCCTTTATAGACAGGTTGTCTGAGTAATGATACATTGAGAGTTGTCCTTTATAGACAGGTTGTCTGAAGTAATGATACATTGAGAGTTGTCCTTTATAGACAGGTTGTGTGTAGTAATGATACATTGAGAGTTGTCCTTTATAGACAGGTTGTGTGTAGTAATGATACATTGAGAGTTGTCCTTTATAGACAGGTTGTATGTTTTAATGATACATTGAGAGTTGTCCTTTATAGACAGGTTGTTTGAGATAATGATGATACATTGAGAGTTGTCCTTTATAGACAGGTTGTCTGAAGTAATGATACATTGAGAGTTGTCCTTTATAGACAGGTTGTCTGAGGTAATGATACATTGAGAGTTGTCCTTTATAGACAGGTTGTGTGATGTAATGATACATTGAGAGTTGTCCTTTATAGACAGGTTGTCTGAGATAATGATACATTGAGAGTTGTCCTTTATAGACAGGTTGTCTGAGGTAATGATACATTGAGAGTTGTCCTTTATAGACAGGTTGTCTGATGTAATGATACATTGAGAGTTGTCCTTTATAGACAGGTTGTCTGAGATAATGATACATTGAGAGTTGTCCTTTATAGACAGGTTGTCTGATGTAATGATACATTGAGAGTTGTCCTTTATAGACAGGTTGTCTGAGATAATGATACATTGAGAGTTGTCCTTTATAGACAGGTTGTATGAGATAATGATACATTGAGAGTTGTCCTTTATAGACAGGTTGTCTGATGTAATGATACATTGAGAGTTGTCCTTTATAGACAGGTTGTCTGAGGTAATGATACATTGAGAGTTGTCCTTTATAGACAGGTTGTCTGAGATAATGATACATTGAGAGTTGTCCTTTATAGACAGGTTGTCTGAGATAATGATACATTGAGAGTTGTCCTTTATAGACAGGTTGTCTGAGATAATGATACATTGAGAGTTGTCCTTTATAGACAGGTTGTCTGAATGTAATGATACATTGAGAGTTGTCCTTTATAGACAGGTTGTCTGAGGTAATGATACATTGAGAGTTGTCCTTTATAGACAGGTTGTCTGATGTAATGATACATTGAGAGTTGTCCTTTATAGACAGGTTGTCTGAGGTAATGATACATTGAGAGTTGTCCTTTATAGACAGGTTGTCTGAGATAATGATACATTGAGAGTTGTCCTTTATAGACAGGTTGTCTGAGGTAATGATACATTGAGAGTTGTCCTTTATAGACAGGTTGTCTGAGGTAATGATACATTGAGAGTTGTCCTTTATAGACAGGTTGTCTGAGGTAATGATACATTGAGAGTTGTCCTTTATAGACAGGTTGTCTGAGGTAATGATACATTGAGAGTTGTCCTTTATAGACAGGTTGTCTGAGGTAATGATACATTGAGAGTTGTCCTTTATAGACAGGTTGTCTGAGGTAATGATACATTGAGAGTTGTCCTTTATAGACAGGTTGTCTGATGTAATGATACATTGAGAGTTGTCCTTTATAGACAGGTTGTCTGAGGTAATGATACATTGAGAGTTGTCCTTTATAGACAGGTTGTCTGAGGTAATGATACATTGAGAGTTGTCCTTTATAGACAGGTTGTCTGAGGTAATGATACATTGAGAGTTGTCCTTTATAGACAGGTTGTCTGTAGTAATGATACATTGAGAGTTGTCCTTTATAGACAGGTTGTTTGAGATAATGATACATTGAGAGTTGTCCTTTATAGACAGGTTGTCTGAGGTAATGATACATTGAGAGTTGTCCTTTATAGACAGGTTGTCTGAGATAATGATACATTGAGAGTTGTCCTTTATAGACAGGTTGTATGAGATAATGATACATTGAGAGTTGTCCTTTATAGACAGGTTGTCTGAGTAATGATACATTGAGAGTTGTCCTTTATAGACAGGTTGTCTGATGTAATGATACATTGAGAGTTGTCCTTTATAGACAGGTTGTCTGAGGTAATGATACATTGGGAGTTGTCCTTTATAGACAGGTTGTCTGAGATAATGATACATTGAGAGTTGTCCTTTTATAGACAGGTTGTCTGAGTAAGGATACTTGTGGTATGTTGAGGTGTGTTACTGTACTGTACTATTTAGACTAGCTACGTTGCTGATACCCTCCACAGCGGTTATACAAGCCCTTTATTTATCCCAGTGTTGGACAGATTAACCCAGTTGGTAGCTAACACCTGTAGCATACACAGGCCCGTATATAATTGACAGAAGTCCTGCTTAGTGTATAACAGGCTACACAGGTGCATTTTACTTCAAATATATTGTCTATACTTTTGTGTAAAAATATACGTGTGTAAAATTCATTGATGGATTATAATTTACAAAATTTGTGAGAGACCTGATTGATGGATTATAATTTACAAAATTTGTGAGAGACCTGCAATTTTATTTTTTTTTTGTAACATTTTATGGTATGTTATGGAGATTGCTGACTTAGCTATTTAATGGCTACTTTATGATGGAATAAGTGACGGATTGATGTCTCGCACTAACAGCTTTTATCGTAAAGTGACAAAATATGGTGCTTCATCGTGAACCTGTGATTAACATGCTTTCTGGATATTAATTACATTTTAAGCTGAAGTGAAAGGTAAGATTGCAAATCTCTTAACTTATAAAGATGTATAAATGGGTAGTTAGGTTATAGTTATATTGCCCAGTGGGTGCTCCTAATGATACAGAGCTTTGCCACATCAAAGCTTAATTTGTTATCATAAATTTGTTTCTGATAATATATTTTTCATATTAAATAATTTCCTGATAATACATTTTATTTTAACTACATTTTCTTCACTGTTCTATATGTTCTTTATATAAGTTATAGGCCTATGGTACTTTGACCAAAATTGTTGGCCATGTTTTCTACAATACACCATTCTTTACTTAACAATGCACATTGTATTACAATGTATTGTTCTTTACAATATTCTATATATTGTCTTACAATAGATTTCCATATATCACATTATTTCTTACAATAGATTGTCTTTCATAGACAATAATTTGATGTTGTCTTGCAATGTGTTTTCCGATGTTTTTATTCCTGAAAACAATGCATTAATACTAAATATGTATATCTTAATATATTCAACATGAAGCACTAGCATGCTTCCTTATAGCGTGCTTCCTTAAATTTGTCGCTGTCCACTTGACATTCATCATCATATTTGCCAACTGAATGCAATTAAATGCCTAATTTAAAACCACTTTGTTAAGGTCACAAATGGTCACTTATAACAAAATTTTGCATGTATATTAATATAAAGACCGTTTTGGCTATATAAACCACTTTGCCCTTAAGTGGTCTTTATAGACAGGTATGGCAATATCAAACACCTTCACAATTAAAGTGATTGCAGTGTAATAAGAGACTGCAGATACATCACTGCTCTATGACTTGGGAGGGGGGGGGTTAAATTACTGTCCTTAAGATCATTTCACTGTCTGGGACAGACTGCTCATGCCAATCATCCAATTTGAATCGCTTTGATATGAAATTAAAGTTTTACTTTTTTAAAGTCTATGTAGATACAGACAAATATATAGAATGATTGTGATATTTTTGTCTGCTATATGACCTGTGTGGAATTGATTCATCTCCTAATTGAATAAAACGTCTGGACTGTGTGGGGTATGGCGATGGAATGTTGGATGGGTAAGAGGGAAAAGAGAGAAAAGTTCAGGAAGGAAGGAGTGTCTAGAAGGGAAGGTGGATATTATAGAATAAGAAGATGGAAAGAGCAGGGAGAGGAAATAGAAGCTGGTGAGGGACAGGAGAGGTTGAGTCTATACTGACTATAGGATCAAGAATTTAATGTAGGTGATTTGAATAGTTGGAAGGTGAAAGTTATTGTGTAGAAGGAAGATTAAGTCTATAGGCAAAGGTGGAAGGAAGATGAGGGGAAATAGAAGGCAGTTGGAAGGTGAAAATTGTAACATGTTTATAGGAGGGGATGTGAAAGAATGGAGAAGGAAGAATAAAGTAAGAGAAAGCATGATGAGAAATGCTGGAAGGTGGAATGGAATCAGCAAATAAGGAAGGAAGAAGGACTTTATAGTTTATAGGGTATGAAAAGTAGAGTTGGAAGGTGGGTGTTGAGTTGAAGGTTCAATGTGTAGGATTGGGATGATAGTAAGATGATAAGGGTAGCAAAGAAAAGTTGTTGGAGTGGAGTGTTAGACTATTAAAGTGACAATATTTCGGTGGAAAGGCTAAGGAAGAGAGAAGAGGAAGGAAGACGGCGATGAAGGTGGAAGTTTCTGGAAGTTATAGGACAGGAAGGTGAAGGATGAAAATGAAAATTGTTTAGAAGTTGGAAAGATCAGACAATTGAAAGTGGAAAATGTGTAGCTGGATTAGACTTGCTTGATCATCGGTGACCAGGTAGCTCAGTCGGTAGAGCACTCGGCTAGTGTTCTGAGGGTCCCGGTTCGAATCCCAGTCTGGCCGCTACATTTTCTCCTCTCCTGTTACAAATGTTTGGAATTAAAGTGGAGAGATTGGAGGATGGAAAGAGGAAATTGTTGGGTTGAAGTCATTTTGTTGAAATTAATCATTTCTTATTTGCTCAAGAGTTTATTTTTATTGATCAAACCACATTTATTTATTTAACAAAATCTCACCTGACTACAGTTCTGGGCATAACAAAATGGTGTCTTTTGGTGTTAGGGCGTGCCAGAAGATTCTTGTCTCAATCAAATCTCTGGAGGTTCTGAACAATAAATTGTTGGTTCTTAACAGGTCATTACATATTGCACATGTTTTATTTCATATCTGTTTAATATACAGAACAGGTAAAGTGTGTACAATGATTCTCCCTTGGTGGTAGGGGGATATTGCTACAAGTGTCTTCTGCGGTGATATGTAAGCGTCAATCAATTTTTAACGTAACTAAACTGGGGGAGGAGTTGGATTAAATATTGGTTATGCCACTATTTTTTATTTAGACAATATTTGTAATCGTAACATCAGTGTTTATTGTGGTTCAGGTCGGGATATCTTGAAGTAAGAAAAATTTGTTATGTAAAGGAAGTGAAATCCTGTGGTTAGATATATAATGTAACACGACACTGGAGATCAGTATCAAAATGTGTGGTATACATGCATGGATTATTAACTAAATATACAGTGGTAGTCTCTTGATTTTAGCTTGGATATCGGGAAATACTGCTTAAATTGAAATGTAAAATGTAATCACAGGTATCCAAGTGTAAAAGTCTTTATATTATTTTGTTAATTATATTGATGTCCAGATAATTTAAAGGCATTTTTGATTGTCAATGCCCAAAGGACTTCATATTGCAGAGTCTATCACATGATAAATTCATAAGCATATAATTTGGAGTAGTCAGAGGGAGATAGATGGCAGGATCTAGGGATAAAACAAGTTAAGAGAAGAGAATTACAGTATAGGGTAGTGTAAAATAGAACATATAGTTGGGAGACACAGATAGTTGGAGGGGAAACAGTTGGAGTCAAGGAGGAAAAGTTGGAGTCAGGGGAAACAGTTGGAGTCAAGGGGGAAAAGTTGGAGTCAGGGGGAAAAGTTGGAGTCAAGGGGGAAAAGTTGGAGTCAGGGGGAAAAGTTGGAGTCAGGGGAAACAGTTGGAGTCAAGGGGGAAAAGTTGGAGTCAGGGGAAACAGTTGGAGTCAGGGGAAACAACTGGAGTCAAGGAGGAAAAGTTGGAGTCAAGGAGGAAAAGTTGGATTCAAAGGAAACAGTTGGAATTGGGGGAAACAGTTGGAGTCAAGGGGGGAAAGGTGGGTCAAGGGGAACCAGATAGAGTCAAGGGGGGGGAAACAGTGTGAGTCAAGGGGGAAAAGGTGGGTAAAGGGGAAACAGTTGGCATTGGGAGGAAACAGTTGGAGTTTATGGAAACAATTGGAGTTGGGGAAGCAGTCGGAGTTAGGGAGGCAAAGTTGGTGTTGGTAAGTTAACAGTTTTAGTCAGCGACAGTCAAGTGTAAAGGGTAAATAGTTGGTAGTTGGAGACAGGGAAAACAGTTAGTCAAGGGGTTAAATATATTGAGTTGTGTAAAGTGGAGCATAAATGAGATACAGAGTGTTGTAAAATGACTGAGACATTGTTGGAGAGTCAGAGCATAGGGAGTTGGAGGCGAGGGAAATATAATTTATATCAATGTGGATAGAGTTATATTAATGAGGATATATTTGGAGTGAAGATGGGGATAAACCAGTAGTGCGAGTTCAGACTGAAAAAACAAAAGAAACGTTACAAAGGCCAATTAGTTATCTGTATGATTTGTATCCTTCGTACAATGGATGTAAGCCATATCTTACAACATTTGTACCTACTAATCTGTAGTGCATGTAAAAAGCATGTGTGAGCACGCTCGCTCGCACTCTAATCTGTTGGGTGCATGGCAACATACCAGAAAGGATTTTTTCTCAGGGATCAAGAATAATCGTAGCATCGCACTGCATCCTTGACACATAGGGCGTAACGCTTCCTTTCCTGACTCTATAGAAAAAAGATGATTGAAAAGAAAAAGCTTGAAAAAAAGGTGCATATGTGTATTTTTTCCTGCATCTGCCCATTTAGTTTGACCACCAAAGACGGCTGCTGTGCTTTTTTCACTATATAGGATCTGTTTGGCTGGTAATGATCATCTCTTTGTTGATTTGTTATAGTCTCAAAAGTCTGTTCTTTAGCGACCTTGACCTTGAATGATGAGAATGACCTTGAATAATGATGGGATGTTCAACAAAATAGGATACTTAGCAAAGTACATTCAATCATTGTAATGTTTGATTAGGATTTTCTTTTTTAGGGGTGGGGGTGTTCATGATGGCCAAGTTTTTTAATGTGTGTATTTACATTCCACCTTTCCACCTTTGGTTCAGCTAGGAGGTCAAGGTTCACCTGGTGCTACATTCGTCATAAAATGGAACAGACAAACACAAGTTAATTGAAGATAGATTCCATTATCATAGTTCAAGGTCATTGATAAACATGAGGCCAAGCTGACTTGTATCCATTAATGATATTGTAGTATTAATTGATTCTCCATAGGAAAGCATTACGTATGTTCAGAAAAAAAAATCTGAAGTTAAGGGACATTCCCTAACTTGACTTCTGTGATATTTTTTATGGAGAGCCTGGCTGATAGCTCAATCAGTATTGAACATACAGCATGTGAATGTTGTGAGGAGGGGGTTAAAATCCTGATCTTTCCACTGTTTTCTTTCCCCTTTTGTTACTAAATACATGTAGATTAAATTTACCTACTTTTGATTGAATGTTTAATAATGAAATGGGGTCACATCTTTGTTTAGAAAAAACAGTAAGGCATATTTGTGAAGAAAAAAATGTAGATGCCAGAACAGGATTTGTTCTTGGACAAATAACCATATTGGCTAGCTCTGTTGCCTATGGTTGACCTTGTCCAGTTCATCTACAAAAGTACATTAAAGTTTCTAATTTGGGTAAAAATTTCACAGAGGCATGAATGATATTCATAAAGTAGAGATGTGAACCGTTTTTGTCACAGCTGAAATGAAAACCATTTTGACTAACTTTGACACAGCTGAAATTATTCAAAAACCATTTCCAGATTATTAAACAGTTCTAAAGCATTCATAAATGTGTTAATAATATTTCAAATACAGCCAAGTGTAAGATTTTATATTTTGAGCTTGAATTAAATTGCTTGGCTGATTATAGCCATTCGTGAATACTTTTACTCCTGTGTGTACAGGTAGTAAATCATAACCAGGGCGCTGTGACTCGGTTATCGCCCCGATGGTTTTAGAAGATAAACGTTTTTATGTACCACTACATGAAATAGACGACTAGAAATTGACTACACTGTTTAGGAAGAACATGACTTGTAAAACGAGGTTCATTGTACATGTTTACTCTGGTAAGAAATCATTTCTAAACACAGATTATATACAATTAATTCGACCCACAGCACATTTCATTCATAATTTTATAAAATAGAGTCTTCTTGAGCTAATTTTCAAATTTTACTTTTGAGTGTATTTTAAGAAACTATTTGAGGTGAGATTTATAGCAACAGGTAAATGTATAAAGGTTTTAAAAATACTCATGTTGGTGTTCTAAAGATAAAGAAAAGTTAACATCTTTTTCAATTTTAGGTGATATGAGAAGTTTTTGAAGTAAACTTCTTTTTCAAGTTGAGGTGTCAAAAGAAAAGTTTTTGAAGTGAACATCTTTTTCAGCTTTAGTTGTCATGAGAAATTCACTTTAACAAAAAGCCTTTGAAGTGATTCTCCCTTTTTAAATTTAGTCATTTTAACAAAGGGTTAGAAATTAATCTTCCGTATCAAAAGACATTGTTAGAAATGTTTAAAAGTGAATCTTGTATCCAAAGTACATTTAGGTATACAGTATATATGTATAAGAAAGATTTTGAAATTATATCTTTAATGTGCAATTTAGGCCATAATTATAAAATTGGTTTTAAAGTGAGACTTCTATTATCTCCAATTTGACTTATTCTCTTTTTAAACCTTAAGTGTTAATTTGTAATATTCAAGGGTCTGATAATAATTCTAGATCTACTACAGTTTCAGATGTTATAGTAAAATGTTTGGACACATGGCTATGATAAGTACACGACATCGACATCGTAAAAACCCACCAATCAGAACCAATTATAGACAGGGTTTGCTCCAGATGCTGTCTTTAAAGACAATACAGGAAGTTCAAAACCACAGTGACCTTGTTCTTTTGACCTTTGAACCCTTATAGTCATCATGCACTTTACAGATCGTTGCCTCTGTTTATTCCCTGGACTTTTGTGAGATTTTATCATTTACAGCTTTAAGTCTGGACATTGTATTGTCTTACGAATGAATCATTTCCTAATTTGTCTTTAACTGTAATCTGTGAAGTATTGTTCCATTTATCTCTCAATCATGAGGAATCTGTCTTTATGTAATTGCTTATGAAATCTTCCATTTGTGTCTATATTTTAATATACTGCTTCCTTTAGAGCAGAAGGTTACAAGGAATGAATAAAGCAATCACAATGCCAAATTTGGTAATTGATTAGAATGTGTTTGATAAGTGATGATAAATATCAGTACTTTAAAATAAAACCTGCATATATATATGGATGTGTTGATAGCACTGAGCGGATAGTAGAAAAATACTGCTTTTATGACAAAAGCACTGGCAGAAACATTTCTTAGAATGTATTTATCAATTTTAGGTTATGATTGAGACATTCACAAAAAAAACAGGAATAAACGGTAATGAAAATTGTAGAAAAAAAAATGGGAAATTATAGAATCAAACCCTAGGTCGATCTCCAGTTACAGCACTGCCAGTTAAATTGCCAACTGAGCCAATGAAGCATGCTCCATCAGCTGAGTAATGGAGACCATATAATTTAACACTGTATATATATGTACAAGCCATACTGATCTGCTCCTTTTACAAAATCAAGCTTTCTTTATTGTATTTGAGTAAATTGTGGTTTACAGATAGTTCGACAGCTACTTTGTGAATTTGACTTATAGCTATACCAAAATCTGCACACGTACCCCATTTATTTTTACCACCTGGCGGACTTCCTGGGTAAAATACGGTATTATACCAATTTCCTGTCTGGGTCACGGAAAAGCTCCAATTCATTTTAAGAAATTTCCAGTCTTCACATTTTTGACAATTTCAAGATTTCTAATCTTTTGTGATCTTATCATATTTCAAATGTAAAGTTAAGTGTCGATATCAGCAGAACTAAAAGATAGAAGAAGCCGATGCTTTTAAGATAATGTTTTAGACAAGAGGGAAGGCGACAGATTTAACACGATTTCACTCCGTCTTCACACTGATATCATCATACAGGGCAGAAATCCTTCATAGGAATAACTGGTATGCAAAACTCGGCATGAAATTAACATTTAATTGAACAACTTAAAGCAATTTCGAACAGAAATTGGAATTATATTAGAACATAATAAGTCTAATAATGGACTATTTAGTACCGTCTTGTAGATTACAGCTAGGCCTGTTGTAAAAGATGACCTAGATATGATTTGACAATCCATCACAAAAAATCAGAAACAACTTCACAGCAGCCTACATATTTTTATTGCATATGTAAGAATTTGTGATATGAAGCTTTTTTGAAGATGGTAGTTGGTGTTTAATGCTCAAGATCTAAGATGACAGACGGTGACCTGTTGTCTGTATAAATGTATAATTTGACCAGATAAGATAGCTCCAAAGATATATTATTAAACAAAATACAAAAAATATTGAATGTCTTCCAGTGAAACAAGAGTAAGGAATATTCTTTAAGATACCACAACAGTTCAGACCAATATCTTTCTCTCCCTTTGTTTTTTGGAAAGATTGCCAAACCCCCACTTGGATCTATAGTTGAGACAATGAAAAAAACCCAAGATGATCATAGCCTGAGTTTTCTTGTCTGAGTCAGAAAGATCGTAGTTTTAGAATTCTGTAACTTTGATAAAATGATGATTAAAAAAATTACACAATAACAATTAAGATTACAAGATTTGAATCAAAGTCTAGACAGAAAGGCTTTATAACAGTTAATGTGAAAGCATCCTTTTCTATGTGTCTTTTAAGCTAAACAAATATCCACCAGAGTAAATCTCTTGCTTTGAAAACTCCTTCGTAGAGAGATATCTCTCTTAAAGGTCATTTAAGGTTGTAAATCCTGTTTGAAGTGTTTTAGACTGTGGTAGACAGTTGTGGTACTAATGTTTTCCATGTCAATTGGACATAACAATACAAGTTACTTTTGATGGTCTTTGTTCATTAGTTTCAATGGGCTTGATGTGAAATGAGGCATTGTACATTAGAGGTCTTGGTCAAGTGATGTGAAAATGTTGTCGCCTTTTGTGGCGAGGGGCATGTTAACATTTGGGGATTTCCTTCCCACAAAATGTTTCATGACAATTAAAGGTCATTGAAGGTCGCAAAGATAAATTAATGTACATGTTTCCTGTTTTAATTATTGATGTTTATTAATGAGGCAGAAATAATGTTGAGAAAATCTTGTTTTCACATTCATTAGGTTTTGATAGAAAGTAACATTCGTTGATGATGCCAAACTTTTCACGATAATCCAAGGTCATTTAAGCTCACCAAAGATGTTAAATCTGCGTAGTCTTTTGTTTCAATCTTTTCTGTTTAGATGTTTGCAAATGAGCCAGAAAAGAATTAATCTTAAGAAATTGTTGATTTCCTGCTTGTTTGGTTGGGGCAACCAGGATAACTATAGTTTAAACATACTACCACAGGTAGTGGCGACTTTTTTTGGACTGTGACCGACTTATAGATGGCTAATATTCTATGCCTATAGTCCATGAATTTTGTTAACTCGTTAGTTTATAAGGTCTATGACATTCAAAAAGCTCTAGCCACCATTACCCCCCTCCCCCCCCCCAACTGTCCACTGTCCCCCATTTCTGGAATGTATTGGCCTAGTGGTTAAGATGTCAAAGTTTATCAATGCTCCTTCTATAGATTCCATGATGGTCATATAAAATTGACCGTTCACTTGATGGTTGACTGTTCATTTGACAGTTTGCAGCCAGCCCCCTCCCCCCCCCCCCCCCCAAAAAAAAAAAAAAATCATGTGAAATACTGGGCAGCTTGTCTGATCGTTGGCAAACTGTCAATGGTTGTTTAGTTATGCCTCAGGTACTCTGGCTTTCTCTCTATCATCCATTGATATCAAAAAACAACAAACAAATCAAAACTAAATCTATTGTAGTTGGTTATCTCCCCTGATCTGGTCTCTATAATGGATGAGTTGTCTCCCCTTGTTCTGATCATCTGCACTGATTAAGTTCAGTAAGCTTGAATCTTCTTTGACTGCTACACTGGAAAATTTTTACATGTCTTTCAGAGAAAATTGAGGTCTAACAAAAGCAGAATGAAATCAGGTGTAAAAGTGGTGATTTGACGATTCAGAGGTATCTCTTACCAGCAGTTGTCTTATATGGACATTTAATTCAGTTATGGCTGTTGAAACATTTGTGATGTTTAAACAAAAAAATAATTAAAAGGAAACCTCAAAGTTTTTGATCTACATTTTTAGCTTGCCTCTAGAAGAGACTAAATTAGGGGGCTTATGGAATCACCTTGTTGTTGATTCGGCATCAATGTTGGAAATGCCAGGTTAAGGTTTTGGTGCAAGTTTTGAAATACTGTTATCCATAAAAGTTGACATTGATTTCCAAAATAATTTTGGATTAAAATTGTTGCGATAGGGCTAGATTTTGAGAATTTCAAGAAGCTCAATGAACTAAAATGACCAGGTTGAGGTGCTGATATAAGTCCAGAGGCGAGCTTTGATGTTCTCAAACAGCTCTAGTTTTATTTCAAGGTAAAAATCCATAATCTTTTACACATTATATCTATAGAATAGGAAGTATTATTGTATTTTAGTAATATATAAAATAGAGTGAAATGCAAACAAAATTCATAATTTAAGGGATGATATGTGAGGAACTTTGGGAAGGACAAGTGGAAGAAAGGGGGTGAGATCTTTTGTAATAATGTTATTTTATTCATGTTTTTTTAAAATTCCAAACAGTATGTACAAGACTTAAAAAGTTCTGAGTTGTGTCTTCCATTTTTTCTAGCCCTTAGAAATTTACTTTGGAACTTCTTATGATTAGGTCTTTAAAAAAAAGCTTTGTGAAGTGGTGCTATGCACAAATTAAGTAGGTCACCGTGACTTGCATTTGGCTTACATTTGTCCTGGCTCCATCATGTGTCCTACTGCTAATGTGGAACTAATGCTGAATTATTATCAACTTGTCATTCTGGCTCTTATCTTGTTTAATGAAGTTTAATTGACGGATCGCCAGCTGTCAATCATACCCACGTAACTTTGTAAGTTGTATGCTACGATGTTTTCTCCGACATTGAATAGGTGCACATGTGTGTTACATACATGACAAAGCGTGGCATCATATCTCTGGAAATCGGTCAATAACTTCCTAAGAAGATATTTACAAAAAGTTGTTTACTATCATCATAAATGCTTAATATATATATAGAATCTATGTGACAGATAAAAACATGTCTGAAAATTTTAATATGGTTTAAAGATATTATTGCTATGTAAATCAAATTCTGTAATATTTTGCAGACATGATTTTGCACATTATAACAAAGCGGCTATAAAAAGAGTCAAGTTAAGAAAAGAATTCATCAAATGTTTATGGATTACTGGTGTTGAAATCTCGAATCATCTTCACGATCAGCCATGATAGCATCATTATCCATTCAGTATAATGGATAATGGTTACATAATTATGGTAATGAGATGTTCTTTTCATTCCGTCACCTTTAAACTTTAGGTATTTAGATAAATTTTAGGCTCATTATGAAAATAAGACATTGATCCAAAGACATCATTTTATTGTATAGGTTAAACCCCAAAGCCACAAATAGATACCAGCTGAGTTGCATTTGAGACATCTTACCCAGTTAACCATGGGAGCTCCATCCACGTACCTAGCGTATATATTCCAAATGCATGAAAACATGTTTGGTTACAAGCACCAAATGTAAGATGAGTGGGAAAGATCTTGGCCAATTAAAGGCTCAAACTTAAGGAACTCTGAACACTAGCTGGGTGCTCAAATGATTGAAGGACGATGGGTCTAGATCAGACATTACAACTGATCTCGTCACACTGTGGATAAGTGAACCAGTCTTTTCATTCCTACCAATATTAAATGGAAAAAATAGGAAGGATGCTAGTTTGAAACTTAAACCCAGAAAATTAACACTTCGTAACACTTCATATTATATTGGTCAGAACGATTGTGGAGCGCCCACACACTAAATTTTCTATAAAACAGTACAACAGATCCTGTCATCGTAAATCTGCCAGGACGATGGCTTTAATCAGATATCATTGTGACAGAAAATAAAAATACATGACTTCTCACTTTTCATCTAAATCATGTATCCTGAATTTGAAAATTGTCTTTCAAATGCAGACACTTCATTATATGAAACATTTAAAACATTTTTGAGGCAGTGAAATATGTAGCTCATTGGATAAGGTAAAGAATTATGGAGTTACATCATATTCTTCTACCAAACGTCGGGCTCCTCCACACATTTGGTTATACACGTGATATCTGAAAAACTATGGCTGCTATTTCCTGATTTTAACAGTTTGTGCGTCAACAAGAACAGTTTCCTGAACAGAGACCATAAGATCTCTACGGGTCATTTGTTTTGAATACTTCCATTCTTTTACTAGTCAAATCCTCATAAACCTGAGGTATTGAGAAACCCTAATTATCAAAATGTCGGAAATAACTCCAGTCCCTGAAGGAGAGATGATTGATTAAGTATAGATCTGTTTGTGATAATATCACATTGTCAAAGCGATTTATCAGCAGAAGTTAATACCGAGGTCATAACTCCTACAGCCGTGAATGTTCGAGTGATTCTCCAGCAGATCTGATTTCTGGGCCTGTTGACACGAGGTTACACCTTTGAACCATAGAGTCAATGTTGTAACAATGGGTGACTCTACACAACTTCGGTTTGTACATATTCAAGTGACCATGATCACTTTGTGAAGGATCTTGTTCAATACCAGACTCTATATATACGGTTGAAATCTGTAGGAATGTTGCCTCTTAACTTCCGTCGCTAAGTGTTCTCAGTCAGGTTTTTGTTGCTCAGTAAAATTATACTTTAGTAACACCTACTTTTAATAGTGACCACCTCTGTATAAAGACCACCTGCTTAATAAGACCACTTTTCTTTGGCCCAAATGGCCAATTTCAAGCGAACATACTGCAGCACCCAAATTATATAAACAAACATTCACACACGCTGTGATATGATTTCACGGCTAGAAATATTTGTGATTAGCTGATGGAGCAATAATGACAATAACATCTAAACAAAATTCATTGTTTGTTATATTTGTATCTGCTTAAACAACAAAACTTTTCACATAATTGAGCATTTAATGTTATACAGTGTTGTCCTGACCCTGAATATATAGTCTGTCAGACTTACTGCAATGTATGTAACCCTTAACCAGGTAGAGCAAGCGTTTCAAACAGGGCAGCAGCTATGGCCAAGTAGCTAATTATAAGATGCTCGGACAAATACCATGTACTTTTCCTCCGTCTCTGGGTCGCGAGTTTGAAACCCAGTTTGGGAAGTAGCCAGGTATTAATTGTAGGTCGGTAGTTTTTCTCTGGTTACTCTGACTTTCTCTTACCTAATTATCATGGCACTTGGCTGTTTATAGGACATACATAAATCAGAATTGATCATAACACTGGATGATGTTGCAGTCTCAATTTCACCACTGGATTTTGTCAAATATAATAAATCTTAACGTCAGCATCAGTTCTTTTTGATTTTATTACATTCATATTTAAGCCTTCCTGTAAGTAAAAAATCTTAAATTTGCATTAGATATTTTAAAAACTGATAAAAGAAATCTAAGGAATGAAATACAATGAGATGAAATACTGATGAAGTCAACAGAAAATGCAGAGCTTGCATCTAGATAGACATTTAACGTGTCTGACAAGGTGACAAGACATGAATGTCAATCATGTAAGACCGACACCATCTTTTCCACAGCCACTTTTGTTTGTGGGACCTTACACACTGTCATTGGATGACCCACAACATTGCTGTATAAACAAGCCTTGAGGATTCTTGTTACTTCACTTTAAAAAGTTTTCAACACAAAGGATATACATTAGTGTAAATAATTTTCATACCCTTATCATGTTGAATTATTCATAATATGCTTTCTGCTTTATCACTTCAATGCAAACAAGTCTGAAGATTCTTTTGATGCAATTATATATCCACCAGACATGTTCAATATTCCAAGTTATTCTGTCAATTGACAGAGATAAAAATATAGCATCTGACCAGATATTTTGTTCAAGCAAAAAATGACCTTGACCTACTTTCAGTTCAACAAGGTCATATTTACTGATTTATGTAAACAATCTAAGACCGTCATGGTCGAGTTTATCATTATGTTAGGGTCAAGAGCTGCTAAGTTTGTTCAAGCAAATAACCTTGACCTTCTTTCAAAATAAAAAAATATTCAAATATACCGAAATCTTTACACAGAAACAAAATAGTCTAGAGACCTCATGATAGGAAAACAGCATCTTGGATGACGGTTGTCACTGTTGATCTACTTGAGACAATCCTAGTATTAAACTTAGATAATAAACATCTTCTCAGTGACTAAAACACCCAGATACTGTACTGTCTGTATCAGAGTATTGGGTTAGTAACATGTTGGTGTAAAAAGGATAACCAAAAGGCCAAAGGTTAAGTATGTTTAATTCTTCAACAATGTTTTCTCATCCTCAGTAAAAGCAACCCAGGGTCATGATATTTGACAAGTAACAGACTAAGACAAAGGGCTACGAAGGCTGTTCAAATGGATGACCTTGACCTTTTTGAAATTACAGGAAATACGTTCTCAATAACCAAAATGTTAACAGTCATGATATTATGCCATATGCGTGTTGTCACTGATTTGCATGTTGCTAATAGGACGTTATTTTAATCAAATAAACAAACAAAAATACAAAAGAATCATCGAGGCCTATAGTGCAGTAAAGATATTTTCTCTATTTGTTAGAAAGCAATTCAATGAGTATTTATTATTTCAACCCAGCGATGGTATGTCTGTAAGCTACATAGCCTCTATCTAGTTAAAGGTAAGCGCTGTCAAATGTTCTCTTTCAATTTTAACTTAATTTCTTACAGGTTTCTTCACTGTTAAACACACAATGTGATTTATGGCAGTTGGTTATTGCCACTGGCAGAAAAACAGTAAAAACTTGAACTTAAAGAAGCTTTCCGAGGACAAAGAAAAGCATTGTGGTATGATAATGTCTTGAATTTTTTTTGGACCAAAACAGAAGAAAAGCAATTTCTTTCTATTACATTCTCTCGCTGGAGTTAAGGGTATAAAGACTATGGAAGTGCCAGACCGGTGGTATGTTGGGATGAGCAGGACCATTATCTACGAGTAAAACGAGAGTAAAATGAGACATTAACATAAGGTGTTTAGCAAACCAGGCATGATGTTGACATGATTTCGTATCAAAAGGAAGCAAGTCGTCCCATTATACTTCACGGGGTTGGGTTGCCTTTTACTGTATCAGGTGTACAAACTGGACAGGTGTGAGGGTCGTTAGTGACAGATGACTTTTTGACATGACAGGCAACTTAAGAGGTAGGAAATTGTTGTATATGTGGCTGTTACTACTACCAGTGATTAGTGCAGCTAATAAAAGATGCAATTTTGCAGTTCATGATTAAATGCAGGTGTCTCACAAAAGACCCATTAAATTATGCATTAATTAACCACCATTTTGTCTTCAGAAAACTGCAGAAAAGCTAGGTTTTTACTAGACGCCCATAATCTTAACTCTATTTCAATTGTATCAAATACACATGGGTATCTGTTAAGCTTTATATATAAAATGATGTCAAAAAATAAAACATTACCCCATTACTTTAAACTTTGGTGGTTTATTGAATAACTCTAATTCACCAGTTCAGTAGCTGGCAGGTTTGGTAGTTGTTATCAAAGTTTCAGGAGAAAAAAACATCAACCTACATGCAGTCTTACTATACCCATATTTCCTATAGCCAGGGGCCGTTTGTTCTAAGGTTAATAGCTAATTGCATGATTAGTGAAATATTCATTTCTCAATTGCAACAATGTGGTTAGGTAAAGAATGAAATTCTTCAGAAATTTTGTAAAAAAAAAAAAAAAAAAGAATGTATTATATTAATTTTGAAAATTGTTGTTGAAGCCTTAAATCACCTTTTGAACAAATGGAGCTAGATGGCCTTAATGATAAAATCAGGCTATGGTAGCAAATTCGGAAACCCAGAGGTCCTGTATAAAAATGAGCAACCTGCAGAAAGAACACATTTGATGCAAAAGTAGAGGGCTAGTGGTAGAATATCAGCCACCATATAATCAAAAGAAAGGTTTATGTTATTATATAATTACTATAAGGATCAGACAGTTGTTACGAAATTGATAGATCAGCGAAAATGTTCATGGCTCTAACGCTGTATTTCGTGGGATGATCTAAAGTTTAGTTTAATCTCGGTGCTGCTATAACGAAAAGCAAGATTGGATAATGTACAAAAACTGTTTGAACATCGTAATTGATCGGTTAACTTCAAAGAAGATTTCACAAATGGTGCATATAAATTTGTTAACAGATTTTTTTATTGGTAGGCAAGTCTAAATTGTAAAGGCATGCAGTATGTCAGATGCTATCTGCAATAATAAACTTCTCGATACAATCTCACGTAGATGTAAGAGCAAAAAAAAATCTTCAGGATAAGAATTATTAAGCAAGTTAAAGGTTTAATCAAGAAAAATCTGAATTTAGAAAGAGTCAATGAGTGTCTGCCATTTCTGGTGGCATTAAGCCTGGATGCATCAAGAACCAGACTCCCTCAATGTGAGATAAGTAATTCAAAGTACTTTTATCTGTATTAATTTACTAAAAAAATGTACTGAAGATAGGTCTGCACACTTTTATCAGATTTGTATTTCGATTAAAGATGCAACACTGCTGACAAATTATATTTTTTCTCTATCAAAAACAGAAGAAGACAATTAAGTATTTTTAATTTCAGTTACAAAAGTTACTAATTACTTTTCACCATCACCACCTGTGAAAAGTTTGAGCTTCTAATTTTACTTCAAGACAAAAATATTTAAAATGATTAATTGCATTCCGAAAAAAATCCACGGGACTATGTCCTATGTGGAATGAAGTACTAATTGTGCATGCACCAAAAGTAAAATAAATTATTTTATATTATTTTTTTGTGTTACTTAGACATATATGTACACTATTAAACATCAATTAATGTTCAAATGTTGAGTACCATTTATACTCTGTTGGCGGTGGTGGAGCATCTTTAGAAAAAAAACCTTTCTTTTACTATATATGACATAAATTTTGTCCATATACTAAACGATATGAGTTATCATTGAGATATGCTTTTGGTACCTGCTGAGAAATGAGGAGAGAGAAAAAGTGGGAGGGGGTCTTGTTGGACTTGAAAACAGTATCATCTACAAAAAAATCATAATATAATCTTGAGCCAGATATAATCCTCTTCATATTGTATTTAGCTTTAAAACATGATAGATTTTAGCGCAAATGCGAAAAAATGTAAATTATGATTTATTAGCTCAGATATGAATTAGCGTAATTTGGCGGTTCAATAACGGAAATACTCTTTTACAAAATTTAGTGCTGTACATTAATTAGCGCTTCAAAGACAGTATGAAAACCGCTAAAATAAAACTACCACTAAAATAAGTTTGTTT
Source organism: Argopecten irradians (assembly GCF_041381155.1). Lineage (NCBI taxonomy): Eukaryota > Metazoa > Mollusca > Bivalvia > Pectinida > Pectinidae > Argopecten > Argopecten irradians. The sequence goes on along the minus strand of NC_091140.1, from coordinate 42,059,358 downwards.
CCAGTAACAGAATGTTCTGTCTGATATGTGATCATTGCTGACCAGGTACCTCAATTTGTAGAATCCAGGATCCAGCTAGTGTTTCGGAGGTCCTGGGTTCGAGCCCCGGTTTGGTCGCTACATTTTCTCTACCTGTTACCTTATATACCTTTAGTAAACAGATGCTACCTCCATGCACTCATCTATATAGTCCAAAGAAATGTAACACTGGTCTTTACAATCTGTAATATTGCAATATCGCTGCTAGGAAGAACTATTCTTTAGCTCGATAAGTTACGTGTCAGACCAGTAATCTATAGGCCCCGAGTTTGATCCCTGGCAATGGTAGTGATTAAATTTATTTGAAATTCCTGCACTCTGTTACACAAACAAAAGATTAAAAAAAGATAACCAGTCTCTTTGCCATCGTCTTGAACTTGACAAACACAATATAGAGTGACCTCCCTTTATTAAAAATCTTTATTTGTTTAGTGGGTGTATTACTGGCACCGTATTTGCCATAATAAAACACACTGGTGCAACCATCTTGGATTTGAACAATTAAAGATTAATTCTCATCTCTATTTTTCAAAAAGTGCAGTTTTGATTTGTCTCAAATGGCAAATGTAAGTTCCTCTTAGTATTAAGTTGTGCATATTGCTGTGTTATCTGCTTCAAATGTGTTGTGATCAAATTGTTGGACTGGCAAAAAAAAAAACCATGACTGACAGGTAACTATCTTGGTTGTGGACAATTGAAGAGTGTTGTTGCAATTTCTCAAATGTCAAATGTATAAGTTCCCCTGGGCCCTTAGATGTCACAACTTATTACTTTATTGCTTTCCTCAAACTTGTAATTTAATAAACAGTTTCTTTAACTCTTTTTTGGTCATCAGGTTATTACCTTTTATTATTGTAATTATGAGAAACAGGTTCTCAAACTCTTGGTCATAAGGTTATCTGTGATAAGACAGAATCCTATGTAATGTGTCAGATTGAGCCCGGAGACCACAGGCTAAGGTATGTAATACAAGAATGTTATCGATTACCTCCGACACCCAATTGTACAGGTTACTACGGACGCTGTCAGATCTAGGAGATATCAGGTCTGATTATGATTTATTAAATCAGTCCGTGCATATTGAAATCAGAATGATCAAATAAACCTTTAAAAAGGATATCCACACCTGAAACTCACCTGAAGTTCAGCTTTGATAACTTAATTTTTGCAAATTCATTTTTAGAACTTGTCATTTTTCATCTCTTTCCTTTAACCAGTATCAATTGTCTTTGTTTTTTGGGTTTTTTTTTTTAAGTATACATATTATATAAAAATGATAGATTCAATTTTTTACGTTGTAATTCTACATAGATTTTGCAAATCTTGATGTTAAGAACTTGAAGTAGGAATGGGGTAAATTGCATGTGGTTTTCAGAAGCTAACCATACATGAGAGATCTAACATGTAGAATGCTTCGTTAGGGATGGAGGAGAGAAATATCTGATAAACTTGGAGGTCTGTAGATGTGGTTTGATCAGGGTTATCTCAGGCTCCAGCAGACTTTAAATGTAAAACAATTTCTGACGTAATACGATCAGTAAAAGGTCAGGAAAAAACCAACCGAATTATTAACATGACGTATATTATTGAATCAAATTGAATTTTGTTCCATTTCTCTTTGTGGATTTGGGGCTGTGGTGGCCGAGTAGTTATGATGTCCCGACATATTACCACAAACCTTCCACCGTTGGGTCGCAAGTTCGAATCCCATGTAGTACAATTGCCAGGTACTGATCACAGGTCAGTGGTTTTTCTTGAAGTACTCCAGCTTTCCTCCACTATCAAACCTAGCATGTCCTTAAATAATCCAGGCTGTTAAACTAATAAAAACTAAGGTTACGATGTATCGACAGATTATCACAAGCTCTCAACCTCTGGGTTGCACTTCATTAAATTTGCTATTATTATTTGCCAGCTGAATGCAGTTCAATGCTTATAAAAAGTGTAACAGGATAGGAGAAAATGTAGTGGCCTGACCAGGGACCTCTGAACATTAACCAAATGCTTGACTGCTGAGCTACCTGGTAACCAATGATCAACCCTGTCCAGTTATTTTTCTTTAGTTAAGTATTTTATAGTCATGTGTATGTGACTCTTTTGTCTTTGCTCTTCTTATAGTAAACATTCATAAGAAAGGCTATGTGTTTAAATCACAGTCTCTAAAATGATGGTGTCTATTTTCATAATGGGGCAGTTCCGAGGTACTGATGCTGGTTGGTGGTTTTTCTCCGGGTATAAGGGGGCCGCAGTGGCTGAGTGGTTTAGATGTCACCACATATTACCACAAGCCTTCCACCTCTGGGATGCGGGTTCGAATCCCAAGTAGGGCAGTTGCCAGGTACTGACTGCTGTTTGATGGATTTTCTCCGGGTACTCCAGTTTTCCTCCATCAACAAACCTAGCCCGTCCTCACATGACCTTGGCTGTTAATAAGATGTTAAACTGATAAAACCTGAAGCCAAACTCGTAATGCTTAGAAAGAACTTGCTTCATACAATGTGGAAGTTAATCTGTGGATGAGCATGATGATACCAATAATGACATCAGCACACATTGTTTGTGTTAGTTATGTAATACCTTGTGATATAATTATTTTATCGTCTATATGTTTAGGTGGAGATACTTCTTTAGTTAAATGGCATTTTAAATGTCATTATCTGACTGCAGCAAATTGTCTGTAAATGACATTTTGGGTTGTATGGCTTTTAGTATGGGTGATTTATCTATTTTGGAAGTTAATTGTGACTTCAACTGTCCACAAAGGATACTGGAAATTCTTTGTTGGATAGATCTATATCTGTTAGGACTGCATGTAGTCACAGATTGTGATTGTTTAATTACTTCTGCTGAAGTATTTCAAAACCTGACTAACTTATTTTATTGGAAGGAATATGAAAAACTTTGCAAAGGAAACTGTCTAGAAATTATTAATATAAAATTTTTATGAAGCAATATTTGTCAGAATGAAACATGTTGCAACTGTTGAAGGTCAAGGTAACTAGAAATAAATCAATGTTGAGGTCAAATTTTACATCCATCCATTGGTAAATATCTCCGTACATCAGACTGGGAATATAAGTAAAACACCTATATTACTTACATATATGACCAATTTATCTTACCTTTATGCTGTATTACATAATAAGGCTAAAACACCTGTATGACTAACCTGTATGTTTTGATACAGAATGAGGATATTACACCTGTATGTCTTACCTGTATGACTTACCTGTATGTTTTAATACAGAATGAATATATTACACCTGTATGGCTTACCTGTATGTTGTATTACAGAATGAGGATATAACATCTAAGGATATTACACTGTATGTCTTACATGTATGATACTAACCTGTATGTTTTGATACAGAATGAGGATATTACACCTGTATGGCTTACCTGTATGTTGTATTACAGAATGAGGATATAACATCTATAAGACTTACCTGTATGTTGTGTTACAGAATGAGGATATAACACCTGTATGACTTACCTGTATGACTAACCTGTATGTTTTGATACAGAATGAGGATATTACACCTGTATGTCTTACCTGTATGACTAACCTGTATGTTTTGATACAGAATGAGGATATTACACCTGTATGTCTTACCTGTATGACTAACCTGTATGTTTTGATACAGAATGAGGATATTACACCTGTATGTCTTACCTGTATGACTTACCTGTATGTTTTGTTACAAAATGAGGATATAACACCTGTATGACTTACCTGTATGTTTTGATACAGAATGAGGATATTACACCTGTATGTCTTACCTGTATGACTTACCTGTATGTTTTAATACAGAATGAATATATTACACCTGTATGGCTTACCTGTATGTTGTATTACAGAATGAGGATATAACACCTATAAGACTTACCTGTATGTTGTATTACAGAATGAGGATATAACACCTATAAGACTTACCTGTATGTTGTATTACAGAATGAGGATATAACACCTATAAGACTTACCTGTATGTTGTATTACAGAATGAGGATATAACACCTATAAGACTTACCTGTATGTTGTATTACATAATGATGTTGTATATAAAAGGATAACACCTATGACTTACCTGTATGTTGTATGAGGATTATAGACTTCTGTATGTTGTATAACATAATGAGGATATAACACCTATAAGAAACTTACCTGTATGTTGTATTACAGAATGAGGATATAACACCTATAAGACTTACCTGTATGTTGTATTACAGAATGAGGATATAACACCTATAAGACTTACCTGTATGTTGTATTACAGAATGAGGATATAACACCTATAAGACTTACCTGTATGTTGTATTACAGAATGAGGATATAACACCTATAAGACTTACCTGTATGTTGTATTACAGAATGAGGATATAACACCTATAAGACTTACCTGTATGTTGTTACAGAATGAGGATATAACACCTATAAGACTTACCTGTATGTTGTTACAGAATGAGGATATAACACCTATAAGACTTACCTGTATGTTGTTACAGAATGAGGATATAACACCTATATGACTTACCTGTATGTTGTATTACAGAATGAGGATATAACACCTATATGACTTACCTGTATGTTGTATTACAGAATGAGGATATAACACCTATAAGACTTACCTGTATGTTGTATACAGAATGAGGATATAACACCTATAAGACTTACCTGTATGTTGTATTACAGGATATTACCTTATGATTACCTGTATGATTACAGAATGAGGATAAACACCTATAAGACTTACCTGTATTGTATTACAGAATGAGGATATAACACTATAAGACTTACCTGTATGTTGTATTACAGAATGAGGATATAACACCTATAAGACTTACCTGTATGTTGTTACAGAATGAGGATATAACACCTATAAGACTTACCTGTATGTTGTTACAGAATGAGGATATAACACCTATAAGACTTACCTGTATGTTGTATTACAGAATGAGGATATAACACCTATAAGACTTACCTGTATGTTGTTACAGAATGAGGATATAACACCTATAAGACTTACCTGTATGTTGTTACAGAATGAGGATATAACACCTATAAGACTTACCTGTATGTTGTATAACAGGATGAGGATATAACACCTATAAGACTTACCTGTATGTTGTTACAGAATGAGGATATAACACCTATAAGACTTACCTGTATGTTGTATTACAGAATGAGGATATAACACCTATATGACTTACCTGTATGTTGTATTACAGAATGAGGATATAACACCTATAAGACTTACCTGTATGTTGTATTACAGAATGAGGATATAACACCTATAAGACTTACCTGTATGTTGTATTACAGAATGAGGATATAACACCTATAAGACTTACCTGTATGTAGTATTACAGGATGACAATATTTCACCTGTATGACTTTCCTGTATATTGTCTTACAGAATGAGGATATAACACCTATAAGACTTACCTGTATGTTGTTACAGAATGAGGATATAACACCTATAAGACTTACCTGTATGTTGTTACAGAATGAGGATATAACACCTATAAGACTTACCTGTATGTTGTTACAGAATGAGGATATAACACCTATAAGACTTACCTGTATGTTGTTACAGAATGAGGATATAACACCTATAAGACTTACCTGTATGTTGTTACAGAATGAGGATATAACACCTATAAGACTTACCTGTATGTTGTTACAGAATGAGGATATAACACCTATAAGACTTACCTGTATGTTGTTACAGAATGAGGATATAACACCTATAAGACTTACCTGTATGTTGTATTACAGGATGAGGATATAACACCTATAAGACTTACCTGTATGTTGTATTACAGAATGAGGATATAACACCTATATGACTTACCTGTATGTTGTATTACAGGATGAGGATATAACACCTATAAGACTTACCTGTATGTTGTTACAGAATGAGGATATAACACCTATAAGACTTACCTGTATGTTGTATTACAGAATGAGGATATAACACCTATAAGACTTACCTGTATGTTGTATTACAGAATGAGGATATAACACCTATAAGACTTACCTGTATGTTGTTACAGAATGAGGATATAACACCTATAAGACTTACCTGTATGTAGTATTACAGGATGACAATATTTCACCTGTATGACTTTCCTGTATATTGTCTTACAGAATGAGGATATAACACCTATAAGACTTACCTGTATGTAGTATTACAGGATGACAATATTTCACCTGTATGACTTTCCTGTATATTGTCTTACAGAATGAGGATATAACACCTATAAGACTTACCTGTATGTTGTATTACAGAATGAGGATATAACACCTATAAGACTTACCTGTATGTTGTATACAGAATGAGGATATAACACCTGTATGACTTACCTGTATGTTGTTACAGAATGAGGATATAACACCTATAAGACTTACCTGTATGTTGTATTACAGAATGAGGATATAACACCTATAAGACTTACCTGTATGTTGTATTACAGAATGAGGATATAACACCTATAAGACTTACCTGTATGTTGTATTACAGAATGAGGATATAACACCTATAAGACTTACCTGTATGTTGTTACAGAATGAGGATATAACACCTATAAGACTTACCTGTATGTTGTTTACAGAATGAGGATATAACACCTATATGACTTACCTGTATGTTGTTACAGAATGAGGATGTAACACCTATAAGACTTACCTGTATGTTGTTACAGAATGAGGATATAACACCTATAAGACTTACCTGTATGTTGTATTACAGAATGAGGATATAACACCTATAAGACTTACCTGTATGTTGTATTACAGGATGAGGATATAACACCTATAAGACTTACCTGTATGTTGTATTACAGAATGAGGATATAACACCTATAAGACTTACCTGTATGTTGTATTACAGAATGAGGATATAACACCTATAAGACTTACCTGTATGTTGTATTACAGAATGAGGATATAACACCTGTATGACTTACCTGTATGTAGTATGTTGTATTTACAGGATGACATGTTGTATATGACAATATTCACCTGTATGACTTTCCTGTATATTATCTTACAGAATGAGGATATAACACCTATAACACTTACCTGTATGTTGTATTACAGAATGAGGATATAACACCTATAAGACTTACCTGTATATTGTATTACAGGATGAGGATATAACACCTATATGACTTACCTGTATGTTGTTACAGAATGAGGATATAACACCTATAAGACTTACCTGTATGTTGTTACAGAATGAGGATATAACACCTATAAGACTTACCTGTATGTTGTTACAGAATGAGGATATAACACCTATAAGACTTACCTGATGACTTACCTGTATGTTGTATTACAGAATGAGGATATAACACCTATAAGACTTACCTGTATGTTGTTACAGAATGAGGATATAACACCTGTATGACTTACCTGTATGTTGTATTACAGGATGACAATATTTCACCTGTATGACTTTCCTGTATATTGTCTTACAGAATGAGGATATAACACCTATAAGACTTACCTGTATGTTGTTACAGAATGAGGATATAACACCTATAAGACTTACCTGTATGTTGTATACAGAATGAGGATATAACACCTATAAGACTTACCTGTATGTTGTATTACAGAATGAGGATATAACACCTATAAGACTTACCTGTATGTTGTATTACAGGATGACTACTGTTGAATAATTTCACCTGTATGACTTTCCTGTATGTTGTATTACAGGATGAGGATATAACACCTATAAGACTTACCTGTATGTAGTATTACAGGATGACAATATTTCACCTGTATGACTTTCCTGTATATTGTCTTACAGAATGAGGATATAACACCTATAAGACTTACCTGTATGTAGTATTACAGGATGACAATATTTCACCTGTATGACTTTCCTGTATGTTGTATTACAGGATGACAATATTTCACCTGTATGACTTTCTGTATATGTTGTATTACAGAATGAGGATATAACACCTATAAGACTTACCTGTATGTATTTTACAGGATGACAATATTTCACCTGTATGACTTTCCTGTATATTATCTACAGAAAGGATGAGGATATAACACCTATAAACACTTACCTGTATGTTGTATTACATAATGAGGATATAACACCTGTATGACTTACCTGTATGTTGTTACAGAATGAGGATATAACACCTATAACACTTACCTGTATGTTGTATTACAGAATGAGGATATAACACCTATAAGACTTACCTGTATGTTGTTACAGAATGAGGATATAACACCTATAAGACTTACCTGTATGTTGTATTACAGAATGAGGATATAACACCTATATGACTTACCTGTATGTTGTATTACAGAATGAGGATATAACACCTATAAGACTTACCTGTATGTTGTTTACAGAATGAGGATATAACACCTATAAGACTTACCTGTATGTTGTTACAGAATGAGGATATAACACCTATAAGACTTACCTGTATGTTGTTACAGAATGAGGATATAACACCTATATGACTTACCTGTATGTTGTATTACAGGATGACAATATTTCAACTGTATGACTTTCCTGTATATTGTCTTACAGGATGAGGATATAACACCTATAAAGACTTACCTGTATGTAGTATTAACAGGATGACAATATTTCACCTGTATGAACTTACCTGTATGTAGTATTACAGGATGACAATATTTCACCTGTATGACTTTCCTGTATGTTGTATTACAGGATGACAATATTTCACCTGTATGACTTTCCTGTATATTGTATTACAGAATGAGGATGTAACACCTATAAGACTTACCTGTATGTTGTATTACAGAATGAGGATATAACACCTATAAGACTTACCTGTATGTTGTATTACAGAATTTACCTGTATGTTGTATTACAGAATGAGGATATAACACCTATATGACTTACCTGTATGTTGTATTACAGAATGAGGATATAACACCTATATGACTTACCTGTATGTTGTATTACAGAATGAGGATATAACACCTATAAGACTTACCTGTATGTTGTATTACAGAATGAGGATATAACACCTATAAGACTTACCTGTATGTTGTTACAGAATAAGGATGTAACACCTATAAGACTTACCTGTATGTTGTTACAGAATAAGGATGTAACACCTAATGACTTACCTGTATGTTGTTACAGAATGAGGATATAACACCTATAAGACTTACCTGTATGTTGTTACAGAATAAGGATAACACCTACATGACTTACCTGTATGTTGTTACAGAATAAGGATATAACACCTACATGACTTACCTGTATGTTGTTACAGAATGAGGATATAACGCCTATAAGACTTACCTGTATGTTGTTACAGAATGAGGATATAACGCCTATAAGACTTACCTGTATGTTGTATTACAGAATGAGGATATAACATCTATAAGACTTACCTGTATGTTGTTACAGAATGAGGATATAACACCTATATGACTTACCTGTATGTTGTTTACAGAATGAGGATATAACACCTATAAGACTTACCTGTATGTTGTTACAGAATAAGGATGTAACACCTACATGACTTACCTGTATGTTGTTTACAGAATGAGGATATAACACCTATAAGACTTACCTGTATGTTGTATTACATAATAAGGATATAACACCTATATGACTTACCTGTATGTAGTATTACAGGATGAGGATATTGCATCTATTAAACTTACCTGTATGTTGTTACAGAATGAGGATATAACACCTATAAGACTTACCTGTATGTTGTATTACAGAATGAGGATATAACACCTATATGACTTACCTGTATGTAGTATTACAGGATGAGGATATTGCATCTATTAAACTTACCTGTATGTTGTTACAGAATGAGGATATAATACCTACAAGACTTACCTGTATGTAGTATTACAGGATGAGGATATTGCATCTATAAAACTTACCTGTATGTTGTTGTATTACATAATAAGGATATAACACCTATATGACTTACCTGTATGTAGTATTACAGGATGAGGATATTGCATCTATTAAACTTACCTGTATGTTGTTACAGAATGAGGATATAACACCTACAAGACTTACCTGTATGTAGTATTACAGGATGAGGATATTGCATCTATAAAACTTAACTGTATGTTGTTACAGAATGAGGATATAACACCTATAAGACTTACCTGTATGTTGTATTAAGAATGAGGATATATTACACCTATAAGACTTACCTGTATGTTGTATTACATAATGACAATATAACACCTGTATGACTTACTTGTATGTTGTATTACAGGATGAGGATATTGCACCTATTGGTGTTGGTCCTAACAATCCTACTATGGGAGGAGGAAGTGTCCTGTGGCCAGAGTTACTACTACTTCAATCCTTACTACCAATCCTATCGCAAAAAGTACCTGGCGCGGATGAGAGGTTATCACCCTCGCAGGTACAAAAACTACCAACGAGACCCTGGCAGTGGTATCAAGGGGTAAGAACATATACCTACCTATAATTGTTTATTTGTTAGAAAGACTCAGTAGGCACACTTTACATCTGTATTTAACTCCTTATATTTCTGGGGAAATGGTCAATGTTGTGGCAATATTGCATATTTTAATAGATTAAATGTTTTTAAGTAACGCTTTACCTGGAAGCACACATTCAACTTTCATTGCACTAATTATTTAACCCATATTTATCTATTACAGTTTGATTTTAAGCTTCATATCTCATTGTTAATTATGGACATTTGAGAGGGATTTAAGTGCATGTTGTGATTAGACTGAAGCTGGAGTATTCAGAGAAAAACTACAGACCTATGATTGGCCAGTTGCCTATGGGCCTCCTTTAACTTATAACCACGAAAGATCACTATAACTCGGACGGGTGGTGTAGTGGTTAAGCACCTCACCTTTCACCAAGCCGGCCAGAGTTTAACCCCCCCCGGCACGGACGTGAAAAGGTTAGGGGTCACCTGTCCGATCACATGGGTTTTCTCTGGGCACTCAGGTTTCCTCCCACACTAAGACCCCTTGCACCTACATCCGGGCCATCAAATGTGATTTACATAAGTTGTATAACTTGTTTCTCAATCGATGTAAAATAAATAAGTTTTATAACTTATAGGAAGAAGCTATGGCCATTATCAAACACCTTCTTGGTCACTTGATATCTATACACTTTTATTTGTAGATTTGTAACATATTGTAGAAAATTTGAACGAGGGGAATCGGTGCTCGATATATATAGTTACAGTTGTTTTTTCTGTCTCACTCAGATCTGTATCTAGGAATACTTTACTAATTCGCCCGACACTTGATCATTATTAATTCTACTAAAAGGTCACTAAAGGTCATTTGTATTCTATCTAGGTCAGCCAAGTTAAAATTCTATCTTACTTCTATCTGTCCATAAAACACAACATGTAGAAAAAAACGACTTTGATTTCATATAACCTTTCCCCTTCTTTGAAGATAATATGGAAAAGTTTCTGCAATAATTTGTGGATTTCTTCTGATGGTGTTTCAAAAAGCATTTCTGATTAATCAGTTGATTAATTTCATTAACCTTTCAAACAATATCTGTTTACTTTGTCTTTTTCCTGAATTAATGTCATTTTATGCAAGAAGCTGATTCAAAACATGTATACAAAGTTTTTCCGAACATGTCACAGGGGCATGGCATATATTCCAAACTCAGTATTCATTATTGTTGTAACAACATAATATGTATACATGTGTTATAGGTTATGGATTTTTACCAAGTCCCTGTGTAAAAATACGACCACCTCTAATTCACCTTTCAATTAAAATACATGGCCACTTTGGTTTTCAAGAGCTTTAGTGACATGGATCCTTGACTACAAAGAGCTCTGATGATCCTGAAGGTTGTGTGGTTTTTGAACACTGCTAGAATCTTAAGTGATCTTTTTGCCTGGTTTATATACAAGTAGCATTCATTTTCATCAAAAGATTGTGTTTAATTTGTATCATTCAGATACACATTCACAAGTGAATTTCTGTGTTTTTCTAAAACGTTAATTAAAACATCATAGGAATTATATACCTGCGTGCTAAAATTGATTTTCTCTGAAACAAATTTTAAATCAGGACAAAAAATTATCACTCATTATATCAATAAATATTTAGAATGATTGGATTGAAAGTATGAATCCTTGAATATTTTGATCTGATTTCAGTAAATTTTGGTCCTTACGGTAAGCATGCATGATGCCTAGTATATATGGTATATAATTTAGAATTCAATTTCAGGGTTAAATCTCTGGTTGAGGTTCCAGCATGCCGCGTTCTTTACCTATTCAAGTTTTTCGCTTCAAAGAAAATCACCTTATTAGAGTATCTCTGTATACGCAAAGACAAGATTATTATAATCAATAATTAATAATAAATCTTCTTTTTTTATACATATGCATTTTATAATAATTAGTGCTGCAATCTGGGATTAATTTTGATTTCATTTTTCATGTACAAGAAATTTGTTTTAACTGAGTTCATTATATTCAAGATTTACTGTAGTGCGATGGCAATATAGAGAAACATTATCTTCCTGTATATTATAGATTTTAGATATCTTGTTACGAAGTGAGTTTTATTTCTTCATAATACATAAGATTCTTAACATATATATCTTCCATGTTCTACCCTTCTTTGTAATTGTGAAATTTATATCTATACATATGTGTGTCAAATAGATAATGACATTTTATTGGAATGGGTTTTGTTTATTCATCAGCATAAACTAATTGTCACTTCCACATTCTTTTATTGCCTTTTATACAAATGGACGTATTTGTTTGAATGGAATGAATTTCTTTGAATATGTATACTTTTCGGGTGAGCTGTCAACGATCCAATTTTAAATTTGTTTTCACTGGCCACAAGTGTCTAGGACATCAAAAACATCACTAATATTTGGCTTAAAGATGCTCCACTGCCGACATAGCATAAATTACTCTCATCATTTGAACAATAATTGGTGTTTAATCATGTATATTTATGGCTAATTAACAAAAAATAATATGAAATGGCTAGTTTATATCACAATAGTTTTAAACTAGGGGAGATAATCTAGTATTAGAAATGTGCTGAGGATTTTATCAATAATTTAGGTTCTGGTGGCCAGTCTAGGGGGAGATAATCTAGTATTAGAATACTACTGAGAAAATCTTATTATTATTATCTTAGGGTCTTGTGGCCAGTCTAAATTCCGAAGTTTCAACCTAGGAGGAGATAATCTAGTATTAGAATTCTACTGAGAAATTTTTATCAATAACTTAGAGAACAAAAGGTCATGTTTGAAGGTCAATGTAATATTGTTGCAAAAATTAAGAAATTTTTGTCAAAGTTTAGCTCCTAGACCATAGCTTGGATTTTCAATTGTAATTTTCAAAGCTTGGAAATATATCTTTTACTTTTCAGTTTCAAAGTTGTTAGGTCAAGGTCAACATTGCTATATTTTGAACGTTCTTTTCATCAAAGATATTCAATTATCTTCAAAAAAACTTAATACACATTGATTTTTCTTCAGCATATTTTTGATAAGACGTTGCATATTTTTATCATATATGGAAGGGCAGTGGATATATATCTTGCTTCAGTACTACTCGGAACGCTTGTTTTTTCTAAATGAATTTCTTTAAAACGTGATACTTAATACATGTACATCTGATGTCACCCGTGTCATCTGCTTACGCTGTTTCATAATCTTCATAAGAAAAAAGGATGTTAGTCTCCTTTGTGTGAGCTGTAGACAAAAAACATGTTTCAATGATGATATCTTTGTCATCTATATTTCAATCTCCTCAAATTGTCTATCAATCTTAATTTCCTCACTTTATCTAGAAAAAGATCTGGAAAAAACTTTAAAACAAGATTATGTTACTTTATAAGCTAAATGAAATATTGGCATTACTGTAACAATTAAAACTGTATATAGGTTTAGTTACCAATATTGCAACAGCTCACCCTCAACCCCCTTTCCCCCACAAAAAAAAAAAAAATTAAAGGCTTAACCCTGTTAAGGATTAGGTGCAGATTTTATAATTAAATTATGGGGTAAGTAGAATAGGCCAGTAAACTTTAGACTTTAATTGAAGGGTTGAAAATAAGTTTTGATGGCACTACCTAAGGTCGTAAAAATATTGTTACATTGTCTTGTATATTTTCATCTTACGGAAATTGTAGGTCTTTAATTAAAGGGTTGAAAAATGTATTATTTGATAAGTAAGTTATTACTTAGTTTGTTTTATATATCAATTATCTAATTAGGGAGCTCAATTCTAAACTCTGACTTCTGAACAGGTTGATGATTTACGTTACAAACGGATCAAACTTAAGAAACAAATTTGTCAGACCTATTAACATATACTAGTACCTATGTCTCCCTTTGAAATAGATTCCATTGATAACTCAAGCCTATCATGTTCCTCGTTTACAACTAGACTCTAATTTACACCATCAATTAACCATCAGTGACCCTAAAACATTGATTATTAAAAAAAAAAGAAAAAATCAGTCTGTCTATGGATATGACTGTTTCTATCTGTGACAAGTACTGAAGAAATCTGATCATACCCCATTCAAAAATCCATCAGATTATCCCTGAAGGTCAGATTCAAGGTCAAATCCCGCTAATGTGCCCCTGTCTGTATTGTCAATACAGGTGACAGGTTAGACTTGATGAGAGGATAGATCTAGCCAGGGCTGTTTTAATATACAACAATACCAATTGTTCATTATTGTACAAACTATTAGGTATTTTAGATGTATGGTTGATGTTAAAAGTACATTACAACATCTCATTAGCATAAAAATTTAAGATACAGAATAAATCATATGGTAGACTTGTCTATTAGAAATATATATAACCTCTATTTACCAGAGTCCTGTTTGATAAAGGAATTTAAACAAGAATATAATGTCAATGGTGTTTCATCTTAACTTAAAAGTCACTGTATCAGTGTTGAGAACAGCTGCAGTTAAGCAAAGTCAATTATCAGTAGCCATCTACTGGTTTCATTAATTTAACATCCTATTAACAGCCAGGGTCATTTAACGATATGTCAGGTTTGTTGATGAAGGAAATTTGGAGTATCTGGAGAAAAACCTCCAACCACAGTTCAGTACCTGGTTACTACTCCACATGGTATTCAAATTCTCAACCCAGAGGTGGAGTGCTTGTGGTATTATATCGGAACACATTAACCATTCGGCCACTTTATAGTCACCTTAGCAAGTCGGAGAAACTTATATTCATTATGACTGACTGATAGGTTTGTAGTTGTTCTCCTGGAACTCCTGATTTGTCCTTAGATAACCATAGCTGGAAATAATATTCAAACAATGAGCAAACATTAGAGTGCATAAATGTGATTAAAAGCCATAGCTTGGAAGTAAGGCAATTTTTCTGAAAGTCTGGATTTTGATGTTGCTTATAATTCTGTATACATCTTTTAACAACATAAAATATGTTAAAATATTATACAGCACAATTAAGTTTTGATTTATATTTGCAAAGAAGTAGTTAAATTTATCTTTTAAAGCCATTATTCAGTGAGAGGGATGAAATTTCAAACAGCAGAAAAATATTCAAAGGATTTAGTGTAGCGAAAAGACCTTGTGAAATTTCATGAAAAAATTTCATTAAACTTTTCCTGAATAATTTATGAACTAATTTATTTCAATGTTTTTAATGAATTTGCTCTGAAATGAGCTACAGGTGTTTAGATGATGAATACACAGAAAAAAGAGGTATTATAAAGTGAATTTATGATTTATTGTGGCATTTAAATTTCATTTTTATTATATTTATTTCCGGCTATTTTGAGAATCTGAATTTTTATTCTCAGTCCATAAGTAATTATGATCTTACTTTAAAGTATTAAAGCTGTGTGTTAAAGTGAGAGATACTTGGTAATTTGCTGTAACTATTTGAAAAAATGCAAATGTACACTTTTATAGTAATGTATAAAATTCTCAACTGAGGTCTATTAATGGCTCATTCTTCCTCCCAACCCCCCCAACCCCAACCCCCCTTCCCATCCAACTCCCCTTCCCATCCAACTCCTCAACAACCAACATATAACAACTTATCCTCACACTCTTTCCTCTGACATATTCTTTGATGTTTTTTCCTTTGTAACTATTATAACAAACCCCCCCCCCTCCCCTGCAAACGAAGTTAAGGGGGGATGTGTTATACTGGAATCAATCAGGTAGTCCGTCTGTCTGTCTTTAGACACAACTTTGTGCTGCCAACTCCAACTCCTCCTAAACTACTTGACAGGTTTTGATAAAATTTGGTAGACAGACATAAGGGTGGAGTTGAGTAAACTATATAGTAGGGTTCTGCAATGGGTGGGGGGTTTAACTGTCCACTCTGGTGGCAGTTCTAGTTTTTCATTTTTTTGTACTCGAATGTGGAGAAATTACTTTCCTAAGAGTCTTTAATGGTGGTTTTTATCTTTAAACCACAAAGAGATGTCTTGATAGTGAAAACAACAATACAATGGAATCTGATTTTTGATAAGATGGAAGCTCTCTTAATTAATTTGTTTAGTGTAAATCATTATGTTGTATAATTTAGTAATGTATGTGTCTATGCTACACAATGTGAGATGTTTTGCTGTGACATTATACTGATTAATTTTTATGTTTTCTTGTTTCCAGTCCAAACATGTGCCGGGTGAAGGAGGTGTTTGGTACAGGTCAGAGGTTCTATGAGGGCAAGGTACCCCAACGTAGGGTCTGCGGCAGACCAACGTAGGTATCTGTTTAATTAAAGCACCGTTTTGGAAATAATGGGTGGCCTTACTCCCACATATTCATGCTCCATTTTCACTTTCTGCAAACATTTTTTTTTTCAAGTGTTTTTTCTGTGTTATGTAAGATCAAAACTCATATCAAAGTTTTAAACAAACTTCAGTGTTAAATATTTAATTTAATTAAATTAATAATTTTGTATTCATTATGGGTTTAAAAAATTCATAAAGAAAACGATACACTTTAAAACACTTGATCAATTTGGTATTTACACAAAGTTCATAACATATACAAACTAGGAAAAATACAGAACACGAAATATGTTTACAGAGAATGAAAACTGCAAGCATGCAGGGACCTATCTTTAACTTTTACTGGAAGTAGGAGGTGGAGGTGGGATATTTAAAATTTCTCACTGATCAATTAACAAAAGGTGGGGCTTATTGGGACGGAGCACTTATTGGGTTGAACATGGTAATTATTTGTTTTCATTTTTGAGGAAATAAGCAGTACTCATAACATTGCTGAGCTTACTTAGTAACAAACCAGGTGAGCTATACAGGTCTTGTGGGCCTCTTGTTTTAGAAGGCTGGTTAGTGATATAGGCCCTTTGGGCCTCTTGTTTTAGATGGCTGGTATAGCTATACAAGCCCTCTGTGCCTCTTGTTTTAGAAGGCTGGTATAGGTACACACATTAAAAGGCTTATATAGTGACACAGGCGATCTGTGCCTCTTGTTTAACAAAGGCTGGTGTAGCGATACAGGCCCGTTGTGCCTCTTGTTTTAGAAGGCTGATAAAGTGATGCAGGTCTTCTGCGCCTCTTGTTGTAGAAGGCTGATATGATGGTTAGAGGTGTAACAGTGTGTGAACAGAGCGGTATTAACCCTGATACTGATAATTAAGCCGACACGTTAATTAGCCCTCGTTAATTAGATAACCGTATTGTTAAGGTGAGAGATAGTTGTTAGGATCCCCTGGCTTGCCTGGTTAACTTTGCTAAACAGATCTTAAGCAACGTCACAAATCCTAAGCAACTGCTCAAAGATTCTCTACGGGTTGTTGTGTATTTGAACTTTAAAAGAATCAAGATAATTGATGTAAAAAATTAACATTGATTTGTCTAACAATATAATATATGTGTGTGTTGAGCAGTTTAAGACTGGGGAGGAGGGAGAAATGGGAGGGGGAGGGGGACTACATCGAGACATATGCACCTGTCCGATTAACTCCTCCTTTGACCCATTCCCTGGGGTCATGTCCTGGTGTATTTAGGGAGCCAGGTGGAGGGGATACAGTTTAGGGGTTAGGGCTATTATAGGTGTTAGTATCTGAGGAATGTGCAAATCTTCTGAATTGTTGTACAATATGTTAGGTTACGAAACCATCAGCTAAAAGCTACACAAAGTCTGAGGGATCGCTGTAGCAAAATCACGTTATTCATTTAAGTATTATGCTGATGCTTTTTCTGGGGGAAACTCCAGCTTTCTAACGCTCAAACCTGCCACATCCATAGAGAACCATATCTAATTTACGATAATTATAGACAATAAACCAAACCCATCATTTTTTATTTTAAGGTTGAATGTGATAAATTAAGATGTCATATTAGGTTATTAGCAGTTTGTTAATTACATTCTGCTTTAATTAAATAATCTGCCTGATATCTTTGCCCGTGTAATATTTTTGCATATCAGGTCACTAATGTAATATAACCTGGAGCAATTTTCATTGGCTGGAAATTCATTTTGACATCATTATAACTTGAGATCAGTAGACAATCATGTGATGTCAGATTCGAAGATGTTGTAACAAAATGGTGGCCTCTCTGGATTTTGTGACACATTATTATAATAAAATTCTCCAAAAATACAGGTTGTTGTAGTTATATGATAAAAAGTATCTCAAATTTTGTATTCATTTCATATGAGATTTTATGAAACTTATCTTAAAGTTTTAATTTTTGCTCACTTACTTACAAATATATTGAAACGTCGAAGACATGTTTAATCAAATCTTGACATATGAAATGAACACTCATGTAAGTTCCTATGATAGGACATTTGATCCCGTGTGATGTGGATGATAGCCTGACAATGTGATACATTTGGCATAACAGCCATTGTTACAGATACTGGTTTCTCAATTTAGTATATGGGGTCTGTGCCAAGTGGAGAATTAGCTGCTGATTCAGTTTCATTTGTTGAAATGATTTTACTTTTGTCTTAAATCAGTAGTTAAATAACTGTACTTCTCCTCTAGATTGTATTTCAGACGAATTAGTGTGTATAATTGTAAGCTAAATTACTTATAAAAAATGATTTATGAGAAACTTGTTATACTGTTACGCCCCGCCATGAAATCAAGGAGGAGGTCACTAACTAGGAGGAATCTGTACAATCTAATCATCTTCCCACCTCAGTCAAAACCATCTTGTGATTCTTGCCAAAATCATCATCCATATACCTAGATTCCCCTTGAGCATGAATCCAAGATGGCCACCATGACCAATGATTGGCTGATTTTTAGCTCACCATCAACAGATGGTGGGCTATTCAAAGCTCACCATCAACAGATGGTGGGCTATTCAAATCACTTTTTGTCCGTGGTCCGTGGTCCGTCCTTCCGTCTGTCCGTTAACAATTCTTGTTATCGCTATTTCTTAGAAAGTACTGAAGGAATCTGTCTCAAATCCCCTAGGGACCTAGTTATTCATATTGCATTTTGGGACTGATCTGTTAACAAGATGGCCATCTTGGATTTTGATATTCAAAGATTGTTATCGCTATTTCTCAAAAAGTACTGAAGGGATCTGTCTCAAATTTTATATCTAGGTTCCCATAGGGCCCTAGTTGTGCATATTGCGAGCGGTCAACAAGATGGCTGCCAGGCCGCCATCTTTGATTTTGATAGTTGAAGTTTGTTACTGCTATTTCTCAGAAAGTACTTAAGCGATCTGTCTCAAAATTTATGTGTAGCATGTTTGAAAAAGTTTGAAAAGTAGAGAAAAGATCCATCTTTCCATTGTCAGACATAGATCATTCTTTGGTGGGCGCCAAGATCCCTCTGGGATATCTTGTTTATAGAGCCTTCTCTCAGTATGTATGCAATATGTGCCGCTTGTGTTAATTTGTGTATGTTTTGGGAGATTGTGTTATACATGTATTTGTATTGTGTCCCCATGTGATAGTGGAATTGTCCTTTTTATAGTGCTATCTCACTGAGATTTGGTATTACAATTCATGTCAATGGTAACAACTCTATATTTGTGTTGTTGGTTTGTATGTTACCATGGTAACCACTATATATTTCTGTGTTGTAGCTTTGTGCGGTACCAGTGTTGCCCAGGTTACAGTATGGTGGAGGGCGAGCAAGGATGTCCTGCAGGTAAGTCATTATCATAACTTCGTTATAACATAGGTAAATCATTATCGTAAGCTCTTTATAACACAGGTAAGTCATTATCGTAACCTCTTTACAACACAGGTAAGTCATTATTGTTAACCTCGTATTAACACAGGTAAGTCATTATCGTAAAGTCATTATTGTAACCTCTTTATAACACAGGTAAGTCATTATTGTTAACCTCGTTATAACACAGGTAAGTCATTATTGTTAACCTCGTTATAACACAGGTAAGTCATTATTGTTAACCTCGTTATAACACAGGTAAGTCATTATCGCTAACCATATTAAAACATAGGTAAGTCATTATCGTTAACCTTATTATAACACAGGTAAGTCATTATCGTTAACCTTGTTATAACACAGGTAAGTCATTATCGTTAACCTTGTTATAACACAGGTAAGTCATTATCGTTAACCTTGTTATAACACAGGTAAGTCATTATCGTTAACCTTGTTATAACACAGGTAAGTCATTATTGTTAACCTCGTTATAACACAGGTAAGTCATTATCGTTAACCTTGTTATCACACAGGTAAGTCATTATCGTTAACCTTATTATAACACAGGTAAGTCATTATTGTTAACCTCTTTATAACACAGGTAAGTCATTATTGTTAACCTCTTTATAACACAGGTAAGTCATTATTGTTAACCTCTTTATAACACAGGTAAGTCATTATTGTTAACCTCTTTATAACACAGGTAAGTCATTATTGTTAACCTCTTTATAACACAGGTAAGTCATTATTGTTAACCTCTGTTATAACACAGGTAAGTCATTATCGTTAACCTCGTTATAACACAGGTAAGTCATTATCGTTAACCTTATTATAACACAGGTAAGTCATTATCGTTAACCTTGTTACAACACAGGTAAGTTAAGTAATTTTTTATCGTTAACCTTGTTGTAACACAGGTAAGTAATTATCGTTAACCTTGTTATTACACAGGTAAGTAATTATCGTTAACCTTGTTGTAACACAGGTAAGTCATTATCGTTAAGCTTGTTATAACACAGGTAAGTAATTATCGTTAACCTTGTTGTAACACAGGTAAGTCATTATCGTTAACCTTGTTATTACACAGGTAAGTAATTATCGTTAACCTTGTTTTAACACAGGTAAGTCAATATCGTTAAGCTTGTTATTACACAGGTAAGTCATTATCGCTTACCATATTAAAACATAGGTAAGTTATTTTCATTATCTTCATACCAATTCTGAACTTAAAAGCTACTAATTTTATTGAAATGAATCACCTTCACCTTCTTTTAAGGGTAAAAATGGATACAATAAGGAATTAATGGCTTTCAACATAAAAAACTTTTACATAAGAAGCTGTCCTTATAACCCATAATGACAGGAAACTCATCTCTATATATCTATATCAAAGTTAAAAAGAAAAAGAAATCCAAACCCTGATACCTTGTAAAAGATAAACCAGGACAATTTTCTCTTCATGTATTAAACTACGTCATTTTCATTTTTTTCCTCCTAATTAAATTTATCTTTGATATGCCATGAAATGAGCTTCCTGTCATTTATGGAAGTGATATACTCGTTATGTAGGTAAAAAATGAGGCTGACATCTCATGTCATATACCCATATCCTGTGTAACCATACAACAAAGGCCATGTTTGAAGCTGAAAATTACACCAACAGCCATCCTTTAATGATTCAATTAAGGATTCAGGTTATGAAATAATGTCCCCATTTAGTGAAGTTTTATGATGCTAGAGGTTCTGGCCTAATTTATTGGGGATTTATGATCATCGGTGAGGGGCCACGGTGGCCAAGTGGTTGACATGTCAAAACATATTACAGCATGCCCTCTACTTCTGGGAATTAATCGAGTTTGACTCCCCATGTGTGGCAGCTGCCAGGTACTGACCGCTGGTTGGTGGTTTTTCACCGGGTACTCCACCCATAAACTTGGTATATCCTTAAATGATCCTGACTGTTGATAGGACGTTAAACTAATAAAACCAAATCAAATCAAACGAATGATCACAGGTGCGTGAATATTTCCTGAGATAGAGGCCATTATTGCTTTAAGTAGGTAAGTTGTGTGATATTTACCCACCATTTGGGTTGTGAGCTCAGTGTCTACTTTCCAAGTATTGACCATCAGTTGGTAATTTTTCCCTGCTCAGGTTATGGCGATGCCGACAGAACCCTGACTTTAGTCAGTTTGACAAAGCCTAGAAATAGGTGGAGCCATGAAGGCGGTAAACCAGTGACTACCCTGGTACCTAACTTACTACAGGTTAAAGCTTTCTCCCACTACACAAACCTCATCTGTCCACATACAGGCAAGAATGTATTCAGGCCTAAACATTAAAATTAATCTGTAAAATCAGACGCTTTATTTGAACTAATCTAATCCAATTTCCCAATCTATATTCATTTTAAAGTGTTAAAACAGCGACATAAAGAAATAAGAGAATTATTATATCATCTGTTTCAAAGTGTTTTATAAGGTAAAGTAACTAAATAGGTAAAGTCGGGAAAAGTTAACGATCTAACACACTGCCTTTTCAATTCGAGGTCTATTAAAATAAAAATTAAAAACTTAAGGTGGGATTAAAAAAATTCAATTAAACAATGGGGGTAATTGTTTACTTGTAGTGTGAAATTTTCACCTGGTGTAAAAGATGTTTAATGATATTAAACTGTGGCAGGTAATACAGAGTTGCGATTGTAAGGTATGCTTGACTGGAAAGGTCGTAAGAGGGGTGAGGTGGAGCGGGGCCAAAAGTGAGTGCTCAGGAGTGGAACAAAAAAAAAGGAAATGGAAATACTATATTCAATCCTATAAGTGTTGATCCTTCTCCATTTTTGAGCCCACACAAATTCATATTTAAATCATCTTGCTCTAAATTAAGTATGTTTACAGTATTTTGTACTGGATCATATGCAGTACCTTCAAATATGGAAAACGATTTTCATTGCAGTATATTTACATTTTCACTGCAATCCTACTATGTAACCTTTCCAAAAACATTTGATGATCTATTTATTTTGATGTCATTAATTATCATTGGGACGCTGCTCGAAATATTTTTATTTTTTATTTTTAAACTTTCAGTTTGCTAATTACGGGAGGATAAAGTGCTTGCAGGCTTCTTTAAATTCGATCTTTGTCCATTTCGCATATATCTTCCCATAATTGCCAACTGATGTCCATTCGACATTATCCTTCCATAATTGCCAACTGATGTCCATTTGGCATTATCCTTCCATAATTGCCAACTGAATGTAGTTCAATGCTTAAATATGGTAATAGTTATCATAACTTTAGTTTGGGAATATATATCCAGGGTTGTATTACTTAATTGGTTAAATCAAATGACACATGTTTTTTTTTTTTTTGTTAAAAATGTAAAATGTCAAAATGAAATGTTTGGAAGGACATTTTGAGTTGGGTGTTCTCATGTTGCTTATACAAGGGGGGTAGTTGTGTTAGGGCAGGGTCATGTGTGAGGAAGAGATGCAGTCACGCAGACATAAAATATGCACCTAATGCTCGCCAAATTGTACAGTAAAAAATTGGAATGTTAAAAACGGAAGGAATTCCTTCACATGCTTAATTAAGTTTTGTAAGTAACTGAATTTGGATGAAATTGAAACAGAATCTAGGAGCATCATGGGGTGTAATGAAAGTGTTATATATCTGTCTTTGAAATAAGAGTTCCCATCACCATAAGAATGAGGAGATGGCTTAGTATAATCCCATTTCACTATGAGGTCCGTCTTTATAAAATGATCTTAATTAGTTCGAAGAATACAGTTAATTAAAAAGATCTCGTTACCTAATGTATCATGATTGTAAATCCTTATTCAATTGGGGAAAAAAAATGAAGAATAAAAAAAGAAAAAAAAACCCACCCTTCCCAACTACAGAAGATCCTTGGATAAGAATATATAAGAAATTAACATTATCAAACATAGACAACAGCCAAAATGTAGGAGATTGCCAGGTAAATTAAGCTAGAATAAAACATTTGGCCAAGGAATAACATGCATGATGCAATAATCCTTCAATTTGGATTAGTTAGTTTTACAGAGCTTAGTTAAAATGAAATTGGCCAAAAGACACAGGTGATAACCTTGGTTTATTACACCTCACTCCTGTATCAAAATTAAAAAATCTGAAAACAAACAAATTGCTTCAGTATTTTTTGTGTAACCATAATAACTTGCTTTAGTATGATAGCCTCTTGATAACTGATGTTATGTGTCCATGGTAACTGGCTTGTTTGTGTCGTATGAACCAGTACATATATTGTGTGTTTTCATGTAGAATGACCACCAGACCTAAGTTATCGATAAAGTTTTCTGATCAGAATTCTTATACTAGATTATCCCCCCTTTGAAACTTTGGCATGTTATTGACAATTTAGGCTCCGGTAACCAGTCCCGTTTTCATGGTAACATTTTTTTTGTGACCATTACATATATATAGTCATAGATATTATGCACCATATATTTTAAATATGTCTCTGGCATCTTGATTTTATGTTTTTATGCTAAAAGTTTTTTTGTGTCTATTGGTAACTAGCTTGGATATATCTATGGAAACAGTTTATATGTTTCCATGGTAACTCCTCGGACTTTAAAATGTGATAAAATTTCTGTGTTTTAACAGTGGCTCCACTTCAAAACCTGAAGCAAACCACGCTGGAGTTACTTCTGCAGAAGTTCCCTAAACTACTAACTAACACAGAGCTGGAAGGAAACTTACTGTACCAGGGAGCATTTACTGTGTTCGTCCCGATAGACAAGGCCTTCCAGAACCTTACTTACGATGATATGTAAGCTTAGTTCTATAATCATCTCATACAGTAGAAACATTTATAAATACAAATCACCATGACAAGATTTTAAAATATGAGTAATCAAAATTTATATCAGAAGCAATTACTTCTCAGGAGCAATTTACCAGAAATCTATTGTAATTTACTGTTCAGTAACTCTTATTGGTTGATATAGCAGATTCCTTGCATAAGTGTGCAACGTGATCTTTAATCGCTTTTACTGAATGTTATGAGATTTTGAATTGAATAAAATGTGAGCCATTGTAGGCAAAGATGAATTTCATTAAAAAAAAGATAATTTAGTTACTTTTATTTTATTTATTAGACAGCGTCTCCACCCCTGGACATACCACGCTCCTTCACTTCTACATTATCATGTCGTAACTGGACGATATAACTACACAAACTTTAAAAAACAACAGGAAATACCGACACTGTACTACGGGGAGAAGAAGCTCCGCATAAACAAGTATCCAAGTGGGGTAGGTCATAGGTAGCGTTGGGATGTAACAACTTTTCTGATTGGTTGATAGTGGGGGTAATGCAACAAACCTCGATCTGATTGGTTGTAAAACGAGTCAGATTTTAATTCAGCTACACTTATGATTTTTTGAGGTGGGGAGGTGAATGTAACAGCACCTCTGATTGGTTGTAGATGAAGACAGATTTTAATTTGTTGAAGTGTGTAGAAGAATGTAACAGCACCTCTGATTGGTTGTAGATGAAGACAGATTTTAATTTGTTGAAGTGGGTAGAAGAATGTAACAACACCTCTGATTGGTTGAACTGTGATGTCATAACATTTTGCCATGCAAAGGAAACAAGGTTATATCCAGAGTTTTAGAAACATTGTGACAAAACCTGCAATTTATTATTTTGCTATTTTCATAAATTTTACAAATATTTTCTTCTGATGAGAAACAGAATCTTCAATTTTTCTAAACTGATTCCAATTTGGTGTTTTCTAACAGGTATCTACAGTAAACTGTGCTCGGATTATGGTACCCAACCAGATGGCTAGCAACGGAATTGTCCATGTGATTGACAGGGTAGGAAAACTCACTTGTACATTCAATGTATATATACATAGTTAAACCTGTCTATAAAGACCACCCTAGGGACAGAGGAAATATGGTCTTTAAAGTCAGGTGGTCTTTATACACAGGTTGAAATGGGTCGTTAGGAATCCTAGAAAAGTGATCTTATTAAACTGGTATTCTATATATTAAGGTAGTGGTCTTTATACACAGGTTGAAATGGGTCGTTTGGAATCCTAGAAAAGTGATCTTATTAAACTGGTATTCTTTATACAGAGGTAGAGGTCTTTATACAGATCTTATTAAACTGGTATTCTTTATACAGAGGTAGAGGTCTTTATACACAGGTTGAAATGGGTCATTTGGAATCCTAGAAAAGTGATCTTATTAAACTGGTGTTCTTTATACAGAGGTAGAGGTCTTCATACACAGGTTGAAATGGGTCATTTGGAATCCTAGAAAAGTGATCAAATTATTAAACTGGTATTCTTTATACAGAGGTAGAGGTCTTTATACACAGGTTGAAATGGGTCGTTTGGAATCCTAGAAAAGTGATCAAATTATTAAACTGGTATTCTTTATACAGAGGTAGAGGTCTTTATACACAGGTTGAAATGGGTCGTTTGGAATCCTAGAAAAGTGATCTTATTAAACTGGTGTTCTTTATACAGAGGTGGTCACTAAGGTATCATTTACTATATATAGAAAAAAGACAAGTTATGCTCCATATAAACTGTGACTAACAGAATCTTACATGAGTATGTCAAGTGAAGAATAGGAATTCTCAACTTGGCGAGTGAAAGATATTGACTTGTCAACCCAAGGCTTGCATGTTGGAAACATTTCCAAAAAACCGTCATTATATTATAGAAATGTCGTAATGTGTCAAAATTAATGACGTTGCTCCATAAATGTTGCCTCATGTATTGATGACGTCATAGTGCATGTTAGCTGTGTTTCCCTTCCCCTGTAAAAAAAAGAGTTAACTTTTCCTGAGCAACTGCGGGATAACCGTTTCAAGTATGACAGAACAATTTATTAACATTTACAAGTTAATATACTGATTATATGTAATTGTTAAACCTTTACTGTGATGTTCTTCTACAGTTGATCCGCCCGCTAGACTTCAGAGGATCGATTGCTGATGTCATTCTCCGTGACCCACGATTGACCAAGTTTTCTCAGATGCTGTACAAAGCCAATATGATTGATACTCTACAAACATCCAAGCATTTTACTCTCTTCATTCCTGAGGATAAGGCGTTCAGACGTCTGTCTACAGATCTCAATAACAGGATAAAAAATGACAGAAAAGTCGCAACAAGTAATATATTTAGATTATTTTACCTTCAAGTATTAAGGATAATTATGTTGTTTTTTTTTTTTAAATCTTTATCTGAAGAAAAATAAGAATTACCAGTACTGCAAACCAATACATTTTTGTGGTGACGTAATTTTGTGTTTTACTCATTCACCCCTGAAGACACATTTAGACTATTCTAAATCAAAGACTAGACCAGTCCATTATGAAATTTCAGGGATGAATGCCCAACAAATTTTTCACAGTGATTTAATTCTCTGATATAGACTCATACATGTGGTTCTAAAGATATTTGTGATTTTTTTTTTTTTTTTTTTGCGATTCCTACTCACCAGCAATATGTGCAAAATTTAATCTCACCAGAAAATAAATTGTCTAAACTATGTGTTTTAGACCAAAAAAACTGTTTTCTAACAGCGTTTTATTTGTGCTGCTAAAAGGTTGAATTCAATCCTAATCTATCAGTTTAAAAACAATTAAACTACAACTCATTTCTGTACAATCATTTCTGTACAATCATAAGTTTCCTCTACAAAAAAAAAAAAAAAAAAAAATTATCATGCAACTCATTGGTAAATGGTTAGTTCCATTTACCAGGTACTAGTGGTTTTTTAGGTCACCTGTCCATAGGTCATGGTGACCTAATGCGATAGTCTTTTGTCCGTCTTTGTGCGTCGTGTGACGTTCATAAAATTTCTTATGAACGCAATAACTTGAGTAAATATGCATTGAGCTTAATGAAACTTTATTTGTATAGACAATCATTGGAAAGATCTCGGACAAGTTCGAAAATCAGCTTTATTCGACAGTAATTTATGGAGTTGTTGCCCGTTGAACTGATAATTATTACAGGACCTTGTGAACACGATAACTTAAGTAAATATAAATTGAGCTTAATCAAACTTTGTCTGTAGGCTAAGATTTGAAGTTTGCTCCTATTTCGTGAACAAAAGACATCCGTTGGCTAGTAAATGACATAACTATTATATATGAAATATCAGGTGACTATTAAGGCCCATGGGCCTCTTGTCTCTGGGTACTTTGGCTGTTCTCCACTAACATATCTTGCACATCTAAGAAAACCAACCCAAACCTTGTCAATTTATTACCAACATGTGTTGTCCTTCTCTGTTGCAGCTATTTCTAAGTACCACATAGTAAAGGATACCTATTGTGCTGCGTCCACAGTACTCTCTGCCCAATTAATGACTGTGGAGGGAGGCTTTCTCGCCTTTGTATGTAAATTTAACGGTAACTACATCAACGACGCTAAACTTATAGAGGAGGATGATCGTCAACGACAAACGGAGTTATCCATATCATTAACAAAGTTCTTCTTCCAAATACAGTAGGATATCTAGTCTGTCACCCAAAATGAGGTGTAGAGTCATCAGCAATTATAAATTCATGATTTTTAGTTTTAGAAACTTAGAGTCATCAGGCAAAGGGAAAATCTAATATCCACTTTTATTTTTAGCTCGCCTATTCGAAGAATAGGGGGAACTGATGTTGTCACCCCGGCGTCGGCGTCAGCGTTGGCGTCCTATTTCACGTTAAAGTTTTTGAGCAAGTTTCTGTTTCGTCAATTGTTTAAGCTCCAACTTCTTCTGAATAGGCGAGCTTTGCTGTTCTCCAACAGCTCTTGTGTTCTAAACTTTTCATGTGTTGGTTTCAAACAAGTTTTTCATTAATGTACAAGAGGCCATGACCTTGTGCATGTATTATACAAGAGGTTATGGCCTTTTTGACTGTACAAGAGTTCATGACCTTGTTGATTTGCTGTACAAGAGGCCATGACCTTGTTAATTTGCTGTTCAGGAAGTCGTGACTTTGTGTTTGTACAGGTCAGGGTCATGACCTATGTCTGACCTGTAGAGGTCATGATTGACATTCTGACATTATTTTTGTTTTCAGTAAAAGATATCCTACATGTAGCCCATGAGTTAGACCTGACACGCCTGACTGAACTTGTCCATCGGGCGGGCTTGGCTGACTGGATCCAGAGTAGACAGGAATATACCTGGTTTGCTCCAAGTGATGCAGCATTCGAAGGTGAGAATCTAGAAACCCATTGAACTACTATTTGAATTTTAAGATTAACATAGAAAAATAAGACATTTTAGTTTGAATCTATGTCATTGACAATAGGAAATGGTCACAAGGTTGGGGCAGTGTTTCTCCATGTACTCCGGCTTTCCTTAACCACTTGACCCTTGACCTATCATTGTTTCAGCTCTGTCTCCTATCTACAAAGAGGCTTTACAAGAACAGCCAGGGCTAGTAGAACAGATGATTAAGTACCACACTTTGGAGGGTAGAATGAAGACAGACTCTTTGGTCGGGGAACAGACACTGAGAACGGGTATAGACGCTAGGCTCAAGGTCGGCGTTTATCATAATGTAAGTACAGTCAAGGTCGGCGTTTATCATAATGTAAGTACGGTCAAGGTCGGCGTTTATCATAATGTAAGTACGGTCAGGGTCAAGGTCGGCGTTTATCATAATGTAAGTACGGTCAAGGTCAGCGTTTATCATAATGTAAGTACGGTCAAGGTCGGCGTTTATCATAATGTAAGCCAGGTTAAGGTCATTATATGCAATAATGGAAGCTTTTAGTTTGATGTATCAATATGAATACATAATCTAACCCAAAATAAATTGTTAGGGTATGATAAGGGTCAAGGTTAAAGTTCATTACAAGATATATCAAGGTCAATATGAAATTCCACTTTGGAAATAAAAGCGGAGTTCAAGGTCAAATGTATCACCAAAGAAAACAGAAGTCCAATGTGGTTATCGATATAATTGTATCAAAATGTGCATTAAGGTGAAGGTCAAAACTATAGCAGTGTAATGCTAAAGTCAAGAAAATCAATACATGACCAGAAAAATTGGAAAATGTCAAAATTGAATGAATCTATTGTTTTCAATTTGTTCTCATTTAATATTTAAAAAAAAAAACAGTATACAGTAAACCAGCAGATTTTTGCCTGCGATAAATTTTCTCACATTTCACGGGAAAGTAAAAATCGTAAAAATTAATTTTTGTGATAAAAAGTTTACCACAGTAAGGTAGAACCTTATGACTCTAAATCATGAAATTAAATCACCATCAAAAATTAGTAAGGCATTAAAACGTGGAATAATGTCGCCATGAAAATAAGTTGGTTTACTCAATAACTTGTACGTTTAATTTATTCATACATATGTTTGTTTTTTTCCTGTAGGGCATAACGATAGATAGTGCCCATATCATTGACGGTGATAAACAGAGCTCTAATGGACTAATACACATCATAGACAAAGTTCTCATTCCACCAGAACTTAACCTCATGGATCTCATCCAGTCAGACCCCGAACTCGAGTAAGTACTCTTTGACATATCTTGATATTTACCCAGAAATCAACCTCATGGATCTCATTGAGTCCGACCCCGAACTGGAATAAAGTATTTTGTGTCAATATGTGATATTCTACAAAAATCAATCTTATGGATCTGATAAATTCCGACCCCGAACCTGATGTAAAATCAGTCAAACTTATCTATAAAGGCCATTATTTTGCATTTATAGATTTTAAATTCACTAAAGTACCGGTGTCACATAAAAAAATAGTCCCCCATAGGGCACACATCCTAGGGGATACAAATCCCACACGACACCGAACATCAGTAATGCGATTGCTTACTTATCAATTCTCTATAACAATTGCTATTCTATTTATTGTTTCAGGGTGTTTGCAAATGCTATTAAGAAAGCAGGTCTGGAGGATCTGTTCCTACCGAAGCCAGGAAAACAACTGACTGTGATCGCCCCGACAACAGACGGGTTTTATAGGATGCCGTCATATACCAGGGAGGATTATATGAGAGACAAGGAAAAGTTAAAGAGGGTGTGTGTAAAATCAAAATACTGGAAATGTACTTATTTTAGCGATTAGTTTAATTATAGCACTTTGAAGAGCCAGATTTGATTCATGTACAGGGCTAAATTTTGAATAAATTGTATTTTAATTCTCCCAAAAATATGCAATTATTAAACCAAAGAAATTTCACTGAAAGGTTATCCATATACATTTAAATGATAGATCTTTGGAATTATTCAAATATTCTATCAATAAGCGTAAATTTGTTTTGATTGATGATATGGCAAATTTTGATTTTCAATTTTTACATTTATTTGGCCTACAAAGATGGGTGTAGGTAGTTTGCATACTTCAGTTATAGTAACAAATTACTGAAATAACTTTTTTGCCATATTGATTTGTAAACCTCTGTACTAATTCCATTGACAGCTGATTGCCAGACATGTAATTGACCGTGTTGTAGTGTCTAGTGGTCTAGACATGTCTACATCATATACTTTGATGTCACGACAACTCGAGCCAGTTTCATTTAAGTTGGAACCTTCTGGTACATTGTGGATCAACAAGTACGCCAAAGTGGAGGCAAGGGACCATCTCGCCCTTAACGGGGTCATCTTCAAGACGGACAGAGTCCTACATTGTCTATGTAAGGAGATCACGTAGAATGACCCTTTGAGAGATCCATCTTACCCGTAACCGGGTCATCTTCAGGACTGACCAACATCTTTATTCTCTATGTAAGGAAATCATGTGAGGAGTGACCATTTGAAAATTCAACTTTATATGATATTTTGACAATTTTGGCCAGTATCTGCGAAAGCCAGTTTGTTGGTCAAGATCAACTTGTTTCTATTTTTCGAGATATCCAAAGGATGACGTCGGATTTTATCATTGTGCTACATCTATATGAGTAAAAAAGATAAAAATCTGAAATGACGGTGCAACACTGCTAGAGTAATATTATATATCATTGTTCAACATCTACTGATTTGTAGAAGTTTGTGATGATCATTTCCAATTGTTGACATCAGTTTTGTTATCATTTAACTGACTTGAGAAAAATGTTAACAAAAGACAGACAGCTGAGTAGACTCAGCATCACTGCCTGTTTATTTAACTGATAGCTGATCAGCATCTGAAATTTTCTAGGAATTAATGGATGAAGATTTCTAAAGATGACACAAAGTTTCAACATTGTATTTATTGACAGTGCTTCACTTCGAGTGAAAAATGCCTTGCTATCAACTACTACATTGGCTTTTAAAGCTATACCGATCACCTGTGTATATATACTGAATATATACTGAATATATACTCAATTTTGTGTGACTGTCAACCAAAGATATCTGGAATGTGTTTCATCATACCAAAATGGATACTGTATTTGCCGTAATTAGCACCCTTCCCCCTATTAGCGCCCCTCCGCTCTAGATATTCTGGAACAGTTGACATTATATAATTGCCCCATCCCATGGATTAACAATTTGGTTTTGTGACTGTCTGATATTTATAATATCGACATTTATAATAATATTGTTCTCTTTTTTAGAGGTTTTTCGTCCACATGTATTTTCTTTACCAAATAAGCGCCCCTTTTTTTTAATCTTTTTAGCACCCTGGGCGCTAATTATGTCAAACATGGTAACTACATATAATCATACAGAGTATGTTTATGTTTTCTTTGTTGAATGTGTGTCATTTGTCTGTGGTGATAAGTTACTGGTCGAGTGAATTACAACTGAAGTACTGTATACATATTTAACTTTGCAGCAGAACATTTTACGATTTTCTTTCAATATACTTATTGGCTGGTAGAAATATTGCACATTGTCAATTGTCACAGTAATATGCTACACAGGCTATCATATTTGTCAATCTTTACATTACAATGGTGAAGATATCGTATTTAAGTTTTGTTTTATTTTTATAAGAAATATAGCGAAATTAAATCCCCCACAAATAAAAGTAATTACAATCATGAGGCACATCTTCACAATGCTTAACTACAGTGTACATTATGTGTACGTAACTAAAATAATGTTAATTGAAAATATTGCGTATTTGCGACAACTGTTACTGACATCTTGCAAGTTAGACATTTTCCATAGAATCTCAAGGCAGATAACTCTCTCACAAGGGAGATAAATGTCTCTTATCATCTTACATGGGAGATAACTGGTGTTTCACAGGGTAGATAACTCTAAAACTCAATAAAACATACCAAAAGGGAGATAACTGTTTTGTTTCTCACACAAAATATACATTTGTCTTATCTCAAACTGTACAATGTTTTGCACAGGGTAGATAACTGTAGAACATATCAAAAGGGAGATAACTTCAACTGAAATTTCACAAGATCCTAAAATTTTGTTTCTTCTCTTGCTTTATATCAATATGTGTTCTTTAGGTGAAGGTTAAGATCCCACAAGGACTTGTTAGCTGTATTCGTTGTCATTTCTCAAGACGAATGTTTACACAAACGTATATATCTAAACAGGAATTAGTTTCAAATGTAGGCGCTCTCAACCCTTGCTGACTCATAAGATCACCAAGAAATTTTCATTTTATATCTTTACTATTTTGTGGGACAGTGAGAGTGGAAGAATATTTTAAAAATCATGAGGCACATCTTCACAATACTTAATCATGAAGTTCAATTTTGCAAAAATTTTCATTTTAAACATTTGTAGTGAAATTTCATTTTAGATTTTAGAAATCCATTATTTCATAGCAGCACCAAAGGGAGGTAACAACATCAGCAATGAGAGCAGTAGATGTTGTCTCAATATCAGGGACCATTGTTGATATACAATGCATATATGGCCAGTAAATTTAGGAATATATAGGGGGTACAAGGGGACAGCCTACTTGCATATTTGTCCTAAAGGGACCAATTCACTTAATACTTGATAATGTTTCTGCGGGACTATTGTTTCTATTGGTGATGAAATGACATCAAAAGATGATATGCCATGGTAACATCATTTCATGAGGAAGATTACATAGAGTAAGTTTCCATCACCACTGGAGATACTCAAGTCCTGCTAAAACTTTATTTGGTATCACATGGTATGTGAATTAGTTCCATTAGCGCCCCTCCTCCTATAAGCATCCTTCTTCTCTTCTAAAGGAATTGAAATTATAACTGTCCCCATGCCAGGGATGTTTTCCAACTGTGTGACACTTTTAAGATGTGAATCATTACGTGATAATGCATGTCATAAAAAAGAAGGCATACTGGGGGTATCAATTTTACTGTAACATTGATTAATGAGCACAGAGATTTGATATATAGATGACTCTTTTTAGAGCTAGAGTTTAGATTTTATGACAACATTTTAGTTCTCTCATCAGCGCCCCTTCTAAATTGGTTGCCATTTTTTAAGCACCCTGGGCGCTAATTACTGCAAATACTGCATGTGATGATCTTCAATTTTTTTTCCTTTTTTGATATAGTTTAATATTAAAATGGCAGCTTGATGGTACATCAACAATTTTCATTTGAATATTTTCTCAGGACCATTAGACAATTAGACAATGATGTTGCATGAATTCCATAAAGATAAATTGACATTATGATTGTGATCTTTGAGATGCAAAAAATCTTGAGTTGCTCTTTTAAAATTATAACTAGAGACATTATTATCTAATGATTTAGCAGTATAAATGTGAAGGTGATCCGAGATCATTGTCAGAAAATGTAATACATTTGCTATAGGCAATATTACAGGTATTTTGTACATGTATATGGGGGCCCTGTATGTCTGAGCATTTTGCTATATATGAGGGCATGTATAAATAGGCAGTGCAACAGATGTGTCGGCATGTTGTCATTATGTGAAATTAGTCTCCATCTTATAATGTCACTTCATGTCATTTTTGTATATAATATAAATACACACCCTGCTGCAACTTAAATTCATACATCATTTTTTTTTTTTTTTTTTTTTTGTTGACACCGATCACTAAGGTATTAACAATTTAACTCCTAAAACATTTACCATATCCAACGTGACAACAGTAATTTGCTCCATTTCCATTTTAGATGTTCTCAAAATAAACAATTTATAAGCTTCGGACAAAAATACAATAACCTTTACATCCATATCACTTCTGATATTCATGATTCACTAACTTCATCAGCTTACCGAGTTGAATATGGTATATGTGATTTATTGAATAATCAGGTTTACAAGCCTTGAACATGTACCTTTGTGCCTTTTTGCATATCGTCATTGATTCCATGATAACATCTGTATCAGTATAAAAGTTGTACAGTCTGCTGTCTTTAATGTGTATTGATTGCCTACTATGATACTGTCCTGTTTTAAATAAAACCTATTTAGCACGTACATGTACATGCGATGTGAAATCAAAATTACACTCAATCTTACCTACGATTCTTGGTTGTTGTTTTTATTAGCTCACCTGGTCCGAAGGACCAAGGTGAGCTTATGTGATACTGCAGCGTCCGTCAACAATCGACTTCTTCTCCATAACTACTGGTCATAATTTAATAAAATTTGACTGGTAGCATTCTTATGGCGTACTGACTGAAAATTGTACAAATGGTCGGGCTGATCCCCTGGTGGCCTGAGAGGTGGGGTCAAAGGGGGTCAATTAGACTATTTCCATATATACGACTTCTTCTCTGAAAATAAGCATGGGATAGCACTCATAAAACAAAGAATTCTATGTAAATCCAAATATCAAGATGCCAAGGGTATATGTTTTAAAAATATGGGTAAAGTTGAATAAATCAGCATATCAGGAAAACAATCTTTATGTTATTGTTATGAAGTGTGAAAGAAGTAAGTTTAAATCTCGTAAGCAAAGCTTTATGACGGACCAGACAACACCGTATTTTTGACTTGCATATAAAAATTGCATCTTAATAGTTATCTCCCCTTTTTAAATTTGACGTTTTGTTGTATTTTTATTATCATTGAGAGTGCTTTCAAAAGTACACCTTTAGTAATTTGTAATGTTAATAAATTCAATACCATTTTAGAAATACTTATACAAAAATGTAATAAATTTTTGGGTGAAAGTACAATTTATTAAAAATTTAGGCCTGTACATGAATCAAATCTGGCTCTTCAAAGTGCTATAATTAAACTAATCCCTAAAATAAGTACATTTCCAGTACTGTAAGTATTTATGTAGCTTTATATCATTACCCATTACCCAAAGATGGCAAAAGTATAAATCATTATACCAGAGTGAATATTTGTAGTTACCTCCCCTTTTTCAAATATGACTTCATATGCAAATTACATTGCACCAAATAATTGATATTGCCAAAATATTATAACTCAAATCCAAACTTTGCAGGGTTGTGGTAGGGTGGGACACCTCATGATAGCCTTGCTCTTTTTTATTTATTTGCTTATTTTTATCTTGTCATTACAGATAGAGCAAATGTGAATTAGATTTTTCAACACATGTGTTCGACATATTTGAAATGTTACATATAGCACCCTTGTGACTCAGATCCCCTGAATAGTGTAACATACTTAACCAATCCACCATTCAATTTACATACAAAACTTGAACCCACCAGAGTGCAATGGAAAAACTGCCATAAAACTAATGACAGTATCTATTATACCAAGCAAGTAGATTTACCTGCCCATTTTAACTACTGTCACTTGCTGCTGGAGTAAAGTACTTATCAAAACATTTCCACTTCAAGTAGTGGTAATAACTCATTTGCATATTGAGAGAAATTATGAAAGTTACCAGTAGTCAAGGTTTTTAACAGGGGAGATAACTCTTGACACATATTTCTTGTATCCTTGTGAAGCTCTTGACACATATTTCTTGTATCCTTGTGAACCATTCATCTAATAGACATCAGTATAATTCAGACTACAGAGCTATGTGGTGTCACAAATAAACAACAAGACGGAAGTTAATACCTTAAAGACGGCCTTCAAATAGATTTTGGAATATTGTTATACATGTACAACCTTAATGGATTAGATCCTGTTATTGATAAACAGTCAACAAGCCCCAGAATCATTGGATTATGCTTCATGTCAGGTCACAAAAGGTCTGAAAAGATAGTGCTTTGTGGTCCAAATATTATTGAAATGGGAAAGTTGGTGTTACTCTATAGTTAGTGAGGATCTGAAACTCCAAATTCATCCTGCTTGGTTCACAAGCTCTGAATTTAGTACAAACTCTACTTTAGTTATTAATTTGGGTCTGTCCGTCTGTCTGTATCTATTGGTTTCCGTGCAATAACTGCCACAAATCTTCAACAATTTTTTTGTAACTTGGTCACATGGTTAAATGTGCTATGGGCTTGAAAGAGTTCACTCAGGAAATGTAATATGCACAACTGAGGTCCAAGGGGAACCTATAATTAGGAAATTTGAGAAAGATCCTTTCATTCTGAGAAATAGTGAAAACAAACTTTAACTACCAAAATCCAAGATGGCAGCCGGTTGACCAATTGGTCCCAAAATGCAATTTGCAGAACAGCGTTCCTAGGGAAACTTGCATAAGAAATTTGAAAAGAATTGTTAACGGATGGACGGACCACAGACAAAAAACTATTGATCAGATGGTGGGCTAAAAAAAACAAAAAAAAACCAGGTGAGCGATACAGGCCCTCTTGACCTCTTGTTCTGCTACCATTCGACCTTATAAGATACAGAGAGGAGGTCACATAGGGTTACCTATAGAAATGACAAACTCGGATGTTATCTTCTGAATATCACATTTTATTTCATTACAGTGACACAAGTTTTATACATTATTACACATGACCTTTGACCTCCATAGGTGTCAGCTAATTGGTCAGATGTCTGTGCTGCTAGGAATGCTACATTGGATACACTGTCGAGTGTGCAGGCTTGTATCTAACAAACGAAAAATTTAATTTCATCGGAACAAACACCAAAATAATTGTAAGATAATAGAATTGTACACAAACAACTTCAATGTAATGCTTTGTTGTTCATGTATTGTCTTAATTGTCACTACCATACATACAATTTTTACTCAATAGAATTAATCATATATTTGGAAACTTTTGAAACATTGTCAAATATAATATTGTTATCTTTTCTCAAGAAAAGTATGGAAGAAAACTGCAAACTCTTTTACATATTTTACCGATTTGAGGAAATAGAAGCGGTAATTGTTTTCTACAAGTTGTGACATGAACAAAAGATTGTAACTGAAGTTGGACACATTTTTACAAAACATTCTGACATGAAAAAAGACTGATAGATACACTTTTACAACACGTTTCCATGACAACATTTAATGTGTAAAAAGTTTTACAGGTTCTAGGATGATCTTTCAAGGTCACCTTGACAATATACCTGAGTGGACCCTACTGGTCAGTGATAAATACCGTGCATAGCTGACCAGTCTAAGACACGAGGACGACCTAGGTGAGAGGAGGGTGAGTCACTGTTTCTACCAGAGATTTCGTTTCCATGGAGATATATCGTAACAAACACAGAGACGACAACACTAAAAGATTATCTGTCAAATAAAAAGCACCAAACAGAAAGTCATGATAAATTAAATACATTTGGCACATACACAGGTGAATCTGGGTAAGAAATTAAAGAATGGCCATCCATTAGGATCCCTGTAAATATTGCTCTGGTAATGTCAGATTGTGACTTAAATTTTGAACATTTGTGAATAATTAGTAAAA
Source organism: Argopecten irradians (assembly GCF_041381155.1). Lineage (NCBI taxonomy): Eukaryota > Metazoa > Mollusca > Bivalvia > Pectinida > Pectinidae > Argopecten > Argopecten irradians. Next base: position 42,020,451 of record NC_091140.1, on the reverse strand, counting down.
GTTTAAAGCTCAGATGATGTCCATTTTTGTGGAAAGTTGGACCATCCAAAAGGATTTCATCAATCATATAGCTCCAGTATTGTGTAACAGGAGAAGAGGGAAATATAACGGCCAGACCAGACTCGAAACCAGGACCTTCTAACACAAGCCGGATGCTCTACTGAGCTACCTGTGGTCACTGATGATCAATCTAGTCCAATTCTGTTAAAATTGTATTGAACACCCAAAAAGGATTTAGTAAATCATATCGCCCAAAATAGCATCAGATCATTAGCATTATACCATACGTAAATATGGCTTCAATATAATGTCAGATATTATATAAAACATTATAATATCCCAAAATATCCTTAATATCTTAATTAAATTATGATCAGATCTTGCGTAAATAAACAACAGATCATATTTTGGACCATCCTAAAGGAAGTAATATAAATGTTCATGTTACATTGCTCAATAATTTGAAGATAATTAAAATTTTAATTGATGCATCATCCTTGGTCCAAGGAGGCACTTATAACAACAAAGATTGGAAATATACCGGTAAATGAAATTCGATGAAAATCAAACTCCAAAACATCTCTTGAGTTTTCTTATCTTAAAGACCACAACTCTATAGGAATAATTTTATTAGAAGGGAGATAATTCCTTTAAAGATGCTACACCGCCGACAAATGGTATTTTTTCACTATAAAAACAGGAGCAGACGATTTAGTAATTTTCTTCAGTTACAGAAGTTACGTACTGTACACCAATACCAACATTGAAAAGTTTGAGCTTCTAATTTTATTTCAAGTTAAAAATATGAAAAATAATTAATTGCATCCCGAAAAAATTCCGTGGCACTATATCCTATAAGGAATGAAGTACTGATTGCTCATGCACCGAAGACAAAACAAATTATTTTGTATTATTTTTTGTGTTAATTAGACGTATATATACACGATAAAACACCAATCATTGTTCAAATAATGAATATCATTTATGCTCTGTCGGCGGTGGAGCATCTTTAAAGTTTACATTAATATTACTTGAATAATAACTTCACATTTTCATGTACGAGGGGAAGCAACTCTTACTTGATTGCAAAGATTCCAAACTGCAATACATCGACACCTCATTTGATAAAATTCTTTACCATAACAATCTTTTAAAACATAGTGTTTCTCCAATACATGTATATCTCTAATATATTTCCAACAAACAATATCTCTTCAAATAAAACCGATTCACTGCGTGATTGTTGGTACACATTTGGAATGACTGATGTACATAATATATTAAAACTATGTCAACTATATTTACATTAAAAATCACATGTACACTCTTTTACTACAATTCTACAAATCACTACATTACTGTTTAAATATTAAATATTGCATAATACAGTGCATAAGGAATATTACACAAATTCTCAGAGAATAAAAATTTCCCGCAACTCTATAATTTTGTTCAGACAACAGTGTAAAGAGTTATGAATGCCACCTGGCACTGCTAGACATACTGAAGAAGTTTATGTAACATGTCTGTTTGGCTAAAAACGTCAATATCGAGATCCCAAAACGATATAGGTGAAGTTCAATTCATCATGGATTAGTCCAATCTTCCATTGATAGCGAAGTCACATTTTGAAATGATTTTTGTGATGTCACAATCACTACAAGGTGGAACTAATTAGTGGTTAATTATACTTCACCTGCATTGCTTGTATATATATCGAAAATAACATTTGTTTTACCCCTATAAACCAGAGTTATCTGCCTTTGGGAGCAGGTATCAATGAAATTATTACATAATGTGCCATACTTTTTTATGAGAAATAATGACGTTATTCCATAAACCAACGCCATAAATTCAGACACAATTAAAACCTGATGCTTACTTACTGTAGCCAATACCTCTGAATTTTCATAGTCAGCAATCTGTATCATTTACAGATAAAACTGAATAATTACATTAATAACAACAGAACAGGTAAAATACATAAATATGAGAAGAGCACTTTTATAATGTCCAGATCTAAAATACCAAAAGATAAAATATTTCTACTTCAGATCCTTTGTACAGCCACAAAAACATGTAAAATAATTATAATTAACCTCATTAAGTTTACAGATTCAATCACCTTCAAAATAAATGAAAACCAGATCAACTTTTAAATGCTAAATTTTTAACACATAAATACTATTATAGTATAGTGTTTTTTTTTGCGATTTTGCAGGATATTGCTATGGACTCAATGATCCATAAAATATTTAGAAATACATTTATATGAAATTTATTTACGGGTACCGTTATAGTCGTATCATATTTTAAAAACCGTTACAATTGTAATTTCTTGTTTTTAGTCACAATTATTAAAAAGTTGACAGGTGAAAATAATTAATTAAACATTTTACGTTATGTCTGCATATGTACATGTACAGGAAAATCAGTCCTATTCACTTGAAGTGAATAAACAAAATAATTCTTTAACTTAATACATGTATTACACATGCTCCTGGGAGATTAGAGGAGCTATTTAAATGGGAAATCGAACACATGGATGAACTTACACTATACATGTATAATACAAATGCCCCCGGTATACTGACTAGAGTTGTATGACCTTTGACACATCTGACCCTTGACCCCTCGGCTATAGAGGATTGTTTTATTAGGATTTCATTAAAAGACATCTGGGAAAATCTTAATGTATTCATTTAATGAATTCACTAAGTAATTTTTGTGGAATGTCCAATATACTTGAGTTAAATAAAATCCATTTATATATTTCATATTCATTGCCTAATCATCTATAAAAGGCTTTGCATTGCATCAGCTTTCCTACTGAGTTTCAATTCTGTTTTACCAAAACATATTTTCTGTCTTTCTTTCTGACCTTGAAAGTGACAAAGTAATTTGATTTTTGCCAAACTTTATACAACCTCAAATAAAACTTTAACAATTACATTAAATACTGTACAAGTATGTACATTGAATCCAAGGGATCCAAAGTTCAATTTAGCCTAACATTCTACACTAACTATGAACTCTGACCCCGAATATCACATGTCATGTTGCTACATTTACTTAATAAATAACAAATTACAGTATTTCACCAACAACTCCGCGTTATGAACACAATTAAATGCACAGAAACATCCAGTGGATTCTGGTCCAGTTTAAAGGGCAGGGTCCAGGTCAAGTGTATACGATAAGGGCATGGCCCTGGTCCGAGGTCTGAGCTCTGGTCCGAGGGCATGGCCCTTGTCCAAGGTCTGGGCTCCAGTCCTAGAACATGGCCCTGGTCCGAGGGCTGGGCTCCGGTCTGAGGGCTGGGCCCCGATACTGTCCACATCACAGATCCATTGCCATGATTTACAAAACCGCTAGGACCAGGCCCTGGTACAATGTTTGCTAGTTAAAGTCCCTGCAGCAGGGCCCTCGTCAAGTGTATGTTAATAATGTCCCCACGGCAGGGCCCTGGTTAAATGTTCACTAAGTCCCCTGAGTGGGGCACTTCAAGGTCATACCATCGATACCTCCCCTTCATCATCGTCATAGTCCATGTAGGCCATGTTTCCACGAATTTGATGCGAGACACACACCTGTGCTGGGACGCGGCCACTAACACGTGAAGACACAATACCTGTGGTGTGCGGTGAGCCGTGACCGCCACTCGGGTGCGTAAAGTGACTATTGTGACGACCTTGACTCTTGTTCAGTCTAACACGTCTATAATACTGTAACAAAGAAAATAATTCATTAATACACAATTTATGTGTTTGTGACCAATACATCTTAAAATCTAATAACTTAAATATAACTATCACTGAATTGCAATCAAAACCAGAAATTAGTAGGACTTAACATATTCGGCCAAATAAGCAACCCTTCCTTTTTGAGACCCCAATTTTACTGACCTTGAATTAAATGCAGACTAATAATTTGAAAATCTTAGATTTCTTAATTCGATTTCTTTTTGCAAATTGATTTATAGCTTACTTGGTGCAATACTTTTATGAAAAGTGAGTCCAAATTTGGTTCTTTTATGAGCCTCCCTAATTTTTTCTCAATTCTTAAATGCCCTGGGTGCTTATTTGTTCAAATACGGTAATTAAGATACATACCAGTTACAGAAAGAACAAGATGATGTACGAGTATTTAAGATGAATTTTGAGGTCAGAAGTCAGAATATACACAATCTGTTCGATATTACATAAAGAAATGATCTCATTGAAAACCTTCTCCTCAAATATTCTTTGAAAATTTGATTTTGAATGAAAAGTTCTCAACAAAGATTTGAAAGTACTGTACTGCAGTAGCTACAGCTTGTCTAGAAGATGGCAAAAGATTCAATAGAAATGGCAGAAAACAATGGTTTTATTTGACAAGATATGATGCATGCAGAGTTCATACAATGAGAAACAAAATAGTACTTGTGACATGAAAACAAATGTTTACTTATCAAATCAAAGTACAATATTGTAATATTTTCATTGAAATTCCTTGTGAGAAACAGAAACAACAGAAACCCAGCATGCAAGGAAATTAACTTGTGATGGATTTTAATTGGGACATTCTAATATCTTATTTGAATTTTTTAAATTTTCTATTTCTGATGCAAGCAAAACAAACATCTGCAAATAAAATTAGCAATGGGAATTTTGTGACATGTGACTTTTATGAAAAAATAAATTTAATAAATTAAATTCATTTGTTTATTTGAAAAAAAAATCAATTCCATCTTTATTTTTCAATATAAATAGTTGATGAAGTAAAACAGAACATCAGAGTTTAATCATCTGTCTAACTGAAAGCCATACAAGGGAGATCATCCATATTTTTTGATTGAATTAATTCCTCTTCTATTTTTTCAGCATTTCTTTTTAACTTCAGACATTTTTCTTTTAAATTCTGTTTTATTCCTCACACATGAAAAGAACCTTCTCATGAATTTCAGTAATATTTGAATTCTACATAATCATACTTCATCTGGAAAAGAGTAAACAAAAATCCTTTTAAAAAGGGGAGATAATCATGCAAAGGGAGATAATACATTTCATTCTTCAAACAAATGTAATAGTTTCAGCCAGTTGCACATCTTATAGTCTACAGATTCAACTACTTTCTACACAACAACTAACTTACTTTTTATTTTTCTGACCAATTAACATATTCATATATAACAACAAAAAATAACAGAAACATTTTTTTGTAAAACATCCTAAAAACTACAATAATAAAATTATTGTAATTTACATCATGAGAATCAACCAGTATATAGGTTTTTTTCTGAACGAGACCAACACCAGGACCAGGTCAATAGGAGGATTTATGTACCCTGTACCCATATACCTACCTATTGTGAATCGGAAGCCTGAGATGCATGAAAAGACAAATTAAACTAATCAGCTTAGCAGTAATCATTTTGTATCATACTGTTTGAATTACAGGTCAAAATCATTAATATTTGGCCCGTGTTGATCAATGTACCACCTCCCTGATTTTCTGGCAATGTTTTTTTTTTTCATTTATTTTTTTTTTATTTTATTTTGCATGTATGACTTTGAAATGAAAGTACCTTAAAGATAATTTTTTGACTATATATAAACTTGGTAGAGACAACCCTTCCACCAGGCAAGCTCCACAAAAAACATCACGTCCATATAGGTGCTTGACAAACAGATAATAAATGCCTAAAACATTTTGTTTCAGTTATGTTCACCAGGTACCGATTTCTGGAAACACAGACTTAAGTAAAAACTTCTCGAAAAACCGACTGAAGTAATAAACCTTCTCCTTATTTAACTTATATGAAAATTTATGACTTCAGTCAGTTTTTGACTTAAGTTTATTCGAGAAATCGGGATCTGAGTGAGGACTCCCAAGACTGCAGTATATAAACCAGTAATAATCATGTATAGAGAAAACAGAATTCATTAAGGGGGCATGCTCCAGTAATAGAAATTCAAGGGAAGTAATCCAGTAATATTGGTCATCACACAATGGACGTCTGACAGTGAATATTAGCACAATCAAGGCCCAGTACCTGTTCAGTTGTCTTGCGCGAACTACTGTTTCCAGGGGCGCCGTCTACAACATATAAAACAGATGAACTAAAATTTCACAGGTAGAATATCACAGGTAACGGCTATCGTCAGTGACTATCGTCAGGAAGTCAAATATCAAGTTCATGTACTGGTACTCATAAATTTTCCGTTAAAATTTAAGTCTAAATTTAAAGCATTAGAAGCTTTTTGCCGTTTAACAAATGTTCATTTACATTGGGTACATACATCCTTAAAAGGAAAGTTCTTAAGACAATATGAATTTGATCTCTGTGATCTTTAGTGAAGGTCAAGGTCACTGATTAATTAATTTAGAATCCATTCTTTTGAGCAAGTTACTCAGATACACACTGGCTATAGGGACTATTACATGAACACCAAAAACAGAGAATGATTAAGCTTATATTTAAGCCTTTTTAATTCCAGTGACCCTAATATGAAAATAAGCATATTTTTTTAAAAGATATTCTTTTAAAAGCCGTTTTGACTCCAGTGACCCTAATATGAAAATAAGCCTATTCTTTTTAAAGCCTTTTTGACTCCAGTGACCCTAATATGAAAATAAACCTATTCTTTTTAAAGCCTTTTTGACTCCAATAACCTTAATATGAAATAAATTAAGATAATTTATTCAAACAAAGTTGGTAGTCCCTCATCCCAGCATGCTATTATCAATGTAAAAAAAACACTTTCTTTTTATTTTTGAGGGGGGATTCATTTAACTTTGGAGGGAGGATTCATTTAACTTATTTACACGCAAAAATTCATAATGAACTGTCCTATCCTTAGAATCAGAAGAGTTCATAGGTGTCTTCATGGATGAATGCATTAATTAAAGGAAAAATTTACAGGAAATATAAAATTCAAAATTCAACTGCTAACATACAAGTTCATTGTCCTTTGATCACATGAATTACGAAGACAATGGGTCATGTCATGAATCATAACAGTTCATAATTCATCAAGAAATTCATTAATTTTGGTAAAAACTGTAATTTCATGCATATATGAATATTCATGTATAATGTTAATTAACAGGCAATCACAAAATGTATATGCATAATCTGTAATAGTCATGTCATGCAAACACTGCTAATAATTAGAGATTTTAACAAAGGAAAACAAAGAGGCTCAAAATATTATTTGCAGTTGTAAATTATTTAATAAATATTGCTGGTCATTGAATCTAGATCATTGATGTAAATAAATCTTAATAATATGGCAAGGTCATTTTATTGAATAAATCATGTCTATTACACATGCAGGTCACTAGTTTACTTCTAGTTTGCCAGTAAAGATTAAAAAGTATTCATAATATTGTTATGTGAATTAATCCAATGTGACATTAGCAATATGTTAGTATGCAGATTTATGAAATATGAGTTAGCTCCCCTGGTCAGTGGTTATTCCCCTTTCCCAAGGATTGGGAAGAGTTAGTTCCCTTTAAGTAAAGTTTTAAAAAGACTAGCACTTACATAAAAATTGGTGTGATCACTAAATGACTATCATAATTTTTATAATTAATCTCCAAAAATATTTAAATTGCTTCTCATCAAATTTTAAATAGTTAAATCTTTTAAAAAAAATTGAATAAAAAAAAATTGAAAAGAAAATATATTAGTATGTATAATATGATGATGTGCAATGAAATTACCAAAACCACCAAAATTGTGATATACTCTACTTCCCCACGTTAATGTGTTCTAGAATGTGATTATGGATCATTTACATGTAAAGCCCGAAGCCGCAATATTACAGTGACCATTCTACCTAAACAGTAGATTCAAATGAGGTGGGATTTACGGTAGAGGGCTTCGATCTTCTGCGATTGTGAGAACGATGGTAGCTTTGCTTAGCTGAAAGACAAACAAATATAAAACAGACGATGAAGAGGTGAAACCTGACAGAAGATTCCAATAGACCCATTTCACACATCTGATCATAAACAACAGATTAGAATGGCTGACTAATAAAAGAAAGATCTAGACTTACAAACTGCCATAGCAACCACCTCTATATAAAGACCACCTGGCTATAGAGACCACTTTTTCCTTGTCTTCTAAGTGGTCTTTATAGACAGGTTTGAAGTATTTATGATTTTATTTTAGTTACATAAATTTGGAGTTTTACAAACCCCCATATCATAAAGGAGATTATAAAATTATATATTATATCTTACTTAGCATGATTATTTGATCTCAAACGGACCTAAAGGCTTTCTTTAGGGGGAATGAGAGGATGGAGGTTGGGTAGACAGATGTGTGTGAAATAGTTCCGTAGTTGTATAAGGTGTCACACACAGCTATAAATAGAAACAGGTATGTCAAACTTTGAATCCTTAAAGATGATGAAATAACATAATTTACAGTGTTAATAAATATCTAATATCTTTATTTTACTTGTTCTTTTTTATTTTTCATTTAAATTTGGCATTTCACCTTTTCTCATGTATGCAAAAACTAACTGGAAATTGCCTTCACAGATAAGTTAATTTTCATTCAATTTGCAAGGAGTTTATCATAATTGATTGTTTTTCAAGCTTGTAGTCATGGTGGCCATCTTGCATTTTGGATTCCAAAAATACCAATATCTATAGATTTAAAACAATCTCAAAATTGTTTCCTAGAAGTTTGATAAGAACTTTGTTACTGAAAGTGTTTGTAATACATAAAGTTTGATCCCTTCCTAAATATGAAATCTGAATTGGGAATGATGATGAAACAGTATATACCAATTTGAGCAACAGTATTTCAAGGAATTTTACTGATGGCATACAGTAGGCAATGATTTTATAACACCGAAAAGATTATTTCATCATCCATAATATCACATTATTGAAAGACAATGTCAGGTGACAGAACTGACTAATTAGATTAACTGTAACTTATTTATCAATCAATCAGGTGAGTTGTTACATATGTCACTCTATAAGCTTACCTTTGGTGAGGAAGTCTCACTTTGTTGTCTTCACACCACAACAAAATAAACACGAAACTCAACATCGAAAACTTTTTTAAGCACTCAACAACATTTAACAGAATCATTCAAAACTAAAATTCACAGCAATCAACTAAACAACAAATCATGTTAAGATCAAAAACCAAATATGTATAGACATTATTTTTTTCTAAGCCAATCAAATCCTTCGTTTCAGCTACTTTAAACACATAATTTTTAATAAGATTATTGTTACAATCTAAAAACAATCGCAGTATTATCTTAAAAGTTTGCAGACTACTCTGTGATGCATTTTCGGATTAGAGCACTGGGAATCTGTTTAGATTTATAGTAACTTGTTTAAAGTCTAATTAGCTCTCAGATAAAAATAAAAACACCAAATATTGTTATAATTTTTCTATGATCAGTTAAAACTGATATTATGATATGCAATATTTCTATTGTCTCACGAAAAAAAAAATCAATTTTCTTTGCTTTGAGTTCCTAAAAATCTTTTCAAATAGAAAAATTTCAGTAAACATTTTCATATTTATTCAACAATTAACTTACTTGTTCTGTGCACTTGTACTTCTTAAAAGTAATATTTCAGAAAATGTATAAATTTCTATTTTGCATATGTGAACATTATCTCAATTATTGTATTGGTGTATTTTCAGATTTATCATAAAATATATACAAGATGGCTATGTTTCTATTTTCAAATAAAACTTGCTTTCAAAGATGAAAAATTTGATAAAGCCATTAGATTTTCAACAAGAAACTACACAAAAACCAAAATTGACGGATCACCATGCAGCTGTCAATCACACCTTCCGGTTACCGCACGCTAGTTTATATTTGTCTTATTGCATATACAACAACATTTGCTACGACATTGAACAGGTGCACATGCCTTTGCGAGCACGAGGCGTGGCTACAAACTGCATGGCAATCGGTCAATTAGCAAACAGGTCATGCAAAAACAGCCAAACTCCTCATCAGTAACGAAGCTGGAAATGAGTGGGGGGGGGGGGGGGGGCACTGATGATGAAGAATATTTACTACTCAGAGCTGCAGCTGCTGGAAGTTTTATGATGATAGGAGAACGAGATAGATACATACCTGTACCATTAGATAAAGGTCGCGGGAGATCTTCAGTCTCAGGCGTGGCTGCTGTAATGGTTACAGGTGGAGGTGGTACAAATTCGGGGGGACCCAATCTATCATCCGGCGATGGTAGCTTCAAAAACGACAAAATAATAATTTTTACTGTGCACATATTTTAAACTTCTGAATTCCATTTTAGATATGTCTGATTTTATAATGATGTGCTTATTCCAGATTTGATAAATCAAAATATTTATTATTTTCTGTAATTTTTTTTCCAAATTAAAACTAGAAATGACCTCTAGGTCAACTTCTCTCAAGAAAAACTTATCTAAATTATCATTAAAAGTAAATGATGTAAGAAATTGCTCAAATCAGCAGATATCTTAGGGTTGATTGTAAAGTTTGACATATAGAATTGACAGTATTTGTTAACAATTGAACTGTATATTCACAGTAGATTACTATGACCAAATATGGTCTGATCATTATAACTATATATGTCCAGAGCATTACACTAGTACCAACTACAGTTTGGGCTTTATGACCAAATATGGTTTGAATATTTGTTGCCATGCCTACCATGTGCAGGCCTCCTGAAGTGGTATCAACTTCCTCCACCACTAACGACGGGAATACTCCAACTTTGCCGTTTATCTCCCCTTCCCAGAACCCGTCGTCCACACCATTTTCATCTTTGCGTATTATATTGATTAGTGTTCCCTCGGTGAACGACAACTCTTCATCCGTCATGGCTTCATAATCATATAAGGCCCTGGCCCATACTCCCTCTGTATGAGAAATAAATCACAATATTTAACTAATCTATTTAAGATGCTCCACTGCTGACAATTAGTATTTCTTTCTCTATGAAAAACAAAAGCAGATGAACTAGTATTTTTCTTTATTTACTAAAGTTACTTACACCATTACCACCATTGACAAGTTTGAGCTTCTTATTTTACTCCAAGATAAAATATTAAAAGTAATTAATTGCATCCCAAACAAAATTTGTGGCACTATATCCTATATGGAATGAAGTACTGATTATGCATGCACCAAAAGCAAAACATCATCTTAGATTAATTTTTGTATTAATTAGACATATTAATAAGTGATTCAACAGCAATTATTGTTCAAATGATGAGTATTGTTTTTGCTCTGTTGGCTGTGGAGCATCTTTAATAACTTTAAATTTCAGTTATACAACGAATGTAATACTGTAAACCACATATATTGCAAAGCTATGGAATTTTGCGATTTTTGTTTCAAAGCATTGAAGATGAAGTTCGGCAGAAATGAAATTCAACAGAAACATCTTTCAGTTTAATTGAGAAAGATGCTGAATTTGCAGAAAAAACTTTCATGAATTTACCTTGATTGCAAAATTGGCAAAATAAATCACACATGAAATAATGTTGATCAAAGCACATTTATTTTTATCCCTAATAATAATGCGATATTTTTTGTCAGCATTAAAAAGATATATTTCAGAAAAGGGTGTTTAAAGACAAATACATTTATTGTAAATACTCATCAAATAGTGAAAAGAAATTGGAAGCATAAGAAGTTTACAAGGAGACTGACCTTCTGGAGCCACAGGTAATTTATCAGGTGACATCTGATTGGTTGTCATTTGAACCTCAATGTCACCCGAGGAATATGATGTCACTTCCTGCGTGGCATCGTTCGGTGACTGTAAATCAAATGACTGGACAGGATGTATCTCGACGCCCTCTGTAGATTCCGCCTGAATCGCGCTATCAGCGTGATCCGACTGGTCCATACCACCATTATCCAGTACCTCTATGTAATTCTGAGGAATGTATCCAACCTTCCCTTCAGAGTTACGGGCCCTTACCCACCCATCGCCATCTCCATCGGAAATAATTTCTAAAATGTCATTTTCTTTTAAGTTCAACTCGTCTGCATTACTAGCCTGGAACATGAGAAATATTTATTTTTACATGTTAATATTATTTTTAAGGCCTACATTTATTAGTATTTTCAAGTGAATTCATTTTATTGCTAAATTCTAAATTACTAAATTCAATTGTCATGTTATTGAAATTAACTTCAAGTCTTTTCTTTCCAATGTCACACATGAACTTGATGTCTATTACTTTCATTATCAACCAAATCCTTATTCCCAAAATAATAAAATAGGGATGAAAAGTTTGGACATTAACCTCATCCAGAGTCAATAATTATAAAATAAATTCAAAACTCATTATCTTAAAAGTCTGTACAACTGTGTTAAAGCTTCCAAGTTAACAAATTATCAAAGTTACTGAATGTGAAGGTTTAAGCATTGATCAACAAATTATTAAAACTAAAACAGGATCTTTGAGTTATCAAAACAATTAAGGTTTGACTTCCTTCTACTCACCTGGAAGTCATACATGGCTCTACACTTGACTGCCTTCGTGGAACTCCCATAGGAGCTGATACTATCATGTTTACTGACTTCAAACGTGTCGTCTATAAAATCATCGTCATCATCGTAATGGGTGTAGGTCGGCTCATGGTCATCACTTTTCTGTAAAGATTAATGAGAAATTTCTGTAAAGTTCCTGTTATGACTCAAATATAAAACACACAACTAACATTTCATAACATGCAGTATCATATTACCTTTTCATTATAACCACCAATTGAATAGTGTAGAAAATGTAAATCAATATTGATGTTTTATCATTTACTTTTGTTTGGTCTTAAACGTTAACGTCCTATAAACAGCCAGGGTCATTTAAAATGTGCCAGGTTTAGATGGTGGAGGGAAACCAGAGTACCCCGAGAAAAACCATTGTTCATCAACATGAGATTCAATCGAACTTGCAACCCAAAGGTGAAGGGCTTGTAGTGATATGTTGGGACATCTTAACCACTTGGCCAATATTTATTTGTTTCATCATAATTTTGTGCAGCCAACCTTCATTTGCAACAATGTCGGCAGCATAAAATGATGATGTCATCCAAATATGAGAAGCGTCTTAACACTCTTTTTAATCATGGTGACCACACATTGGACAAGTATTTCTTCCTATCAACACACATATAAAACTAACCCCTCCTGAACTTTCCGTCCTCAACGACACCTGGCTCGGCGTCCGCGACATTTCTTCCTCCTCTACCCGTAAACTTTCTGCCTGAGCACTCGCTATCCACTCGTCAACATTTACTGTAAATATACAAAGCCATACAACTTTATTTTTTGTTTCTTTCCAACTTATCGTAAAATTGAATGAAAATATCGTTTTACCACATTCACTATAAACACAACACAGAAAATAATTTTACATTTTTCTCCAATTTAATGTCAAATTGAATAAAAATATTGTTTTACAACATTTTCTGTAAATACAACAAGCAAATTCGTGGAATTTCCATCCCCCGCTTTCAGGACATATTGTAGGTAAACATTATTGATGTTAGGTTTAACCTTGTTGAAACATGCCGTTGCAATCAAACTTGGCCAAGCCCTTAAAGCATTTGACATTATTACCAAGTTTAAAGAAAATCTGTTTATATTTATTAGAATTATTGCTGGGAAATGGCAGAAAATGATTTTTATTTTTTATTAAATCAAAGGGCCATTACTCCGCTAAATAAGGCCCATCGACAGTCGCGATCAAACTTGGCCAAGCCCTTAAGGCATTTAACCTTGTCACCAAGTTTGAAGAAAATCGGTTTACATTTGTTACAGTTATTGCACAGAAACGAAGTGTTACAGACTGACAGACAGACAGACAGACACCCAAATTAATATCCCCCGTTTCGGAGAAAGCGGGGGATAAAAAGCCACTTAACATCATTATATATTATACATCCATGTACTGTTTTTGAGATTAATGTTATATTACATAGTTACCTGCCCTTGCAGTAAGGTATTGATAGTTAATTTTAAGTCATGTTTTTTGTGAGCGTATAAAAGTCACATTTTCTGGAGAAGATGGCATAATTTCTGCTCATGAAATGATAATGTAACTTTCCCGCAAGAGCAGGCAACTCTGTAATGTGCAAAAACGGAATAATATTAATCAAATAGATGGAGTCATGAGGTACTATGTGGGTAACTTACCGTCTGCTTGTCTCAATGCTTCTAATCTGGCTTCAGCTTTACATTTCGCTATCTGTAATCAAAGAAAGTTTACATATTAGAAACTTTCAGTTAAGAGAAGAGATCTTGGCACCAATCATCAAATGATATAAGTTAGTTTTATCAAAATCTTAATTTTTTCTCTTCTCCTCTAAACCCAGTTCATGATGATTTACTAAAGTCTGGAAATGATGTTTATGAAAAACTATGTGTATGAAATAAGAAATTTTGGAGATAAAGTGACGAACAATACTAGAATCAGAGTAGGCCAATTTAATTTCCAGATCGAACTCAAATTGGGTTAAAAAGGCCATGGCTACCAACTTAACCAGCATTATCCAGTCAAATATTCGATGAAAAGAGCATGCAAATAATAGCCAACCAGCACAATGATTAATTTCTAAGCCACTGAGTTCAGCCTCTTTTAGACTGCACACAATATGATTTTTACACATTGTGCTTATTCATTGAGAAATATACCTCAGATTTTCGGAGACAAAACTTTGTTTCCTCTATCCGCTGTTCAATTTCCTGTGAAGTGTTGATATCCATTCCCGAGTCAGACAGCTAAAACACAAGGGAGATAACTCAAAGTTTTACAATTCACAAGACAATTACATATTAATAGCATGTATTAAGATATATATGGAAAAGAACATGAAGCGGAGTTTTCTTTCAGAAGAAAGCACAAAATTGAGAAAAGACCATTGTTTAATTCCTGTTGAACCAAAAAGTTATTTGATAAGATATTCTGAAAATGATTTTTCGTCCCTTGTTACCATGACGATAGATATATCTACCTTATCACCCTGGGCCTGTTCCTGGAGGGACTTGAGACTAGCGCCGAACTCCTTAATAGTCTTATTTTCCTTGGCCACCTTGGTGGCCCATTTTCTGGCCTCCTTGTCCAGCTGTAGTCCAGCGTTATGGTCCTTGGAAACTTTATTGCACTGTAACAGCACAGACCATGTCACATGACCACAAACATATAAGCCATATATTTTCAATTACTTGAATTCTGAAACACTTGCTGGTTAATTGTTCAGTTAATGCTTTAAGCAATTTTCACTGAGGATAAGTCAAGGTCATTAAATGAACTTTAAGGAAGGTCAAGGACAATTGTCTCTCTCCCAGAATGCAATAGGTCTAATTATCATGGCCCTGAGTCTCCTGGTTACTGTGAATAAGTTAATGAAATAAATTGTTTTTGATAACCAAAACATGACTTGTCAAATTAATATGGTCATGAAAGACCTACTGAATCTTTCAAATATTTCATACGTACCTCATCGTTTTGGCAAGGTTCAAAATGGTATTGTGTAAGATCAGTGAAAACATGATTACAGTAGAGAAAACACTGGTGATTAAACTGGCGGTCAATCTGAAACAAACGAAAAATTGATGGTCAGTCATCTATATACACAAAACTGGCAGTCTACCTAAAACATACAAAAAATTGATGGTCAGTCATATATATATACAAAACTGGCAATCTATTTAAAACATAAGAAAAAGTGATGGTCAGTCGAATATTTTAACCATGGATCAACAATTGTGATTTATCTTAAATTTCGTTAATATATAAGTCATTATTCTATATTAATTCATCAGCTTTTTTTTTTTGAAGCCTAGTAATATGACTTTTAATTGTAATTATCATAGCACATATTGCCTGTCTATATCAAAACCAAGGTACTATCAAGATTTTCTATATATAGACCTTACTGGACATTTCAGAAAGAAATAAATACTATATAAAAAGCTTCAAGATGTCTACGGTCCAAACTTTGACCCCCCCCCCCCCCAGGGTCTCTGCCAAACACACAATACAAGAAGTTTTAGTTGTTGCATTTCTACAGTTCAGAAGTATGGACAATAGCAACATTTTGAGGCTCTGGGAACCATCAAAATCCCTTTGTTGTCAGCACAGTTTGTTATACACATATTACATACATTCTAAAGATCATCAGAAAAATATTTTATTGTATATAAAATCTTCTGCATGGTAGAGTATATACCATTTGAGCCTGGGAGACAATGTTCTCACACGAGCCTTTCTCCTGTGTACTAATCTCAAGGCCTGTGGATCCCAGCACGCTGAAGTATTCTTTGACCCGCTCAAACATTTCACCATCTAAAGTCTGTCAAACATATTTTATATTACACTTGTCAATATTTGTTAGATAACCATGGATCAACAATGGTATATTTAGATATATATGTGTACATTTTATATCCATACAGATTGAAAATATGAGAACTCTTTTTTCTTTATTTGATTTCTTTTTTGTAAATTTAATAATGGCTTATTCTGTGAAACAATTTTGGCTGATTGGCTGAAATTGGTGCTATTAATTAAATAAACCTTCATTATTTATTTTTCAAATGCTGTGGGTGTTTATCTGATTTTTTAATACAATAAATAAATGTAATATATGTACATCTTCGGGTTATCAGAACTAGAATTACTTGTTGATAGCTACTTTCCTTACCCTCATAAGTTCTGGGAGATCTATGCTGTAATATCGTATTTGATGGGCGTTGGCCGCTGACATGTTTAGAACATATTCGTTACGTGATTGACAGGACTTGGCCTCACACATGTCTTTTCTACTGTTCAGCTGTAAAAAATGAATTAAATCATACACTTATATCATAAACAATATAGCTAAACTAACCTTTTTAGGAAAATTTTTGATGTTGTTATATCTGATACAATAATAACTTTTAAATGTGTAAAAATTCAATCCAATTCAATCATTTTATTCATCAAATCATCCTCCACATTTCTGATGATCTCATATCTTAGAGAATTTGGTTTGAAATTATGCTATCAATAACATATGATGATGCAGTATTTATTTCCCCAGTGTGTCATACCTTAGCACTTTTCTGTTGTAAACTGGTCAAGGATTGGAAAATTCCTGTAGACCTTCGAGCCAATCTGGAAAGAAATAAAAATGATCATGAAGTTCAGTTCTTCACAAAACATTCTTTACAACACAGGATAATATGGCTATGGATGATGTACACAGTGGATGTATAAATGACCAAAACGTCCAGTCGGAACAGCACACTAATCCGTTTTTCTTTGTCTCTCTTTGCTATGAATAGAAAACTCCTCTAACCATGAAAGTTAAGGTAACTGTCATTCATTTGAAAAGCTTAGATAGAATTGAAAACAAATTACTCAAGATCATGATTTTCATCTAAATCTGTTGGGTTTAAAGAACAAATTAAGAATACCATAAGTATTTTGAGTAGTTCAACACATCTGATCCATCCAACTTCAGATTGAAGGTCAAGGTCATTTATTTGAAAAAAAGATTGCAGCCCTTCATGAACTTGGTAGCCCTTACGAAAGCATGCTACAGGTTTATTTTTTCATATTATTTATCGAAAAGAAGTTTTTCTTTAAATTCAGTCGTGTTTCACCCACATATAAATGCATCATTTCGCAAGGGAGACTTTGTTGTCGGCACTTGAGCGTGCCTTGGGAAACATTCTCATCCAGGTTGTATCCCTTCTGTGATTTGGCCATCTCCATGACGCTCTGACTGACCTCCTGGTGCAGAGTGGTGAGTTGTGGCATAACCTGTTGTCAAAGGTATAAAAATAAAATTATTTAAATGACCTTAAATATGATTCAGAATTTTGTCAGCACGAACTTGGTAGACTTACCTGTTGTTGGTGTCGGCAGCCTTGAGCCGTGCCTCGTGGGAAACATTCTCATCCAGGTTGTATCCCTTCTGTGATTTGGCCATCTCCATGACGCTCTGACTGACCTCCTGGTGCAGAGTGGTGAGTTGTGGCATAACCTGTTGTCAAAGGTATAAAAATAAAATTATTTAAATAAAAATTTCTTTATGTAATGGTTCTATTTAACTTTTTACTTTAACTTTCTATTTTATCACATTAAATCCGTCTGATATCCTGTGATTTCACTCAACCACACTTACTGACAATAGACATATGACTTTATATATGACTTATGTCATAAAATCTTGTTAAATAACTTATATGGCTTTTACCTAAAGACTCATGCACTATAAAATTATCAAACCCATTTAAGTAATTCTATACTAAAAGCCTTTTGACAACATATGCTAGAAGGTAATTGACCTCGAGTAATATTTTGAAACCTTACAAGCATTAATGATTATCCTTTACCTCTTCTATTACCAAAATCTCTCCAATGACTTATGTACCATGTAAAAATCACTCATCATTTTCTGACATTGTAGTTTAGCTGCCCATAAAAGTTTTTGACTGTCTCAACTATCTTTTCCATGAGAGTTACCCACCTTTTTCTGACATTGTATTTTAGCTGCCCGTAAGGGTTTCATGGGCTCGGCTATCTTTCTAGGAGAGTTACCTACCTTTTTCTGACATTGTATTTTAGCTGCCCGTAAGGGTTTCACGGGCTCGGCTATCTTTCTATGAGAGTTACCTACCTTTTTCTGACATTGTATTTTAGCTGCCCGTAAGGGTTTCACGGGCTCGGCTATCTTTCTATGAGAGTTACCTACCTTTTTCTGACATTGTATTTTAGCTGCCCGTAAGGGTTTAACGGGCTCGACTATCTTTCTATGAGAGTTACCCACCTTTATCTGACATTGTATTTTAGCTGCCCCTAAGGGTTTGACAGGCTCGGCTATCTTTCTATGAGAGTTACCCACCTTTTTCTGACATTGTATTTTAGCTGCCCGTAAGGGTTTCACGGGCTCGGCTATCTTTCTATGAGAGTTACCTACCTTTTTCTGACATTGTATTTTAGCTGCCCGTAAGGGTTTCACGGGCTCGGCTATCTTTCTATGAGAGTTACCCACCTTTTTCTGACATTGTATTTTCGCTGCCCGTAAGGGTTTCACGGGCTCGGCTATCTTTCTATGAGAGTTACCTACCTTTTTCTGACATTGTATTTTAGCTGCCCGTAAGGGTTTCACGGGCTCGGCTATCTTTCTATGAGAGTTACCTACCTTTTTCTGACATTGTATTTTAGCTGCCCGTAAGGGTTTCACGGGCTTGGCTATCTTTCTATGAGAGTTACCTACCTTTTTCTGACATTGTATTTTAGCTGCCCGTAAGGGTTTGACAGGCTCGGCTATCTTTTCCATGTAAACCTCCGCAGCTTGTAGTTTGGCTTTGGCAAGGTTCTCTGTTTCCTCCAATATGACCCGCCATACTCCAAGGGCCGTTCTGTGGAAAGGAAAGAAAAAAGAAATTATTTGGGTAGGATCAAATGATGCATAACTGCTTGCTAATAGTGTTCAATACAAGAACCTAACTCATACACCCCTGAAATTTCTTAATGGGCAGACACAGTCTTTAAATCAGAAGAGTCCAAATGTGTTTTCAGGGGTGAATGAGTTAATAAATTTCTTAGTGAAAAGAAGGTACTACATGTAGATCATTATTTTTGGTGAGCACCGATCCAAATGACAGTGAAATTAAAATACGTCATTTGATTGTTTATAAGATATACCATCTTATTTTCGTTCTCTTCATTCTTATTTTCACGTTAACTAATTACTGCAAAAATGTTTCAAGTATAGGTAAAATTATAACCATGAAAATCTAAATTGTGAAGTAAATGTTTGACAAATAAATAATTCATCAATTAGTAATTAAGCGTCGTATTAGTGATATTTGTCCAATGAAAAAAATCCTCTAATAACAAGAGGCCCATGGGCCTTAACGGTCATCTGACTATTAGTACAATACAACATAGTCGTTTTAAGATTTTAGTCTATTTGCCGCCCGTGACCTTAAATGAAAATCAAGGTCATTCATTTGAATAAACTTGATAGCCCTTCATCCAAGCATGCTACATGCCCAATATCAGTACC
This sequence comes from Argopecten irradians, assembly GCF_041381155.1. NCBI lineage: Eukaryota > Metazoa > Mollusca > Bivalvia > Pectinida > Pectinidae > Argopecten > Argopecten irradians. Next base: position 42,000,406 of record NC_091140.1, on the reverse strand, counting down.
CTTGGCCTTCTGGTTTTTGAGAAGAAGTCATTTAAAGATTTTAGCCTATTTGACCCCCGTGACATTGAATGAAGGTCAAGGTCATTCATTTGAACAAACTTGGTAGCCCTTCATCCCAGCATGTTACAGGCCCAATATCAGTACCATGTGCCTTCTGGGTCTTGAAAAAAAGTTGTTTAAAGATTTGAGCCTTTTTGACCCCCATGACCTTGAATGAAGATCAAGGCCATTCATTTGAACAAATTTGATAGCCCTTCATCCAAGCATGACAAAGGCCCAATATCAGGTCTCTAGGCCTCTTAGTTATTGACAAGAGGTTGGTTAAAGGATTTTAGTCTATTTGACCCCTGTGACCTTATATGAAGGTCAAGGTCCTTCATTCGAACAAACTTGGTAGCCCTTCATCCCAGCATGCTGTAGGCCTAATATGAGTATCCTGGGCCATTTAGTTCTTGAGAAAAAGTCATTTAAAGATTTTAGCCTATTTGACCCCTGTGACCTTGAATGAAAGTCAAGGTCCTTCATTTGAACAAATTTGGTAGCCCTTTATCCCAGCATGTCACAGGCCTAATATCAGTACCCTGGGCCTTCTGGTTCTTGAGAAGAAGTTGTTTAAAGATTTTAGCCTATTTGACCCTCGTGACCTTGAATGAAGATCAAGGTCATTCATTGGAACAAATTTGGTAGCCCTTCATCCCAACATGCCCCAGGCCTAATATCAGGTCTCTTAACCTCTTCATTATTCACAAGATGTTGTTTAAATGGTTATAGTCTATTTGACCCTTGTGACCTTGAATGAAAGTCAAGGTCATTTATTTGAACAAACTTGGTAGCCCTTCATCCAATCATGCTACATGCCCAATATCAGTACCCTGGCCTTCTGGTTCTTGAGAAGAAGTCATTTAAAGATTTTAGCCTTTTTGACCCCTGTGACCTTGAATGAAGGCCAAGGTCATTCATTTGAAAAAAACTTGGTAGCCCTCCATCCCAGCAACCTACAGGCCAAATATGAGTACCCTTGGCCTTCCGGTTATTGAGAAGAAGTCGTTTGAATGAAAAGTTTACGCACGGCGGACGGCGCACGGCAGACGGCGCACGACAACGGACGGTGCATGATGATGATGAAAATAGTTTAATTAGGGAGAAATTATGATTTGTCAACAAATCCCTCAAAAAGAGCTGGTTTTTTTTATTTTTATAGTCCCGTTCTGTTTGAATTATTGATTTTTGATAACAATATATATCCATAAAAGCACAGTGGTTTTATTTTCCTTTTAAGAGAAATTTACTACATGTTTTTGTGGTTTAAAAATAACTTTTGGTAACAGCTGTTCACACATAAAGGGATTCCATTTTCTTAAAAGAATGGTGTTATGTGGCCTCGTAGGTTAGAGTAACTATTGGTTATAGTCACAGACACGCTTCCATTAAGTAATCAATGGCCTTTAAACTATATATACATTAATTCACATTAACGCGTATGTTAGAGAGGAACACATTCAATACGGACAAATATAGATCGGCTGGACTTCCACAGTCGAGTATCAGAAAGCTCTCATGGGATCGTAGTACCGAATTCTTATTTACAACAAAACCGAGCGAGACACAGTGGCGCCCTCTCGTGTGAATGTAAACTTTCTTGCTACGATTATGAACAGTATTGTTTAATATCAGTATTGTCCATCAATACATCTTGGACATCAAAGGTCTGGCCTCGCTTTTATTGCATCACCATACATCCACCAAATGCATTTATCATGCAGTAAATAGCTATTTGCAATAATAACACAAAGAAAAAGAAAACAGTAGTTGCCGAATATCAGAGTAAAAATCTCAATAAAAAGTAAATAAAATTTATTGGAGCCCAAAGCTAAGCAAAAGGTCAACCACGACAAAGCAAAAATTTTCATGCACTTTTCCAAAACACATTGAATATGTTTTATTTGAAATAAACATTGTGATTGTTCTGTAAGTAAGGGTTGATATTAATTTCATTTCTATGTAATATGAACTGTTTACTACTTTGAAGACACATAAGATTAATCATAAATATAAAAAATTAAAGCCTCATAAAAATAAATTATTAGAAACTGCTAAAAGAAAATCTTATTTGTATGATAAAGGCTGAGTGGTAAAATGTTAGACACCTTCACCACTTAGCCACTGACTGTGACCCAGAAATGGAGGGCTAATGGTAGAATATCAGACACATTAACCACTCAGCCACTGTGACCCAGAAATGGAGGGCTAATGGTAGAATATCAGACACCTTCACCACTCAGCCACTGTGACCCTGAGGTGGAGGGATAGTGGTAGAATGTCACACACCTTCACCACTCAGCCACTGTTACCCTGAGGTGGAGGGATAGTGGTAGAATATCAGACACCTTTACCACTCAGCCACTGTGATCCTGAGGTGGAGGGATAGTGGTAGAATATCACACACCCACTCACCACTCCGGTGAGCCACTGTGACCCTGAGGTGGAGGGATAGTGGTAGAATATCACACACCTTCACCACTCAGCCACTGTGACCCTGAGGTGGAGGGATAGTGGTAGAATGTCAGACACCTTCACCACTCAGCCACTGTGACCCTGAGGTGGAGGGATATTGGTAGAATGTCAGACACCTTCACCACTCAGCCACTGTGACCCTGAGGTGGAGGGATAGTGGTAGAATGTCAGACACCTTCACCACTCAGCCACTGTGACCCTGAGGTGGAGGGATAGTGGTAGAATATCAGACACCTTCACCACTCAGCCACTGTGACCCTGAGTGGAGGGATAGTGATAGAATGTCAGACACCTTCACCACTCCAGCCACTAGTGACCCTGAGGTGGAGGGATATTGGTTTTAGAATGTCAGACACCTTCACCACTCAGCCAACTGCCAACTGACCCTGAGGTGGAGGATAGTGGTAGATTATCACACTCCTTCACCACTCAGGCCCACTGTGACCCTGAGGTGGAGGGATAGTGGAAGAATGTTCAGAAAACCTTACCTTGTCCATATCACTATTTTGCAGAAGTTGGTCATCAAAGACTTGTTTGGTACCCATACCGTGGCCTGGACTGTGAGCACTGAGACAGACTACTTGTTTTTTCTATATAGAATTCAGATAATTCCATTAGATTTACCTCATACTCGAGATATACGCATCTGTTCATAATAATAGCTGGTTTTTATTGCCCGACGGGACATACAGACCATCTTAATTCCCAGTTAACTGTCATTTATTTGTAGAAGTTCAAAATCATCTGTAAAAAGAGTTCAATTGATTTTATTTGGGGACATACAGAACCATCTTAGTTAACTGGTCAAATCTCTACCGTATGCTTTGTTCCCAGTCATCATTTGATGGTAGTTTGGTGATATTTGTTCACTTCTATAGGATGATGCAAATCATCTATATTGTCACAAATTCAGTGAATTTCTGAGTTAACTTAGAAAATGAGGGCACCCTTACTAAGTTTCATTGTGGTATATTTTGTGACAAATTCTATGGACGAATTATGATAGTATGTCAGACACCTTTAACCACTCAGTCCTCCATATTTACGATATAGTTCTAAGGTGACATGTCAGTTTTTGAAGGTAGATGGGAAAAGCTGTAGTTCCAGGAAAAAAAACCAAAACAATTCATTGATGCGGCCCATTTTGCCATACATGGTACAATACTATTAGAAAGACTTGAATAGATGTTCTAATTGATGTTTTCTATATTTTCTTTGAACACCAAATAAATAAAGATATATATAATTTCAGATATATGTTTGCAGAACAAAAGAATACTTTTATTTAGAAAACACCAAATGTAAAACTCTAGCCATGTCCTAGAACTTCTCAACTGATAGTATTCTCAAATATAGTACTGTTCAGTCACATGACTAACTCTGGTTTGACTTCTAACCTAACTCCATACAATACAGTACTGTTACAGATCATACTACTCAAGAATCCCCCCCGTACTTCTATCCCCTAACTCCATACAATAATAATAGGTACTGTTCCAGGACAACATCTACTACTACAATTCCCCAGTACTTCAAACCTAACTTTCCAATATAGTACTGTTCAGAGCCAACATCTACTACGCCAGTACACCTAGTCCAAAGTACATGTTCACCTACTCTGTCCCCAGTGCTGCTGTCCCTAAAACCACCCTATATAAGTACTAGTCCCCATTACTTTCTATCCTTTTCTTGTCCTATCCATCATCACTTCAATACCAAGTCCCCCAGGTACTGTTCAGAACTCCATCCAATATAGCAACATCGACCTCAAGTCCCAGTACTTCTATCCTAACTCCATCCAATATAGTACTGTTCAGCCAACATCTACTACTCAAGTCCCCAGTACTTCTATCCTAACTCCATCCAATATAGTACTGTTCAGTCAACATCTACTACTCAAGTCCCCAGTACTTCTATCCTAACTCCATCCAATATAGTACTGTTCAGTCAACATCTACTACTCAAGTCTTCTATCCTAACTCCATCCAGTACTTACTATCAAGTCCCCAGTATCCTAACTCCATCCAATATAGTACTGTTCAGTCAACATCTACTACTCAAGTCTCCAGTACTTCTATCCTAACTCCATCCAATATAGTACTGTTCAGTCAACATCTACTACTCAAGTCCCCAGTACTTCTATCCTAACTCCATCCAATATAGTACTGTTCAGTCAACATCTACTACTCAAGTCCCCAGTACTTCTATCCTAACTCCATCCAATATAGTACTGTTCAGTCAACATCTACTACTCAAGTCCCCAGTACTTCTATCCTAACTCCATCCAATATATAGTACTGTTCAGTCAACATCTACTACTCAAGTCCCCAGTACTTCTATCCTAACTCATCCAATATATAGTACTGTTCAGTCAACATCTACTACTCAAGTCCCCAGTACTTCTATCCTAACTCCATCCAATATAGTACTGTTCAGTCAACATCTACTACTCAAGTCTCCAGTACTTCCATCCTAACTTCCGTCCAATATAGTACTGTTCAGCAACATCTACGACACAAGTCCCCAGTACTTCTATCCTAACTCCATCCAATATAGTACTGTTCAGTCAATATCTACTACTCAAGTCCCCAGTACTCCTTTGCTACAAGCATTCAATCTTCCAGCTATTGGCATCTATAGTTTTATTTTATGTCATTAAAGACATTCTCTGAACCTAGTGGAAGAAACCACATTATCTACCCTTTCTGCATTGACATAAAGTCATAGGTCTCTGCTGCAATGAAAAACAGCATATGCCTCTTGCTGCTGCCAAATAAAGTTTTGTTCGGAAAGACATCTTCACTCGAGATCATGACTGCCCCGCTTCTACAATAAAATGAGAACTTTTGCCCTGCTGCATTAAAAGAATATATCTGCTCAACCAAACTGATCCAAAGCTTAGAACAAAAGCTATATCTTCAATGATTGTAACTGCTGTTGAGAGAAGAAATGCCGCCAATATATTAATGCCCCTGCCTCATCATGAATTGGGACTGTACACGGCGCAACAGGACGGGACAAACATGAATAACACTGTGTAATCATGATTTCACGATGAAGGCAAAGCAAAAAGACGTCTAAAAGGCACCTTCATTGAAAACTTTTGTAAATGAGGACAAAAAAAATATAAGTTCTGTAGAAATTATTTCAACATTACGACCATAGAAAGCAACATCTTTCATCATTATCATCATCATAAAAGCCATTTTCACTGAAAGTAAAAGCGTTCTTAGTACCAGCATCGTATAAATGGTGTCATTACATACCAGTAATAGAGAGGGTTCCCATGGAACTTAAGACTAGATCAATATTTTAGTACTGCTGGCTCAAGTTCAAAGAGCAGTACATTTGCATTTTGAAGACTGTTCAATATACTATACAGTAATAGTAAGAATCCATATGTATGGAAATTGAATCAACTTTTGAAAAAGGCGTTTCTGAAATGATGCACATTTGAAAATCCTATGAAATTTGGTGGATATGCTGGCAGCTGTTTATCAGAAATGTACTGTAAGTAAAATTATAGGGATTCAATAGAGATGATTAAATTGATCATAGAGAAAAACAGGCAGATTTCTATACTAAAAGAAGACAGGCATGTCTGTGAAAGAAAAACATCCCACTAACTGTTAAATGTATGTCTGTAAAATTCTTGTACCTCAAACATTCGTTAAAGTAAATTGGGTTATACAGTAAAACACGCTCATAATGAACACGCTGACAACGAATTTACGGTTATAACGTAACAATTTTCATTCCCCAGCAGGGATAATATAAGATATCTGCAATATATAAATCTATGTTTATAACGAAGTGATTTTATTGGTCCCCTAAGGTTTGTTATAACCATATTTTACTGTATGTGGTTTAACATTCTTTCATGAAGTGTAATAGGACAGAAGAAAATGCAGCACCCACACTTGGGCTCGAACTTTGGACATCCGAACACTAACCAGATAGTCTCTGGTCACCAATGTACCAACCCAGTCAAGCCCTGCTACAGGAGAAATAAGCTCAGCAATGTAAACTTTAACCTTTTGGTAGTGACAGTAACCTTGACATTCTTTGATTAGCAGCAACCTCTGAGTAATGATGGTCATGTGTTTCTATAAATATATCTGACAATAACTAGCCAACTGAAGTTGTAAGTTCCAGACCTAGGTGAAACAACACATCTAAATAATAGTCACGTGGTTGTGTTTTTTCTCTTGGAACTCTGACTTTCCTACGTCACTAAATCCTGCTATATCCTATAATATCCTAAGATACTGTATGTTACCTGGTACTTCAAATTCGCAGGATCAATATTTTGCGGTTTCCTATATGGAGCATTCTTCGAACTATTATTGTTCTTAGGCACACCAAGCAATTTCAGAATATTTTGCTGGTGTTAAGAATTTGTGGATTTCAGTAAAAACGCAAATAAAGTGAAAATAAACCATCCACAAAAATAAAGTACTATAGGGTATACAGATGAAAAACACAAATAAACCAATCCGCATCCTGAAATTTACCACAAAACACATGACAGATAACAAATCTACAGAAATGCTTTAAAAAATTTAAAAATGTTTGATGACTGACAAAATGACAAAACCACCAGCTTCCGAAGCATTTCAATCAATACCACCGTAAAGATAAGGGTTTCTCTGTCTTCTCTCTCCTTCCATAAAAATAACACAGCATGTTTATACAATACTGACTTCACACTGTTCTCAGTTAAGTCGTGGAGTGAGTCATCAAAAAAGTTAGATTTTAAATGTGAATGTTGAACATTATCAATGCTATTTCGAAGAAATGATAAATGTGTCAAAACTGAACACGAAAGGTTAGGATGATTGATAAAAATATTTACAACAATTAATCTAAGGTAGTTTTTGACATTTTTCTACAAACATCTAATTTTAATTTTAAATAAACTATCCAAAATGTGAAAAAACTAATGCATATACACGTATAGAAAACAGAAAATGTCAAACACATCTATACAATAAGAAAAATCGTATTATAATGCATGACACTTTAAATATACAATTTATAAATTTTTTCATAAAATCCAAAATTATGAACATCTGTCGGTTATTTTTTTTTTCCTAAATCACAATTTAATATCTACGGGTGCAGCTATGGACAATTGATTAGAAATTCACACTTCAAGTATGGGAGATATGCTTTTAAAACATTTTTTTTTTTTAAATGAGTAAATATTAATTGCCAGGCAACAGCCCCGGCCATGACAGTCCACATGCACAAACAGCATTTTTATTCATAAATGATATGATGAACAACCAATCTGTTTTATACAAGTAGCTTTTCATCATTCAGAACATTGCAGTGGCCTAAATTTTTGGTGGCCTACAAAGCATACGTGTACAATATTTGACCCAATAAACATTTCTGTCCCTATAAACACCCTCTCTCTTTTTAAGAACTCAATATCACTTATCTCTATTGAATGCAGACTAAAACTATGAAAACTGTTTAGGTTTCCTATTTGATTAATTTTGCAAATTGATTATTAATGACTTCTTTTATGGAATAATTATGTGAAATGTTCAATCTAATTAAAATTAGACTTGTAATTCCGCTCCTCTACGATACTCTACGTTACGCTCCAATACAAGATCTAACGATGCCCCGTTCGAGGTCACCTCAGCATGCCCCCTATGGTTAGCCAATCAGCGGGTCGCCTACGGAATCTTCGGTGTCGTTGATTCATTCGGAAGTGTAAACGGATAATAGTACGTCGCGAGATGTTCCGATTCTAGGCCAGAGGTCATGCTGAGGTGACCACAAACGGGGCATCGTTTGATCTTGTATTGGAGCATAACGTAGAGTATCGCAGTGGAGCGAAATTACAAGTCTAATTTTAATAAGATTGGTGAAATGTTCGTCCAAATTTGGTCCATCTTAAGGTAGTTGGCTCGGCCGATTTTGAATGCGCATGGGCATCGTAAACCAGCACAATTGTCGTATATTTTTTTCGCAAAATAAATCCAAAAAAACACGTTATAATTTATCTGATTTGATCAGTAAAACTATACTATTGATAAATCAGTCAAATTACATGCAGGAAACGTGAATTTAAGAAAATATATTTCGTTTTACGACAATGATACGTACTTCCGGTTATGGCGGTCACTATCGACGCCAAGACCAGACGAGTGTGTGGTATGTTATTATCACGCTGAGTAGAGGCATTTGATAATAATTTAGGTCGTTTAAACCAAAAAGGTAGATTATTGAGACACACAGGAAGATGAGAGAATGATTTATTGCATATAAAACGGGGATTGGAAGTTTTATTGAAGGCCAAATCGCTACCGATGGCCGAGCAACAATCACAACAAATCCACTGACATGCATTAGGAAGACCACAAAAGCGGACACGGTAAGATATATTGATTATCTTTAAGCTTTAATCAAATTAAGCTAATAAATAATCCATATTTGGACCTAATTATTTTCGATCCTTCTCTAATATTTCAAGAAATTCAGTAGATCAACAGTCTGTTTATAACTTGCAGTCAGACAGTGTCGATTTCAGATATTTCTCTGCGTGTACTATATGTGCACTGCTTAGGGGGAAACAAGATATATTTGACAAAACTATACAAATGACATAAACAGATAAAAATACATGAGTGACATCAACATATTATCTACATTATATCCAGGTTAGATGTTGTTACATTTATGTATAGTACATACATGTATTTGTTATGTGTACATGTAAGCCTACATAAAGGGTATTCATGAGTGACACTTCGGGGCCAGCTACATAGTTCTATTACATATAATTGTAATATTCCATTATACATCACATCATTATAGAATTCACCATGTACAGTCACTTGTGCATGTTGCTTATTAGCATGTAACATACTTTTTTTTCTAAAATATTAAATTGATTTAGTTTTTTATCTAAATTAATAATCTTGTTTTTTAATTTATAGGTGTGACACATGTTGACATATGTAGCTGCTGACATTTTGTGATCTGCTAGCAGTTATCCAATATCCATGTTGTAAGTGATTTTCTGAGGAAGCTTTGTAAACATGCATGTGTACAAAAGTTGACATATGAATATGGGTTGATATCATAATTACATATTTGAATTGTGTCAATATGAAATTTTGAAATAAAATGAATGAATGAATTATATAAAGTGAACACAAGTTTAATCATGTGTCTGTGTAGGTTATATTGTCAATTACTGTTATATAATTATACTTTTCTACATTACCAAGTCATAATAAAAAGATACATGTTGGGTTCTATATTAATTTGACCTTACATTGTCATTTCATTGTATGTTTGATCGGTAGCATACTGGTCATGGACTTCAGTTTCAACATGAATATTCTTGATCCACAAATTCAAGATTTGAAGGGATAAAAATATTTATAAAAGAAATCTATTTTCTTCATGTACATCCTAGATAAAAAAAATGCCTGTCACAATGAATTCAAAATTTTGATAAAATGTACAATATACAGTGTATCCATTTACCATTTTTGTGTGGATTTTGTATAATTTCATATAATAGACCAGTACAATTTATGAGAATGATTAAATCGATAAAATTGTCATGTAACAAACCCATCTTTATTTTTATCAGGATTCAGGATTTCGAGGAGAGATTGGCAGAAGAGGGACAATACAAGAGCACTTTCACCTGTTGTTTGTAGAGGTGTGTTATATTTGAAAACAATCTATTTGGTCAAAATCATACAAAAGGCAGCAATCTGTAAATATATATATGTACGTATGTAGTGCCCCCCCTCCCACCCTTAAGCGCCACTCCCTTTTCTGAAAAACAGTTGAAGTTGTAAAAATGCTCCCATACTACTTGTGATTTGTATTCCATTTTGCATGATCTTGCAAGTCTTTTACATGTGAATCAAGACATAAGAATGCGTCTCAAAGGATAAAAGGCACATATGGATGCTTACTGAGACAGATTAACTTGTTTTTGAGCCATCAGTATCCTGTTACATGTACCTATTGTATAATGATGTCCCTTGATTGAATTTTAGGACACTGCTCCATGATTGGTAAATAAACTGACCATGTCACCAACTGCAAACTGTGATAAGGAACACTATGTCTGTGCTTTCAAAAGAAGTTGAACTGTTGTTCCTGTCTGCATATGTTGAGAACTGAATCTGCAGCTTTCAGGGGGACATAACTCAAGCCTTGTGCACTGCAGCTAATTATGGAAATATGTTTACAGAAACTATTAAGAGATGTCTTAGTTGATTGAGTGTTGCTGGTAATCATTCAACATTCAGTGTTGAAAGATTGATTTCTTCATGGATATTAGAAACAAAACATTATGATTAAATGTTGGATTTTTAGTCTGTAATCTATGATATGTATAGATAATACATTTAATATCAATGTGATAAAGTTTTAATACTAATCTTTCCTTTGTCAGAACTTTTTCTGAATTTATTGTAAAAGTTTCATTATGTCATATTTGTGATTATGTCAATTTCAACTTCTCAATGAGCAGAACATCTATCTTATATATATATTAATTATGCATGCTCAAGTTCTGTTCTTTCTTTCATTTTTGAATAAATCAAATATTACAGGAATTGATGTTGTTAATCATTCATTTAAGGATACAAACTTTTAATAAATTTTAAAAGATGTTTTTTTATAAAAGATAATCTATAAAATGATGTTGCATCAGAGACTGGATACCAATTTGCTATTGTGCTTTGTCTGTTGTCATCATAGAGTGCCATTACATGTTTTTTTCTGAATATTTGTTATTTACTTGCTTCTATTAGATTTTTATGTGGAATTTCTTATGGTTTTTTAAGTTTGATTTTATTTAATTTCCTTTAAGCAGCCAGGGGCATTAAGGTATGTACCAGGTTTAGGAAATGGAGGGAAGACATAGTACATTGATAAAAATCACTGACCTCCAAACAGGTATCTTGGAAGTCATGTGACAAAAGACCTCAGTCCTGTTATCAGTGGTTGTTTTACATATATATAAAATTTACATTCATATATCCCCTTGATGCTAATAATTTAATATAAAAATTGAGATCTTTGATTAAAATAACTTAGAAACCACAAAATTTGAGCATTCCTGTGTATGAAAATGCAATTGTATTGCAATGAAGTATTCAGTTATGTGAAGGGGGAATATTTGAAAGTGGTTGCTAGGGTACACAACCTTTTCATAGAGTACTTTTTCATCACAAAATTGTTTTAGTTATGAAAATTTATGAATGTCTCAAAGAAAAACTTTTGTCTAAATGCTATAAATATCAAATAACTTTGAATAGAATGCAAAATTGAATCCAGGTAAGACTTTTGTATAGAATACTGCTTGGTTGCTATGCAACGGTTGGTTACTAACAAAAGTTAACCAAAATATAGTTTTTCATTGAAAAACAAATATTTTTATCATCTTTACATGCATAACATGTCTTTATCAGAAAAAATATACATTAGGTTACATTCAAATGTACACAACAACCCTATTTATACATTTTAGAAAAATGTTGCTAAGGAAAACGGTTGCTATGGATTTAACATCCAATAACTTTTTTCTTTGGACAATGACATGCCATTTTCTCATCATTTTTATAAAGATATGGATGTCCTCTGCAAAATGAGCATCTTTGGAAAAAAAAGTTAATTATTCCTTCATATATTTTTATCATGTTAAAATGGACAACTCATTTTGCTATATATCAGTACTGAAAAATGAGGGAAACGTTGCCATGGAGACACTTTTTAAATCGACGCTAGGAAACAATTAATACATTGATTTATGTTTTATATTTATTAATAGTCACATGACATCCATACAAATACATTAAAGTAAGAACAAATGAAAAAATCTTATATTTCCATATAATTTTATTGCATTACATTTACCAAGTACATGTCCAGTTGTGCTATATTTCTGCGCAAAGGTTTGGTTAAGTCGTTGTCAAGGTAACACTTTTCAAACGAGGCTAGCAAAAAAACTAGCACAATGACACACACTTTTTTGTCCATTTTTTGACACAGCATGACCATACAATTAAAAATATCTATAAATGAAAAAAAGTTAATTACTTTCAAACGGTCGAGCCCAGCTACCTTAAAGGCGCCTTTTTGTTTCTTCAACTTTTAAGCACCTTGGACACTTATTGGGTAGTGGACACTTATTGGGGTAGTGGACACTTATTGAGTAGTGGACACTTATTGGGTAGTGGACACTATTGATAGTGGGACACTTATTGAGTAGTGGACACTTATTGGGTAGTGGACACTTATTGGGTAGTACACTTATTGGGTAGTGGACACTTATTGGGTAGTGGACACTTATTGGGTAGTGGACACTTATTGGGTAGTGGACACTTATTGGGTAGTGGACACTTATTGGGTAGTGGACACTTATTGGGTAGTGGACACTTATTGGGTAGTGGACACTTATTGGGTAGTGGACACTTATTGGGTAGTGGACACTTATTGGGTAGTGGACCTATTGGGTAGTGGACACTTATTGGGTAGTGGACACTATGGGTAGTGGACACGTATTGGGTAGTGGACACGTATTGGGTAGTGGACACTTATTGGGTAGTGGACACTTATTGGGTAGTGGACACTTATTGGGTAGGTGGACACTTATTGAGTAGTGGACACTTATTGAGTAGTGGACACTTATTGGGTAGTGGACACTTATTGGGTAGTGGACACTTATTGGGTAGGACACTTATTGGGTAGGTGGACACTTATTGGGTGTAGTGGACACTTATTGGGTAGTGGACACTTATTGAGTAGTGGACACTTATTGGAGTAGTGGACACTTATTGGGTAGTGGACACTTATTGGGTAGTGGACACTTATTGGGTAGTGGACACTTATTGGGTAGTGGACACTTATTGGGGTAGTGGACACTTATTGGGTAGTGGACACTTATTGGATAGTGGACACTTATTGGGTAGTGGACACTTATTGGGTAGTGGACACTTATTGGGTAGTGGACACTTATTGGAGTAGTGGACACTTATTGGTAGTGGACACTTATTGGGTAGTGGACACTTATTGGGTAGTGGACACTTATTGGGTAGTGGACACTTATTGGGTAGTGGACACTTATTGGGTAGTGGACACTTATTGGGTAGTGGACACTTATGGGGTAGTGGACACTTATTGGGTAGTGGACACTTATTGGGTAGTGGACACTTATTGGGTAGTGGACACTTATTGGGTAGTGGACACTTATTGGGGTAGTGGACACTTATTGAGTAGTGGACACTTATTGGGGTAGTGGACACTTATTGGGTAGTGGACACTTATTGGGTAGTGGACACTTATTGGGTAGTGGACACTTATTGGGTAGTGGACACTTATTGGGTAGTGGACACTTATTGGGGTAGTGGACACTTATAAGGTAGTGGACACTTATTGGTGGACACTTATTGGGTAGTGGACACTTATTGGGTAGTGGACACTTATTGGGTAGTGGACACTTATTGGGTAGTGGACACTTATTGGGTAGTGGACACTTATTGGGTAGTGGACACTTATTGGGTAGTGGACACTTATTGGGTAGTGGACACTTATTGGGGTAGTGGACACTTATTGGGGTAGTGGACACTTATTGGGTAGTGGACACTTATTGGGTAGTGGACACTTATTGGGTAGTGGACACTTATTGGGTAGTGGACACTTATTGAGTAGTGGACACTTATTGAGTAGTGGACACTTATTGGGTAGTGGACACTTATTGGGTAGTGGACACTTATTGGGTAGTGGACACTTATTGGGTAGTGGACACTTATTGGGTAGTGGACACTTATTGGGTAGTGGACACTTATTGGGTAGTGGACACTTATTGGGTAGTGGACACTTATTGGGTAGTGGACACTTATTGGGTAGTGGACACTTATTGGGTAGTGGACACTTATTGGGGTAGTGGACACTTATTGGTGACACTTATTGGGTAGTGGACACTTATTGGGTAGTGGACACTTATTGGGTAGTGGACACTTATTGGGTAGTGGACACTTATTGGGTAGTGGACACTTATTGGGTAGTAGACACTTATTGGGTAGTGGACACTTATTGGGTAGTGGACACTTATTGGGTAGTGGACACTTATTGGGTAGTGGACACTTATTGGGTAGTGGACACTTATTGGGGTAGTGGACACTTATTGGGTAGTGGACACTTATTGGGTAGTGGACACTTATTGGGTAGTGGACACTTATTGGGGTAGTGGACACTTATTGGGTAGTGGACACTTATTGGGTAGTGGACACTTATTGGGTAGTGGACACTTATTGGGTAGTGGACACTTATTGGGTAGTGGACACTTATTGGGTAGTGGACACTTATTGGGTAGTGGACACTTATTGGGTAGTGGACACTTATTGGGTAGTGGACACTTATTGGGTAGTGGACACTTATTGGGTAGTGGACACTTATTGGGTAGTGGACACTTATTGGGTAGTGGACACTTATTGGGTAGTGGACACTTATTGGGTAGTGGACACTTATTGGGTAGTGGACACTTATTGGGTAGTGGACACTTATTATGGGTAGTGGACACTTATTGGGGTAGTGTGACACTTATTGGGTACACTTATTGGGTAGTGGACACTTATTGGGTAGTGGACACTTATTGGGTAGTGGACACTTATTGGGTAGTGGACACTTATTGGGTAGTGGACACTTATTGGGTAGTGGACACTTATTGGGTAGTGGACACTTATTGGGTAGTGGACACTTATTGGGTAGTGGACACTTATTGGGTAGTGACACTATTGGTAGTGGACACTTATTGGGTAGTGGACACTTATTGGGTAGTGGACACTTATTGGGTAGTTAGTGACACTTATTGGGTAGTGGACACTTATTGGGTAGTGGACACTTATTGGTAGTGGACACTTATTGGGTAGTGGACACTTATTGGGTAGTGGACACTTATTGGGTAGTGGACACTTATTGGGTAGTAGACACTTATTGGGTAGTGGACACTTATTGGGTAGTGGACACTTATTGGGTAGTGGACACTTATTGGGTAGTGGACACTTATTGGGTAGTGGACACTTATTGAGTAGTGGACACTTATTGGGTAGTGGACACTTATTGGGTAGTGGACACTTATTGGGTAGTGGACACTTATTGGGTAGTGGACACTTATTGGGTAGTGGACACTTATTGGGTAGTGGACACTTATTGGGGTAGTGGACACTTATTGGGTAGTGGACACTTATTGGGTAGTGGACACTTATTGGGTAGTGGACACTTATTGGGTAGTGGACACTTATTGGGTAGTGGACACTTATTGGGTAGTGGACACTTATTGAGTAGTGGTGACACTTATTGGGTAGTGGACACTTATTGGGTAGTGGACACTTATTGGGTAGTGGACACTTATTGGGTAGTGGACACTTATTGGGTAGTGGACACTTATTGAGTAGAATACAACATATTATGTATATATGATGACATATGACAACATGACAGATATTTCCCAAAGTTCTACAAAATTAATGAAAATTTTAATTCAAATTAAGCCCATTGTATTATGAGAATATTCTTTGAAATACTAAAAATTTCTAATTCAAATGAGACCCCTTTATATATATCAGATACTCAGAGTGTTTAATGAAATTCTTCAATCATTATTAGGTAATTCTTTACAAGTAAACAACCACCGATGACAAGCCCCGAACATAAAACTCCATCTACAAAGTAAGGTTATCTAAGTTCAAAGGAAACATGACAAAATCACTACTATATCAAACTTGAGTTGCTTGGCTACAGAATCTCGGATTATACAAATAAATCAAACAAAAACAACCAAAAATAAAAATTAACATGCGTATAATATGATAAAGTGTCAAACTGACCGGTGAAGTGAGTAGGCCTCACTGATAAAGAAGAGACAAAATAAATAACAACACCAATCTGTGGAGACTTACCTTCCGGGGCTGAACCTGGCATCAGGAAATCAGATAATATTATTGCTCTATAATATACGTCCATATCAAAATGAACATCCTCCCCACTAACATTATATAGTCATATTGGTCCTCCCTACCTTTCTACGGTCAGACCTGTGCAAACGGACATTTATATCAAAGAGAATAGCTTGCATACCTTTATATGGATGGGCCAATAGAAATTGTATTCACAAACAACCATCCTAACCCTACCTTTCCAAAGCAGCCCTGTTCAAATGAGGCAAATAAGAGATATATATAATACAGTTAATTGCATTACATTGTTAAATCTCAAACTATGTCCCTTTAGACATGTTTTTCTGTAGTGTTGTGCGATTTTCCAAGTGAGGTGTCTTTAAACAAGTTTTCTGTAGTGTTGTGAGATTTCTAAGTGTGACCTCTCTATACAGGTTTTCTGTAGTGTTGTGAGGTCTCTTAATGTGGTTCCTTTAGACAGGTTTTCTGTAATGTTGTGAGGTCTCTAAATGTGGTCCCTTTAGACAGGTTTTCTGTAGTTTTGTTAGGTCTCTAAATGTGGTCCCTTTAGACAAGTTTTTTTGTAGTGTTATGAGGTCTCTAAATTTTGTCTCTTTAGACAGGTTTTCTGTAGTGTTGTGAGGTTTCTAAATGTGGTCCGTTTAGATAGGTTTTCTGTAGTATTGTGTGTTCTCTAAATGTGGTCCCTTTAGACAGGTTTTCTGTAGTTTTGTTAGGTCTCTAAATGTGGTCCTTTTAGACAGGTTTTCTGTAGTGTTGTGAGATCTCTAAATGTGGTCCCTTTAGACAGGTTTTCTGTAGAGTTCTGAAATCTCTTAGTATACATGTGGTTTCTTTAGATAGTTTTTTTTGTAGTGTTGTGAAGTCTCTCAATGTGGTCCCTAAAGACAGGTTTTCTGTAGTGTTGAGAGGTCTATAAATCTTGTCCCTTTAGACAGGTTTTTGTATTGTTGTGAGGTCTTTAAGTGTGACCTCTTTAGACAGGTTTTCTATAGTGTTGTGAGTTCTCTAAATCTGGTCCCCTTAGACAGAATAGAATTTCTGTAGTGTTGTGAAATCTCTAAATGTGACCTCTTTAGACAGGTTTTTCTGTAGTGTTGTGAGAAAAGTGGTTTCTTAGGTGACTATATAGTATATACAAAGTCCTAAAAAGCTGTGTTTATGCAAGGATAAAGACCAGTATACTTAGAGCTATAGATGCCGTGATGATGCGCTATACCACCATTTAACATCGACCAATCAATACGACTTGCTCACTTACAGCATTCTACATGTTAGCGAAACCCTCGGGAAATCCAGATCCTAGATAGAAGGCCATATTTATAGCTCCGTCGGGGACTGTAATTGCCGTGATGATTTTAATCACTTAGCTAAGAAAAACTCATTTTTCAGCATATTCTTTTTCTCCTCAACAAGTTCCTAGTAAACTCATGCATGTTCGAAATATGAACCAACATTGTGTTCATAATAAAGCGAAGGATTCTATATCATACCATAACACTTAAGCATGCAATAAATTGATTACTTTCTGTATCATTGCTGCTACTGAAATTTAATACCAACGTTTTATTAAAGTTTTATAATACAACTCTGGTAGAAGCTTTTATGAACATGTCAATTGATGTTTTAATAACATGAGCAAATTTTACAAGTCGACATTTACCCGTCAGGACTTTGACATTTACATGGCCATCGTATGAAACAAACCACATAATGAAAATTACCTCATAAAGTGGAGATCATAATAGATCATAAATGTTACCATGGTTACGATCAAGACAATTAGCTAATACTTATTACTCTGGTTATCGTATTAATTTTACATTTACCTTTTGAATGCAAAGAAGCCAAGTGACTTTAATTTTCATCTGATTGCAATTTATACACACCATACTATTATTGTAAAAACAGTTATGGACTTTTTGTGGGTTAATATGAGGAATTGTTAACCTAAGAAGACAGGAATTCCCTATTCTGTATATTTTCCAACATTTACCTTTATCTGTTCTGTAAAATGAAGCCTACTGCCTCACTGCCTTTTGCTTGCATCGCACGTCACACTATTATTGCAGATATATACTTATTGACTTTTTATGAGTTAATATGTGGAATTATTAACCTGTGAATGTAGGAATTATGTTACTATTTCTAACCCAGGTTACCAGATTTTGTGACGTTCACTCTATTTAAGGAAATATTGTTTAGTATCTCAACAAATTTATGCAATATGTCTGTTAACGAGAGCCTTTCACCTGTGTTACACCTGTTTGACACACAAACCTACCACCTGTAATGATCTCACTATCATCTATAACAATATCTCACCTGTGTTCCTGTCCATCCTCTGTTGACAGATCCGGTGTGGCCGGAAAGTCACGCTTCAGTAAGCCAGTGGTCAGTTTCAGCAGTGACTGTAAATACACAAAACACATTTCTATGATACAAATTACATATTTCACTAATGATACAAATACCACCCTTTTAAAGCATTTGAAGCAGTCATCTATGTTAAACATTTGATATTTTGAAGAGAATTATCTCCCCTTTTACGTTATCATTTCTTTACTGTTTTATCTTCCTTTAAAACTTCATCTTTTTCCAACTGTTACATCTGCAAACAGATTCTCCCATTAATATTTTGATTTGATTTTTGATTATTTCCCTTTCAAATTTGATAAATTATCTCTCTTTAAAGCTAAATCTGTAAACTGCAGTTATCTCCCTTTAAAAATAATCTATTACAACTACAATATATAGCAGTTTTCTCCTCTTCATTACTGAATTAACTCATGGCAGTTTATATTTTTTTGATACACAAAACAGTTTCCCAAACAACAATTTTCGTGTGACTAGACAAGGGCCAAAAAAATAAATTATTCTCTTCCTTCAATGCAGACAAACTCTAATGAAAATGTCATCTCATTTCCATATCTTACAGAACGACGAATTGTAGAAAACCTCAAGATTAGAATGGTCACAATTGAATCCAAAATGTCTTTATAATGTTATTTCTCTGTAAACTGATCAGTTGGTATTGAAAGACAGTTTGTGTTTCTTCAGGGTCTCCTAACTTCTTTACCAAAGACTGAGGACATGACTGCTAGTGGCAGAGGAATATCAGACAAATAATTTTATGGACCAATCCAGTTCCAATGTAAAGACAGTACTAGCTATCGTAACAAGAAAATTCTGTGAATTACCATCCCCAAGGGTAAGGAAAATGAACTCATCAGAGAATTGTTTGCTTTGATACAAATAAAAGGTCACAATGACCAAAATAAATTGTATTTGCTAAATAATTTATCGTCCATTTCACCTTAGTGACCAATGAGCCCTAGCAATTGTTCTAGTGACAAGATTTATTCACCCCTAAAAATTTACAATGAACTGTTCCAATCCTTGGATAAGAAGAGTTCAAGTTGGTCTTTATGGGTGAATAAAGTAAGTACCGTATTCGACCCAATAAGCCCCTAGGGCGCTTAAAAAATTGAAAAAAATGAAAAGGTGCTAATAAGACGAAATTATTGCAAATCTATACAGTTGAGTGTAGTTTTGATCTATATTTATGCCTGGACAATTGAAATTGAGGCCTCAAAAAGGGGGATTGGCGCTTATAGGGACATGGGCGCTAATTGGGTCGAATAAGGTATATGAAAGATTAGTACATCACGTGACAGAATACTGGATTCTGATTGGCTACACACATGGGTACTATTTGCAATAGTGCTCGGGCAAGCGGGCACATGACGTCATTATAACGTTGCACTTCGACCAAGACGTCAAGATGGCGGACAGGCTGTTGTGTCCGGGGATGGAAGCAAATGTTGCTTTTCTACAGAAGACAGTTCACTAATGTTCTAAATTGATCTACTTTTAATTTCCATGAAGCTGAATCCCGTTTTTATAGAATCCCATATTTCTGCGACAATTCATATGTTATAGATTTAATGTAACAACGTGATGCGGAAATGGAGATAGCGTTGGGAGCTGGGTCGCTTGACGTGCTTCTGTTACGATGACATGAAAAACAGTCTCATGTCAGGGTGATGTACTAAACCCACTATGGCCTGGTTGAGAGGGCACTATTGCCTCATAGTATTGTCTCATGATGGGATACTATTCCATCCCTCGACAAAACTATGAGGCAATAGTGCCCTCTCAACCAGGCCATAATAGATAAATATATACTGATGGATACTGATATCTGTGGATAACCTCTGAAATGGGTGACATAAATTAGTATTTATGGAAGGTACCTTACAATGCACGTCCCCAACTAGATAATGTCTGTTAGACTTCAAGTGCTCGAAAACTTCTTCCTAGAACCCAAACTTTCTGTACAATATGCATCGATAAGGGTGGTGCTATGAGATATTTCGCACATAACACATAATTAGATAGTTACACACAGGAATGTAACTGTTGGAAAAAAATCCTCTACAATTGAAAATGAAAGTAGAACTTTCTAGCCATCCATGTGTGATGTATACAGTGCATGTTATTTATAGGTTAGTTTACAAGTTCGAATAAATTGTACATAATAACCTGCAGATATACTTACAAGTCTAAATGAAATAACTGAAATATATAATAGGAGATATTAGCTGAATAACACTACAAATGTCATTAGCCAGTACCAAAGGTTATACCCGTTTCCTTCCTTTCGTTTATTGAATATGATATAAACCTAATTTACATTCTATTGTTGCAGAAGTTTCCAAAAGTTGATGAGATGCTAAGAGTATCGTGACCGATATTAGCATTTGTTTACTACACCGCTTGAAGTTTACACAAAACCAATGTGTTTAGCACTGTCTAATATCAATATTGTTATTGACTGAAATATTGCTGACAGGTATCTCTTAATATTGATTTTTAAACGGTTTGTGTGTCACAAAATCACAGGAAAATCATTTAAACATGACAAGACTTCTGGTATTGCATGCACAGTTAGAATCTTTGGGTGTACACAAACTCCACACCTGACAACGAAAACATTAGTACAAGAGTATACACATGCACTGATTAGTACAAGAGTATACACATGCACTGATCAGAACCAATGAGATTTTCTGTAATCTTTAACATTCTTGACTCTTATTTGGTCGTATATGGTAAAAGCCTAATAGGGATCAAGCATGAAATGTCCCAAAAGTGTATTAAAGATAAACCTAGAGGTGTTCCCAATGGGGCTATTAAACAGCATTAACTCTGACATCTCTTTGTATCTCCTCTACCTTTACCATTGACCAAACAAACTAAAAACGGAACTAATAAGGAAGGTTTATAAAGGGGCTCTGGTAGAGATAACGGAATAGCAACAAAACGTTATCTTGGCTACAAAAAACACAACTGTTCAGTTACAAGAATGTAACATTCATTGACAGTAAAGATGTAAATAGCCTCAGAGCAACTTGGGGACAGAGAATTGATAATCGATTAAAAACTATTTATCTCCGTCACAGAAAGGAACATCTGCCCAATTCTCTGTTTCTGATTTCAGTTTACGATGAATCTGTACAACGAATCTGTGCCTATAGAACACAAACAGATGAAACTGTATCAGAATTAATCTATATAATAGCTTCTGGTTATCTCTGTCGAACACAAAATCAGCTTGACTTCTTATTTTGCTTTCTCAAAGAGAAGAGATGAAATGTTCTTGTGTAATAGCTACAATGGCCAGGAAAAGCTGACAGCACAACAGGGGTCATTTATGGACATTGCAAGGGGTTTGTATTGGAACAAAGTCAGAGCACTCCGAAGGAAAACCACTGACCTACATACTTGTCACCCAGAGGTGGAGGTCTAATTGTAGAAAGTCTGAAGCAATCAGCCACTGTAAACCAGACATGGAGGGCTAGTAGTAGAATGTCAGAACCCTTAACCACTCAACCACTGTGACCCAGAGATACGGGTTAGTGGCAGAATGTTGGACTCCTTAACCACTTAGCCACTGTGACCTAGAGGTAGAGGACTAGTGGTAGAATGTCGAACCCCTAAACCACTCAGACACTGTGACCCAGAGGCAGAGGACTAGTGGTAGAATGTCAGACACTTTAACCACTTAGCCACTGTGACCCAGAGGTAGAGGACTAGTGGTAGAATGTCAGACACTTTAACCACTCAGACACTGTGACCCAGAGGTAGAGGACTAGTGGTAGAATGTCGAACCCCTAAACCACTCAGACACTTTGACCCAGAGGTAGAGGACTAGTGGTAGAATGTCAGACCCTAAACCACTCAGACACTGTGACCCAGAGATAGAGGACTAGTGGTAGAATGTCAGACACCTTAACCACTCAGCCACTGAAACCGAAAGGTTGAGGATGTTTCTCCTTGCCCATTCAATAACAGAAAACAAAACAGAGAATAAGATATGGCAGGAAGACGTGTATCACAGAAGGCACAGGAAATTGTATGTTGTAACTTTAATAGATTTTGGCACCTAATATGTTGAATTGTCAGATATATCACACCAGAAAACAAACAAATTTTCATGATTATCGCCAATAAAGTGACAGCTTAGCAAAACAACCGCAGACGGCACGGAACACAATTCCCAAAATTTGGTTGAAAACGTATCACAGACCAAGAGAAATCAATGAAAAGCCAATTTTGTGCCTGCATATGTGTTAATCTACGAAATTACTCCAACTTCTCTCATTAAATCAACTTTTAAAATAACACGAATAATCATTGATATACCATGTCAGTCCTACAAATCCCGAGTGCGCTGTTAGATGTGGGACTAGATCAATACCAACGCCCTGAGATCACAACCACTGATAATAACAATTTCTACAAGCCGACAAAATGATCTATAGACGAGCCCTCCTAAACCATTGATTTAGGGCCAAGAAATGTGTAAACTTCATCCTTTTCAAAAGTTTCCCAAACAGAGGCTGTATAAAATTGATTATTGACAGAAATGTGCGCCATTCATTATTTAAACTCGCACGGGGCTCCTAATGTTTGCTTGCAGCCATAGTTTGGGCTGTAACTAGTACAAATAGTTTACTTAACAGCAGATAATAGGGAAGATAATACATCAAACAATACACTTATAGTAACAATTTATCTAGTTTTGGTGGAAAATTATAACAAACTTCCCACTTTATTTCACTTGTGCCTCCATCGATAGTCCCAATTTGTTTGATGAAAAAAACGCTCGATATACATGATCTAGCTCCTGATAATCTGATTCCCATTCACCCCTAAAGAAACATTTAGACTCTCCTAAATCAAGGTCTAGAACAGTCCATTATGAAATTTCAGCGGTGAATGAGTTATGAATGATTAAGAAAAACAGAATTTCTGTAATCCGGGTAAACACAGATAAAAATTACTTAACTCATTAACCATCACTGTATATCATATGTATTACATGAAATCGGTTTCCTTGCCGCTGTGAAACCAAAAATATCTGAACAACAAAATTTTCTCTTTAAATTGGCTATAATAATGAATATTTCTATTCATGAAATGCTTTGAAAACTCTAAACCACATGAGGAAATAAAGTACAGTAAAACCTGCCTAAGTGACCACCTCTGTATTAAGACCACCTCTGTAATAAGACCATCTGCCTATTAAGACCACTTTCCTAATGGTCATTTATAACAGAATTTTAGTTTGTTGATGGAGGAAAGCCAGAGTATCCGGAGAAAAACCACCAACCAGTGGTCAGTACCTAGCAAAGAAAGATTCTTGCTATACTTTAACATCTTTTTTTAGTGTTTTTCATGAAAGAAATAGAGTGCTAAAATGTGATTGCCTTTGTGATTGTAACTTCTGTATGTTGTGAAAACAGCTATGATGGTGATTGTGGGATTTTCATCATTGCACAACTTGTTTAAGATCCTGTTTTTGCTTAAAATTTGTGCCAAATCCTTTCATCGTTTTGGTTAAAAGTCAAAGTGAAATTTGATTATGCCAAAAATAAGTACATTTTAAGTACCCACATAAACATGCCATGTTGTTCAGTATCAAATTGAAGAGCAATTACATTCAGTAGTCCCTGAGATACTAAAACTACAATACAACAAAATACTTTCTCTTCTTCTGAGGTCAGGATACCAGCCAAATTAAGAGTATATTATATATGTACTTTCGTACCGAAAAACGCACACTATTTCAAATTAGACTAAGCCCGCAAGGAGCATGTTTATGAAGAACCTCTCCAATTGTCTACAAGTTAAAGGAAATGTACATTAAGTACCGTTGAAAACCAGAACTTTACTGTTGCCAATTGCTTTTAATATGACCTCTGAGTTTTACATTAGGAATACAAATTGGTATATCAGTAAACCAGCCTTAATCTCCATAGTAACAATAATCGTTTTATCTGTATTCTTTGGCAGGTTCTTGAGATGAAAACAACTGAATCTACCTAAACCACAAAACTTTTGAAAACTGTAATTTTGTCTTGAGTGATACAAAAACTTGTCTGTTTTAAAGATGCTCCACCGCCGACAGAGCACAAATGATATTCATCACTCGAACAGTAATTGGTGTTTAATCGTGTATATATATTTCAAATTAACACAAAAAATAATATGAAATAATCTATTTTGCCTTTGGTTCATACGCAATCAGCACTTTATTCCATATAGGATAGATTGCCACTGAATTTTTTCGGGATGCAATTAATTGTTTTTTGTAATTTTAACTTGAAGTAAAATTAGAAGTACAAACCTTCAATGATGGTAATGGTGTAAAGTAAGTAACTTTTGTAACTGAATCGTCCCCTTCTGTTTTGATAGCCAAAAAATTCAATTTGTCAGCGTTAGAGCATCTTTAAACATTAATCAAAAGGCATCAGAAAGTAAAAGCTCTCATAACACAAGCAATAAATATTTACGCAACATTAGATGATTTTCTTTTACTCTAAAGGACTAATGATAAGTAAATCATATTGTACTGGTCACTGAAATGTTACACAAAGTATTTATTAGTTTTGCAATATTAATATTTACATAAATCATTTTCACATAGCATATTAAATTAACGAGCAAATTTTTTCCAAATCCTAGGAAATCTGCAAACACATTCTCCTCCAGTTTCTAAATCCAAGAAAGTGCTTTTCCAGGAAAAATTACTTGATTTAAACACTGTCAAAAACAGCATTCAAAATTTATATCTTATGTCAATAGCTAATGCCTTATTAGGGCACGAACCCTTATTAGAAGAGATACAGTACACGTGAGCCTATCTCTACATCGCCTTCTCTCATTACAAAGGGATAATAAATTGAACATCTCCATGGCAATTAGAATCTGGATGGTTTTCAGACACATGAGAAAGCATCACCATTTATTTTGTTAATGTATCTAAAAAACATTCTACAACATTTCCAGTCGATTTTTCCCCCAGTTCTCTGCCCTCAACCCATTAAATTTTCACCTTTCTATTTATACAAACCCAATAACTCTCTAGCACTATCTTGCAGAATGACCCGCTTTCCCTGGCACTTCTGATAGAAGTTCGGATGTTTACCAAACTCTGTTCAGAATTAAATGTTCTCTGCACTTTCTTCACAAACACCCTGATACCTTTGTCCAAAACCCAATTAGCAGAAATTCTGTACCTTTTTTATCCAATTTCTAATAAAATCAAAATCAATTCTTTTATTAGATTAGATTTTGAAGCACAAATTCTGCTTGAAATGTCATATAGAATTAACGACAACATATTTCTGACCAGGGATTTATTACAGGTTATTTGATTTCAAGGGATTTATTAATCTAAAACCCCATATACAGATTCTGTTTACAACAAAACTCTAATTATAGAAAGAAAAGCAAAAATATTGAACAAGTTTCTTTCTATGCCAGTTTTATTTACCATATTCGACCCAATAAGCGTCCATGTCCCTATAAAAGCCCCTCCCCTTTTTGAGACCTCATTTCAATTGTACAAGTGTAAGACCAAAACTATCAAAACAGTATGGGTTTGCAATAATTTCGCCTTATTAAGCACCTTTTCATTTCTTAAATTTATTAATTAATAAAGACCTGGGCACTTATTTACTTGAATACAGTATTTTTTTTCTTTTTACGTCCGAATATCAGCCTGCAGGGTCACTTATTGTGCCAGTGCTAGGAACTTGACCCCTGGACTGCCTTGGACTAGCTATGTTAAAGTGAATAGTCGGCCATTGAAACCAGTCTAAATGTGTTGGTTGGGCATTCAAAAATCCTTATATATCAAAGTTTTGACCATTGAAATTATGGAAAAGCCCCATGCAAAATTTGCAAATTTCTAAAAATAAATTCTGAAAGCGAGGCTGTATGGGAATATCAACATGGATAATGCCAGCTGGGAGGACGTTTTAGGATTCCTATAATGTAAATTAATTTCTTCGCATGCAGGGCAATTTTAGTGCGAAGTTTTATTTTTTCTATTTCATAAGAAATTATACTGGATTTCTTAACTCCATTTTACTGACTTTATCCTCC
This sequence comes from Argopecten irradians, assembly GCF_041381155.1. Taxonomy (NCBI): domain Eukaryota; kingdom Metazoa; phylum Mollusca; class Bivalvia; order Pectinida; family Pectinidae; genus Argopecten; species Argopecten irradians. The sequence continues at coordinate 41,973,467 of NC_091140.1, read as the reverse complement.
CTTTGCCCGACTATTCACTTAGGGTGAAGGTATATGTGATAAGTTAACATCCTATTAACAGCCAAGGTCATTTAAGGTTGTACCAGGCATGTAGGTGGAGGAAAGTCTGAGTACCCAGAGAAAAACCACAGACCAGATATCAGTACCTTGCAATTCCCCCAAATGGGATTCGAACTCATGACCCACAACTTGGAAGGCTTTCGATAATTTGTCAGGATATCTTAAAAACCCGGCCGCTGGCTAGTTGAAAGGCAAACTAAATGCTTTAACTACAAAGCCACATGACCACTTGACCGCTTGACCACTTCACCACTTCCCAACTCAGCTCCCTTTACATATGTAAATGATCTAAATAAAAAAGCCCCGTAAAAGTTAAATCGTTACTCCTACCATTAACACATTAGCTGATGTATACACGGATAAGTATTAAGATTATTCGTGACAGTTTGCCCTTTCTATCAGAGTAAACCATTTTATGTATAATTGACATTATCGTTTCACTGGTCGAGAACTTCCAAAGGAATAATTCACCATCGACATTCCTGTAATCTCAATACCATGAACATCAAATCAGTTTCTCTCTAAAAACAATGAATAATTCCATCAGACATAAAAAGGCCAGGCCAATATGTGATAATCACAGTTATAGATCGGTTATACTGCGATAGATAGAACAACCTGTAACAGGAGAATCCAGCTTATCTGGCCGTTAAATGTTAAGGATGTATTCTTCTGTGGTTTCAGTCCCGTTGAAGTCTCGTTTCGACATAGATCAAAGAAGTTATGAGATTTTCAAATAAAATCTATCAATATCTGTAGCAAGTTGCCAGTTGTAAATTTTGTCAAAAAATTACATTTCTATTTTTGGCAGATTTTTGTATACGGGGATTTTAAGAAATGGCCCATTTGGCGGCCATTTTGAAATTGTGTCTTTTTTCGCTTTGAATAGAGCCACAGTTTTACCATTTTTTACTGGAATTGTTTTTACTTAAATCATCAATGCGCCAGCATTTTTAGCTGTATCGAGCTAATTTTTGCTGTAAATCTTTACTAGGTTCATGGTAATTAAGATATGGAGCATCAATGTGTGAAATAATACACTTTTGTCATTTTAATTTTACATTTAATATCAATTTTATCACTTTTATTTTTTACTCTAAAATACTGAAAAATAACAAATATTCAAATGGGGCAAAAAAGTAAGCACACGGACCCCCAATTTTTCTGCCTGATTTAGAAAGAGCAACCCTTTTCCTATTGATATGCAAAATATTGACAAAAGTTTAATACCAGAACTTTTTCTGTATAGGGTTAAATTTGGCAAAAATGGCTGAAAATAGTACATTTTGTAGCTCAAAATTAAGGGGTAGGGGTGGCATATGTTGTTATTCTGAGAAAAAATATTACTCTTATTTATCATAAAGGGTATATTTTTAAAGAAGACTACTGGAAAATAAATTCTACAAAAATCCATACATATTAAACATCTCATTAGGAAATTATGGCTTTAATCCCTCGCGTATGTGGTCAAAACGGCAAAATTCACATAAAATCCAATATTTTGTCAACTTGGTACCTTTGAGTTACAATAGCTCAAAAACGAGCACACGGACATATGTTTTTTCTACCATTTTCTTTTATGGTATGAACTCCTCTTTCCAAAAATCTATATGAGAAAAAAAGTTTAATACAAGAAAATTTTGACTTCTCAGAGGAGTACATCCTTAAGCTGGGAACCAATCTATAGACCAAATATAGACAATAAAAAAAAATGGATTTTTAAATTGTGAAATCATGGAAAATGATGCAACTGGGTATTAATCTGAAAGCCTTATATCAACAATATCATAGAAACCAAATTGAACAGACATATCAAAAAAAAAAATTCAATATGATGAATTTTTGGTGATTTCCCATCCATTCTAATTCGTAACTTTGAATTTAAGGCATTCAAATTCATGTTCAAGCTTTTTCTAGATATGTGAAAATTTCAACTTTGATAAATTAAATGTTCTATACACAGAATGTTCCAGACTTCTTGCCAGACAAATTATGTTCAATCTCTCTTTCCTGATGTCTTTCAGGTTTATAGTTTATTTCCTTCTCTACTCTTTTCTTTTCTTCCATTCTGCTTTTTCTGTAAAATTCTGTCCATCCTCGGGCCCCCCTCCCGACCCCCCTCCCCATCCTTTCCTGCCTATCCTTACTCATACTATCCTCCCACAGGCTCCATTACCAACTTCACAAGTTCAATTGAAAGCAACAAAGAAGATCATCTTCACAGATTTGATCTATGGTCTATTTTGCCAGACAAAAATAACACATCAGTGTTTCAATGAGGCTCTGGAATAAAAACCGTTCCTAATCAATAAGCAATATTGATTACAAGCTCACTGGGTTCCTGGTCTTTTACTCATAGATCATGATTTGTTTGTTTATAGTTAATGAGGGACTCGATGTTCAAGGGGAAAGTCGGTACGCTATTGATTGGAAATCAGTCTTTCAGGAACATCAGACAGTTCTTTACTAATCATTATAGAGCCAGAAGTCAGACTCAAAGACCATACTCAGGGTCTGTCTGAAGGACCATACTGGCCCCTCAAGGTCTGTCTGAAGGACCATACTGGCCCCTCTGGTTTTGTCTCAAGGACCATACTAGCCCTTCAGGGTCTGTCTCAAGGACCATACTGGCCCCCAAAGGTCTGTCTGATGGACAATACTGGCCCCTCAGGTTCTGTCTGAAGGACCATACTAGCTCATCAGGGTCTGTCTCAAAGACCATCCTGGCTCCTTAGGGTCTGTCTCAAAGACAATACTGGCCCCTCATTGTCTGTCTCAAGGGCCATACTGACCCCTCAGGGTCTGTCTCAAAGACCATACTGGCCCCTCAGAGTTTGTTTCATGGACCATTCTAGCACCTCATTGTCTGTCTCAAGGGCCATACTGACCCCTCAGGGTCTGTCTCAAAGACCATACTGGCCCCTCAGAGTTTGTCTCATAGACCATACTAGCCCCTCATTGTCTGTCTCAAGGGCCATACTGGCCCCTCAAGTTCTGTTTCAAAGACAATACTGGCCCCTCAGAGTTTGTTTCATGGACTATTCTAGCACCTCATTGTCTGTCTCAAGGGCCAAGGGCACAGCTAATCAATCATATATTGGTCTCTCAGGGTCTGTCAAAAAGTTCAAAAGAAACACTTGATTTCATTCATACTAATCCTTCAGGGTCTACCTTAAGATTAAAGCTCACATTCTTACTTGTCTCACTCAAGAGACAAGACATTTTTCTCCCTTGTTACTTGCAGACCTTTAATGCATGGAATCTGAAACTATCCTAATTAGAAATACTTTTCTTCATTGCTGGTAGCCTGCCTACATTGAACTGGTAGTTAAAACAGTTAAAGTCAGTGCTAAATCATCGCCAGGATGGACTGATGATAGAACCAGGAATGCTACACAACTAGAGCAGGACTATCCACTACCTTGTGTATCAACGCTAGCCTCTGTCATCATTCTCCATCACCACCACAACTAATACTACCACCACCACTGCTCTCATCAACACCACCACCATCATCAACACCTCCCTCATCACCACCATCATCAACACCTCCCTCATCACAACCATCACCATCACCTCCCTCATCACCACCCTCATCACCAACCACATCACCACTAACCACCATCTGAACAGACCAAAGGACCCTAAAAATATCTCAACAAATTAAATATTCCATAACCATCCCTACAACTTCCACTATTGTACAGCTCATTATTTTTTATGAGGATAACTTTTCATGATTTATGATTTTTATAAACATATGTACAATGGCGAAAATTTCATTTGTGAATATTAAGAATTGATTAAATCATATAAACATGTAAAACCAGATTGCTAAAATTTAAAACCACATAAATTAAATGTTCTCATTTTTTTAGGTAAAATTGTCATATTGCAGAGTTATCTCCTTTGCAGTTAGGTATCAAATATGACATCATAATACAATGAGTACAAAATTAATCTGTACACCCTCAAGGGCAGATAACTCTGTAATATATGAATTCAACATACAGAAAAAGTGTCATTTATACTTCAAGGTTTAAAATATTAAACTTGATTGTCTCTAAACAAAACAATTCTCAACTCTTTGAATTCCAAGATTGCTTACAGGTGAAAAAATGAGTAAATAAGTCTCATTCCCCACTTTGCATGTACACGTTTGTATTCTTCCTAATTCAATCACCCCTCTATGCACTGTTGGATTCTTCCTGATTCAAAGACTGGGGCAGTCCATTATGAAATAATAGGGGTAAACTGATTACTCACAATACAACGTGATATATTGGTCCAAATCAGTAACGTATAAAATGTTGGATTGTAGGTTCACGATGAATTCCGGAGAGTTAGCCTGGAGCTCTCCATATAACATGCTATAACACATGGCTGCTAACACAGTAGATCTGTGCCGTACTAATCAGCACAAAAGCCGAGCTGAAGCGAAATAATTTCTTAAGCTTCATGCTTTGAAGTAAATCATTAGTGTTATTTAGATGTCCTAATTCCATAACCTGAAAGACATTTCCGCCGTTCCATAACAGAAACGTATACAAGTTTCTCTAAAAGCAGAAGACATCAATCTCAAATAAAAAAAAAATTCATCAGTGCTAAATGAATTCCTCATAGCCCTCCACCTCCATATTCAGGCATCTCTCACAAATTAATTACCAGGATTGGCGAAGTCTGCCGACTACCGACGTTGAGCACTAGGCCTATGGGGAGCAAACGCAATCAGATGGACCCCAAATGTGCTCCACAAATTAAATTATCATCTTTTTCCACCCCTCGATTCTCATTACCTTTTTTTATGTTCAGTAAAAATCAGGCGCGTCGCAGCTTTAAGAAGACTGTAAATGTCTACATTGGGAACAAACGTCTGACTGAATCTGTCTGAGGAATGCGACAGAACTGTCATCAGAGTAAACAAAGGTGATTAGTTCAGAGAAGCGGCGGAACTTTAATAATTCATCGGAAAGCTTTGTTTAGAAATAGTGTTTAGGTTTTTGAGTATCGTATTGAGTATTCGCCACACCAGCAAGCTTTTAATTAACTTTACATGTCACTTCTAAATGTCGAGTATTTTAGTTCCCACAACTGTAACCACATGGTCTTGCCCTATGACAGGGCAGTTCTAACTTTGTCTTCGCAACTAAAATGTTCTGGAATCCTGAATTTCAATAAATCAAAATGTCCAGACAAATTAGTCGTTTTTCTGAAAATTGACATTTTGAATAAGACTAGACAGGTCAATTAAGTCTGAAAACAAGAAAATTGTCAGTATTTTCAGTATTTTACACCAAAATAACAAAATGCAGACATTTCCTTAACATTGATAAATTTGATTTTGCTTTTCAAATATATCTGCATTTCAGATTCACATGTCTCAAGCCCTAAATCTCCGTCTATCCATCTTTGACTGTACAAGTCAAACTTTTAACAAAATGATATATTTTTCATATGAAATTAGGAAACAGGCAAAAACTGAAACTGTCCAAAATTAAACTGAAGTCCTTTTCTATAAACAGAGATATACTTGACAGACAATATGATGTTCCATAGGTAAACAAACAATGTTGTTGTTATTGGTTACCTTGTGTAATCATCCGTAAAGTTCATCAACAGATCAAATTTAATTCACTTCTCTAGATGCTGGAAGCCATTTACACAACTAGGAAAATGTTCAGTCTGCACTGAATTTCTTTTCTAAATCAAATCAAACAATTTGATGACAAAATCTGCTCCGCTAAAAAACAGCATTATGGCCACCCAATGGCTGCTTGACATCAAACTAACAAGACTTGTTCACTTCTGAGACACCATGGAAAAGTGGTTAAGGTTTCTGACTTTTGTTTACTTAGCAATGTGAATACCATGCCTACTTTATATAATTACTGGATACTGATTATGGTCTGTTAGTGGTGTTTTTTTCTCGGTGGCTGAGTGGTTAATGTGTCTCAAAATTTTGCGACAAGCACTCCATCTCTAAATATGCATGCACTTCACACACGCAAAACATGGCATACATGAAGGCTGAGCTTAAATTACCCTGGCTGTTAATAGGATGTTAATTCTATTAACCAACCACCTCTAGGTCAAGAGTTTGAATGGGACAGTTCCAAGGTACTGGTTTTTCTCCGGGTACTCCAGCTTTCCTCCACCAATAAATCTGGCACGTCCTTAAATGACTGTTAATAGGACGTTCATCTTATGAAACAACAATCCACAGTCAAAAAGTTTGAATCCCATAAGGGGCAGTTCCCAGGCACTGATCGCTGGTTGGTGATTTTTCTTTGGGTACTACAGCTTTTCTCCACCAATAAACCTGGCCTGTCCTTAAATGACTGTTATAGGATGTTAAATCAATAGAACCAAATCTAGGAACTCTTTGACTTTCATGGTATGTCTATAATTACCGTAACTGTTAATTAAGGGCGTTAATCAATCAAACACTTAGACACAACCCGCTACACCAGAAATAATGTTTCCATTTACCATTATCAGCGTTACGATATTCAGAAAATATGTGACAGAAGGCAAATACTATCTAAATACCAACATCAAGGTAAAGTACACAGTATATTTACTTAATTCACATGAACTTTACAACCAACCACGCTCGATTGTTTATTGTATCCTGTATTACAAGGCTGTTACATTAAGTAATCAGTCCTCCCATTTTCTACATCAGCGATTTCTCCTACAGAGGCTGCAATCTAAATAGCATCTCAATGTAAAACCCTTTGAACAAACAGCATCAGCACAGATTTACCTACAGTGTTACTTAATCTAAACATGTAGACAATAACCTTTGTACTTTATATAACTTAGAATCCATACCTTCGGTGTTCAGATCCCCTGATACATCTCTCTCCAGACATCACTTACTCTTTTATAGTTTAATTAACTCGCTGTATTAACCAAAGCCAATTTTTCAGGAACCTGATTTTATTTGAGCCGACTAATTAGTTTTTAGCTGTTAGCAATGGCTTCCCCTTGCATGTCGCTGTACAATGCACTTGGGTTGGCGTATTCGCCAGCTTCCTTTGAAAATTTCCTTAAGGTGACATGTCACGTTAATGTAAAATGCACTTTCATTCCAGAAGAGTTCCCATACATTAATCTAATGGATCAATGTTGAGCTTTCGTTAGGTATACTGCTACCAATATAGATAAAGGTATACCATGTGGTTAAGCTTTATTCAGATATTCTGATTATGTACAGTAAAACAGGTCTTCATAATCACCTGTGTATAGTTAACACCTGTGTAATTCAACACATTTTTACCTGATTATACAGACCAGTTATCATAAAGACCATTTTTTGGTCCCTTGTGTGGTCTTTATAGACAGGTTTGAGTGTCCCTTGTGTGGTCTTTATAGACAGGTTTGACTGTCCCTTGGGTGGTCTTTATAGACAGATTTGACTGTCCCTTGGGTGGTCTTTATAGACAGATTTGACTGTCCCTTGGGTGGTCTTTATAGACAGATTTGACTGTCCCTTGTGTGGTCTTTATAGACAGGTTTGACTGTCCCTTGGGTGGTCTTTATAGACAGATTTGACTGTCCCTTGGGTGGTCTTTATAGACAGGTTTGACTGTCCCTTGTGTGGTCTTTATAGACAGGTTTGACTGTCCCTTGGGTGGTCTTTATAGACAGGTTTGACTGTCCCTTGGTGGTCTTTATAGACAGGTTTGACTGTCCCTTGGGTGGTCTTTATAGACAGGTTTGACTGTCCCTTGGGTGGTCTTTATAGACAGGTTTGACTGTCCCTTGGGTGGTCTTTATAGACAGGTTTGACTGTCCCTTGGGTGGTCTTTATAGACAGGTTTGACTGTCCCTTTGGTGGTCTTTTATAGACAGGTTTGACTGTCTTAAGGCGTTGGCATTAAAGTAAAACCTGCCTCAGTGATCACCTCTGTATAAAGACCACTAACTTAATAAGACCACTTTCTCAGAGTTCTAAATGGTCAATTTTCAAGCAATTTGTCCTGTGCAGAAAGACCATTTTGCTATAAAGACCATTTTTTGGTCCCTTGTGTGGTCTTTATAGACAGGTTTGACTGTCCCTTGGGTGGTCTTTATAGACAGGTTTGACTGTCCCTTGTGTGGTCTTTATAGACAGGTTTGAGTGTTTAGAAATTGAATCCTTACCTCAAGCTTTTAGTCCTTCAAAAAATCATTGGTACTGTCCCACCTGGGATTCAAACTCTAAACCCAGAGGTGGGGGCTTGTGCTAATATGCCTGACATCTTAATCTGGTCAATTGTCAAACCCTTAAACTAATTCATCCCTGAAGACACATTTGGACTCATCTAAATCAAAGACTAGACCAGTCCATTATGAAATTTCAGGGGTGAATGAGTTAAAAACTTGGCCACCCAAATCTCTGTGTTTGATACTAAGCAGCCTCTACACCTTGCCTTTTCATACAGACGTCATATGAGAAAACAAGTAGCATATATATACACCCCATACATAGCAATCAAATCTTCCAAGTTGGGATTTGATTTTCCAGGAAGTATACTCAGATAATCCAAAAAGATCTCAAACATTCACAAAACATCCTGCCACAGTAGACTTTAACAAAGTGACACCACAATAAGTTATAACTCTATGTAATGTTTCTTCACTGACAATGATAATCCACCATATTACTAAGGCTCAGGGATAAAAGCATAATCTGTTGATCCGTCAGTGCACAACAATACAGGTTTGTAAAAGTATGTATTACAAGCGAAATCTCCTTAGAATTAGCATGGGTGGTCAGGCAGCATATTGTAAACACACTGGCTGGCTTCCAACAAGGTGGTCAGGGTTCGATTCCCCAGGAAAACTATCATTCTGTGTTTTGTTATTTTCTTCATGCAGCTCTTTGTTACAATGCATGTCCTTAGATATCCAAAGTTGTGGCAAAAATATCAATGCAGAAAAATAATTTGAAGATATTGATTAATTCAAAACACTTTCAAAGGGAGATAACTGAAGTGGAACTGGACTGGTTCTATCTTCAGTACAACCAGGTAGCACAATCCGTAGAGCATTCTGCCAGTGTTCAGAGGTCCTTGGTTTGAAACCCAGTATGGCTGCTACATTTTCTCCTCTCCTGTTACAAACTTGGTGTCCAACAAAATATCAGTGAATGTGTTGGTTAAAGCTATCTGGTGTGTCTTCGATGGCAAAGACTTTTAGAAAGGAGCAAGGAGTGTAGCGGGATTGGACTGGGTCAATCATCAGTGACCAGGTAGCTTAATCAGTAGAGCCTCCAGATAGTATTCAGAGGTCCCAGGCTAGGTTTGAACCGGTCTGGCCGCTACATTTTTGTCTCTCCTATTACACAAATATAAAGTTAGCAATATGCATTTGTCAGGAAGTAAGCACATTTTAGACAGTTCTAAATATCATCTTATAACATGAAGGCAGAGCATACGCCTTAAAATGTCAGAAGTTAGGTACATTATAGATAGTACTCAATATCACTTTAGAACATCTCAATATCAATTTTACGTGTGGAAAAAGATATTGGGGAAAGTTTCAGAGCAGAATATTCAAATCACTACCGACTGCCTTAAGAATCATTGCAGAGAAACTCTTATGAAGACGTCTTATAAGACAGGTGATCGAGTTCGAGATTTCAGAAGTAGAGATTAAAACTGTCAAGGAAAAGTACACTGATAACAGTTATCAGGAAATAAAGTAATAGTATTCAAGAGGTTCAGATTAAATGTTCATCACTTGAAGGAAATCCATTTTTATTGTAGAAACTCTATGCTGTTTTGTTAAGATAATGGGTATATCTATTTGGGTTCTGCTAATATCTTAAGCTTTTAATTTGGAAAGATGTCAAATTTACCTCATATTGGAGCTGAATTTACAGTGTTATCATTTCTTGTTGATGATTTTGCCTGGTACATGGATTATGTGAGTCTTTTAATCTCAGTATTACGTAAATCTTTAATTTCCGAGTTGCCTGAAGGAATTTGTGTTTTGGATATTCCGGAAAGCTTCGATCGATGTAGAAAAGAACAGTTTAACGAATTTATCAGAAAAAGAACAAAATATTTATAAGATAATTGATGGTTTTCTGGAAAGTTTTGATTTATCTAGAAAAACACTTTTTAATGAATTTAAAATAAAAAATTCATAACGTTTCAGACAAATGTCTACAGGCAATATCAATTTTTTGTAGTTTTAGTACTTTTTCAGACTAAATAATTTTGTTCAAAATCAATTCAGCTATTCAGGAAAAGTTGTATAAATATTAGTCATGATGAACAAGGATTTCTGGGATATCATGGACAGAGGATATCATAAGAGAACAACCCCTTCTTTTAGTTTTCCCCCATAGTTTGATTTTAAAATTAGAATAAAAGCAGATTTTTCTTCTCTGTGAGCAAACATAATATTTACCTTAAATTGTGTAAATTTAATGTATTATCTATGAAAAGTACTATAGGACGTTTTTATAACTTTGAGTCATGTTGAGCAGGACTATGAAGTAGAAAAGGAGCTCAGAAGTGACTTAATATTTGTGAGTCATGTTGAGCAAAACCAGAATCTTTGAGACAGGATTCATAAGAAGATTACTAAAATTTTGTATCCGAATAATGCCATGCTCATTTGCAGTTTGCAGACAAGAGGTGACTGTTGAAGAAAGACCATGTACCGTGCCAGTGACTGAACCCAAACTCTACACTAGAACAGCAGTATAGTACACTAAGTTATAATGTATTGACCAGGAACTCTCATCAATTATACATAACAGTGCCTATTCCTTCCTCAGTAGTCTCATGGTGGACCGATCTCTCCACATAATCACCAAATAGACGGCAGCCATCGCAGACAACACTCCCTGGGCCGGAGTAATGTTTACTAGCATGGGATGTGTACAATGTACTGTCTGACATATACTGTCGCAAATACTATATATCTTACAATGTCAAAGAATGTCTTACAAAAATGTCTAACAACTGTTACACAACTGTTACAATGTCTTACATGAATTGTCTTACAATGTCTTACAAACTCTAACAATGTCTTACAAATTGTCTGACAATGTCTGAAAATGTCTAACAATGTCTTATAAATTATCTTACATACTGCAGTCAACCTAGACAAATCTCCCTGGGCCTCAGTAATATTCACTAGCATTGAATATGTACAATGTACTGTCTGACAACCTATATGTCTTACTATGCATGTCTTACAAAATGTCTTACAATATGTCTTACATACTTACAGTGTCATTCAAATTTATCAAACTAAGCGTCTTCTTTGCTGACTGTCACCTATAACCAAACATTGTGTTACATAATTACAATATATTAAGACAATTACATACTCTTATATAAGGTACTGTCTTACACAATGTCTTAATGCACGGTACTGCATAACACTATGTCTTAAAGTTTTTGTATGTATTATCTTATACACTGTCGTACAAAACCTAGAGTTCTCTCCTATAAGACTGAAATCTTGTGATATAAGATCACAAATTAAATAGAGAAAACTAATCTCCCAAGAAACAATAATGATTTCATGGTACTTTTTCATGTATATTGGATCTTTTGGAGTCAAAATTTTCTTAATTAAGACCTGAATAACAGACTGGAGCTAGCTGGAGACAATGAGTCTGGCATCAGTTTACAATATCACTGCCTACAGCTCCTATATTTCCTAGCTCTGTAATCACACTAACATTGATATTGATATAGTTATCTTTGATGTCTTTTAAATTGTCCTGTATTCCGTTATACATAACAGATTATAAATAAATTTTCATTCCATTTCTGATTTATGAATCACTATGGATTAATGTTCTGGGATGGACTAAATCTAACAAGAAATGACAATAAAATGAAGATCTGAAGATTCCATTTGTTTTTCTTGTTCTGTTATTACAAACTTCATTTGTATTCTTATAACAGTGATAGAATATTGAAATTGAATCAGTTGACAATAGTAGAATCACAATCACATACAAGAAATGGTAGAATGTCAGACTGTCACCTTAACCAATAAGCTACTGTGACTTAGAGGTGAAGGGCTAGTGGTAGAATATCAGACACCTTAACCACTAAGCTACTGTGACTTATAGGTGGAGGGCTAGTGGTAGAATGTCAGACACCTTAACTTAACTCAGCTACTGTGACTTAGAGGTTGAGGGCTAGTGGTAGAATGTCAGACACCTTAACTACTCAGCTACTGTGACTTAGAGGTGGAGGCTAGTGGTAGAATGTCAGACACTTAACTACTCAGCTACTGTGACTTAGAGGTGGAGGGCTAGTGGTAGAATATCAGACACCTTAACCACTAAGCTACTGTGACTTAGAGGTGGAGGGCTAGTGGTAGAATGTCAGACACCCTTAACCACTCAGCTACTGCGACTTAGAGGTGAGAGGGCTAGTGGTAGAATGTCAGACACCTTAACCACTCAGCTACTGCGACTTAGAGGTAGAGGGCTAGTGGTAGAATGTCAGACACCTTAACCACTCAGCTACTGTGACTTAGAGGTGGAGGGCTAGTGGTAGAATGTCAGACACCTTAACCACTCAGCTACTGTGACTTAGAGGTGGAGGGCTAGTGGTAGAATGTCAGACACCTTAACCACTCAGCTACTGTGACTTAGAGGTGGAGGGCTAGTGGTAGAATGTCAGACACCTTAACCACTCAGCTACTGCGACTTAGAGGTAGAGGGCTAGTGGTAGAATGTCAGACACTTTAACCACTCAGCTACTGCGACTTAGAGGTAGAGGGCTAGTGGTAGAATGTCAGACACCTTAACCACTCAGCTACTGTGACTTAGAGGTGGAGGGCTAGTGGTAGAATGTCAGAACACCTTAACCACCTCGATCTACTCTGTGAGAATGTCTTAGATGTGGAAGGCTACTGTTGACTTAGATGTGGAGGGCTAGTGGTAGAATGTCAGACACCTTAACCACTCAGCTACTGTGACTTAGAGGTGGAGGGCTAGTGGTAGAATGTCAGACACCTTAACTACTCAGCTACTGTGACTTAGAGGTGGAGGGCTAGTAGTGGTAGAATGTCAGACACCTTAACCACTCAGCTACTGTGACTTAGAGGTGGAGGGTAGTGGTAGAATTCGACACCTTAACTACTCACTCTGTGACTTAGAGGTGGAGGCTAGTGGTAGAATGTCAGACACCTTAACCACTCAGCTACTGTGACTTAGAGGTGGAGGGCTAGTGGTAGAATGTCAGACACCTTAACCACTCAGCTACTGCGACTTAGAGGTAGAGGGCTAGTGGTAGAATGTCAGACACCTTAACCACTCAGCTACTGCGACTTAGAGGTGAGGGCTAGTGGTAGAATGTCAGACACCTTAACCACTCAGCTACTGTGACTTAGAGGTGGAGGGCTAGTGGTAGAATGTTCAGATGGTAGAATTCAGACACCTTAACCACTCAGCTACTGTGACTTAGAGGTGGAGGGCTAGTGGTAGAATGTCAGACACCTTAACCACTCAGCTACTGTGATTTAGAGGTGGAGGGCTAGTGGTAGAATGTCAGACACCTTAACCACTCAGCTACTGTGACTTAGAGGTGGAGGGCTAGTGGTAGAATGTCAGACACCTTAACCACTCAGCTACTGTGACTTAGAGGTGGAGGGCTAGTGGTAGAATGTCAGACACCTTAACCACTCAGCTACTGTGACTTAGAGGTGGAGGGCTAGTGGTAGAATATCAGACTCCTCAACCACTCAACCTTCCCTACTTACTGACTTAAAATCTTAACCATTATATACCATATGCATGTAAGATAACAAGATGTATTTTGTAGGGATAGTTTTCATCGAATGCTGCTTGCGTTACTTTTAAGCTGTAATTGAAATGGATAGGATACAAGAAAAAGATTGTAGTTTAACAAGCAAACTTTCCGTTTTTCGGAAAATAATGACATATTAAGCGTAAAGCTGGAGAAGCAGTAATCAATCGATGTAAAAAAATATTGACAATTTAAAAAAAAAAGATAAGGAAAAAGAAATGGCTGCAGTTTAACAGTGACAAATCGATTGCCTGAGAAAGTGATATCATCTTAGATGCAGCAGATTACATGCTGGAGTTTTCCCGACAGTTTGTTGCAAAAATAAAAACCTTCTAGCGTAAAGCCGAAATGTTAGTCACAATACCGAACCATTCCAATACATCAATTACTCGGCCAGACCATGAAGCACAAACCCATTTCTCATGTATCAAGTGCTTGGTCCCGTTGGAAAACCAAAAAATCACTGGATATATATACTGCTCTGCCACATAATGGACAAGTCGGACATTCCGATCCCGCATTGTCCGACAAATATCCGCTACTTGGTGTTATCTTAGTGGGATTAGTTTGTCTGGATGCTACCAGTTACACTGGCTTAAACAAAAGACAGATCATAGATCGATGGCGGCACTTGTCGGATTACGACCACACACCGCAGTGTTACAAATGTCTTAATGTCAACTTCTGTCAGGCAATGATAAGTCAATTAAACCCTAGTGAACTATATCAGACACAACTTCCTCACACTGGATCAAACAAATGACATCTTATGAGAATCAAAATTTCATGAATATCTTTATATCATTCTGTTGTATGATCTATTTCCATAGGTCACTATGGCAGAAAAACCTTTAGTAATTGTCAAATTTCAATATGAATTTCATTCAGTAGCAAATCTGAGGTGAAAGTAACCTCATATGTTTTTTTCTAATTTAGAGAAATCCTCATCATGTTTGTATGTGAAAATAAACCAAAATTTTGACAAACGAAAACCTACATGCACATCTACCCATGGTTCTTAACAATACTTTCATTGAAATCGATCCCGTAGTTTAGGAGGAGTTGTTGAGACAAAAATTTTCTATGGACAGACGGGCAGACAGACAGACAGACAAGTTGATTCCAGTATACCCCCCCACTCCCTTAACTTCGTTACGGGGGTGGGGGGTGGTTATAATTATATTTGTACAAAAACTATCAGTAAAGTACAAGAACAGGACCAGGAGTTTCAGTGGCATATGTGTTTCCAGGACAATATGCTCCCTCCCTCCAAGGTCATCCCCCCCTCGACCATAATGATTGATCTTGATCATGATCTCTATACAGACTGAGTGAAGGCTGACTTACCTGAGCATACTCCTTTTCTATGATTGACCTCTGCCTTGCAAAATTTCTGAAAGAAAACAAGAGAAATACATAAGATAATTCAACACCCCTCTCAATAATACTGCTTCACATCATATTTGGTTGAAATCTGTCTTGGTATTATAGGAAGAGTAGTGGTTTAGACATCAGACAAAGACAAGTAAAGCAAGATGGCTTCCTGACCCAGATGACCTAAATTTTGCTAATAGGAAATTAAAGTGGGGAAATTAATTAGGGGATTAAAGTAAATCAACTAGTGAGAAATGTTTCAGAACTCATGACCATATACAGTAAAATACGTTATAAAAAACATGAATGGGGACCAACAAAATCTCTTTATTATAAGCACAGTTCTTTATACACTTATTACAGACATCTTATAGGGTAATAATATAAGACTCTTTCATGTGTAGATATGAAGGATAGGGATATTCTACCCGAGGGTCACAAAATGTAGTAAAACCCGAGGCTTGCTGTGGGTTTTGCAACATTCTGTGATCCCGAGGGTAGAATATCCCTATCCTTCATATCCACTTATGAAAGAGTATTTTTCTTTCATACCTCGACGTTTTATTGCAATTTTACAACTATAATATCCTGCCATTTTGAAATAAATTCGAAGAAATCTGGGACTGGAAGTCAATTTTCCATACATAAAAAATTATGTGATATTTTCAACACAAATTCCGTTGGTTGCATCTTTTATAGTAAAACTAATCTTCCATTCTTAGTTGCAGAGAAGAAGTCGTTTATATGGAAATAGCTAAATTGACCCCTTTTGACCCCACCCTTCAGGCTCCCGGGGGGGTCAGCCCCATCATTTGCAAAATTTTGAATCCAAACCCTATAAGGATGTAACCATTGCATTTTGAGCGCAATCCCATGTTAAGTTGCAGAGAAAAAGTCATTTATATGGAAATTGACCACTTTTGACCCCGCCCCTCAGGCCCTCGAGGGTCAGCCCTATCATTTGCTCAATTTGGAATCCCCAGCCTACAAGAATGCTACCATTGCATTATGGGTGCTATACCATGCTTAGTTGCAGAGAAGAAGTCATTTATATGGAAATAGCCTTTTGACCCCGCCCCTCAGGCCCCCCGGGGGTCAGCCCTATCATTTGCACAATTTTGAATCCCCACACTATAAGGATGCTACCATTGCATAATGGGTGCTATACCATGCTTAGTTGCAGAGAAGAAGTCATTTATATGGAAATAGCCAAATTGACCCCTTTTGACCCCGCCTCTCAGGCCCCGGGGGATCAGCCCTATCATTTGCACAATTTTGAATCCCCACCCTATAAGGATGCTACCATTGCATTATGGGTGCTATACCATACTTAGTTTCGGAGAAGAAGTCGTTTATATGGAAATATCATATTTGCAAAAAAAAATGTTACAATTTTGCCAAGGAAAATGAGATTTTGTTGACGCCGTGACGTCACGAGGCTTTATTGCATGGGTAGCCATGCAATACAGCCTCAGGCTACATGAGTTTATTGCCCTAGA
Source organism: Argopecten irradians (assembly GCF_041381155.1). Taxonomy (NCBI): domain Eukaryota; kingdom Metazoa; phylum Mollusca; class Bivalvia; order Pectinida; family Pectinidae; genus Argopecten; species Argopecten irradians. Next base: position 41,956,756 of record NC_091140.1, on the reverse strand, counting down.
CCAGCCAGTATTACACCTGTAGGTATGAAAGAAAATTCACTGCATTATAACAATGAATTTGTTGTAAGTGTATATGTTACATGTTTTATTGTATTTGTGTTAGCAGGCCTATAAGGCCTTTTCTTTGTGAGTTAATGACTTAAAAAAAAAAACATTTTAAGTGTTTGAATCATGTTGCAACACAGGACAGTAATTATCTTATAATACTCTGACAATTTTATATATAGACTAGATTTAAAACCACATGTTGGAAGAGTTGTGTTACAATACCTATATAATACCTTCACATGTTGACTTTTGATAATTTACCTAAAGCTAAAATCACCTCCATATATACTGCTAGCTTAATAAACTATATCATATTAACATGTTTTAAATGCCAGTGTATAACAGTTTGTGTTTTTTACCTTGGTAACATGAACACATGAAGGATTTTAAATCATAGGTCAAATATCAAATCAATACTTAGGTATATATCTTGAGTTATATTTTTACAATTGATTAAAGGTCTGTTACATTCTTGTTTTAAACAAACTATCTCCATTACCGCTTATTTTTGTTGTACAACATTTTCAAATAATTTAAACTCATTGAAGAGTTCTATTTCTCAAGTGTAAAATACATAAGAATGAAACAAACACTCAAATAAAGGTAATTTCATATTATCTTCATGTGAAACTGTTTTCAAATGATTATATTTAGACCTTATTGAATGTGTAACGAATACCTTAAACTGCATTGGGTCTTTGAACTTTACAACTTATGTCAAACCGTAATAATATAAATCAATATATTAAAATTGCCACAACACAAAGACTAGTTGAATCTACAGAGTCCATCACAAATGTATGCTATTTATGTGTAATAATATTGAGCTCCGTGTGACATCTATATATTTATGACATCACATGTACATATACCTTGGAAATCACAATTCAGCTATGTTCAGCTGATCTTTATCTTGATAATTTATCATACCTTAATATGGCATAACTGTCCTCTTTATAATCTGACCCCTGTTTAATGCGGTATAATTGTTTGGCATTTTCCTTTTTTACTTTATAGTGTAAAACCTGGGCATATATATGCTGGTCCTAGTGATTGGTCTTTCCATGTTACAAAGTTATCTCCCTTGCAGAGAGGTATCGATTATGTCATTATTTTGTTCACATTGTTTTTTCTGAAAATTACAGTGAAAAACTTGTGTAATATTTGCATTTTTCTGTGCAAAAATAAAATTTGAAGTTGGGGGTGGGCAAGTTTAATAATGATAGAGGAGCTAGGTTTCAAGATTTTAAGTTACCCTCGCAAACCGATGATGTCACAATCAATACTTACCAAATCAGATACCTCTATGATATGCAAAGAGGGAATACTATTATATAAATTGACTTAATTTTTTTATCCTCTAACTGTTAACATATATACCATATTTGACCCCATATTTAAGCCCCTTGACCCTTAAAAAATTGAAGAAATCAAAGGGCCCTTAATTAAAGGACCAAATTTGGGATGATATTTCACAAAATCATTGCAAAGAGTGAAACATTAATCAATTTGCATAAGAAATCAAATCGAGAAACAAACAGTTTTCATTGATTCAGTCAGTATTTTTGAGTCAAGGTAAATTAAACTGAGGCCTAAAATGGGGGATGGGCACTGGCGAACACGGTATTGGTTCTCATATTTTTGACATGTGTTGGTTGTAATGTTAGTCACACCATTGTATGTCAAAAATACGATACAAACAGAAAACAAACTAGTATAGCTACTTATGAAGACGTGAAATTAAGTCACCGTAAACCTTACATAAATCCTTCATTTGTGTTGCTGTAGTAATTTCTGACCATTCATCATAAATTGATACAACACAATGCTAACTTTGTACATTTATTATTGGAAGTTTGGAAGAGTTCATACACTTATGACCTTCAAATCTTTAATAGTATGTGATAAATGTCGTAACCTTTCCATAAACGTACAATAAATTGGCTATTTAAACAGATTTCCTCTCTCCTCAGGGGTTACCAATAAATTCAGTCACTCCCACTCGAATTCTAATACAGTCCCAATATTGAAATCAAAACCCAGGTATTAAAATTTTATTCTTAAACTTCAATAATAGGCATATTGTTAAAACTGCAACCTAAGGGTTTTATACAAAGCAAGATTACAATAACTACATTTATTTTCACATAAAATTGCGATTTAAGTTCATTTCCATATTTAGGATCTTTATCAAGTATTCAAATGCACAAGCTATTGTCATTTTTGATACCAAATGTGCTAAGATTTGATCTTAGCATGAACACTGCAGCTATGTAGTAAACTATAAATTATATCGCCTCATAATTTAAGAGTTATGAATTTTGGTGCAAGAATTGTTTGTCTGTTTAACCAGTTATAATGATAGCACATTTGATTCCTAAGCTACAGCTGTGCCATGATTTCATAAAAACAATAATAGTCAAGATTCCTTTGTTCAATTTTAACTTTAAGGGAAATTCCGTTTTCTCCACCAGTGGGATACTTAGAACAGTTACCAATCACGAAAACAAAGCATGATAACCAGTGTTTTATTCCTTATTTTGGACAACAATACAAATCTGATTTTTTTTTCTCCTTGTTGGCTAGTCTTTAAGACTTGTAGCTATATATATCTGTTACTCACGAGACTGGGCAAAATTATAGAAATGAAATATCAAAAAAAATAATCTCAATAGGCTTGAGGTGGGTGTCCTTCAATTTGCTTTGATTAAGTTTGCTACAAGTGTTTTGCTCTTTGTTCGGAACAACCAAACCCTACAACACAAACACCCATGTAACAGCTCCCAAACATTTTTGCAATCTCTAATCATAGAAATTTCAAAGTGTTCCAAATATTTCCTTGAAAACCCTAAAGTTACTAGTGTGTAAGGAAGCCACCTGTGGAATACAGCTACCAGAAGGTCCGTTTCATTGCAACAAGGTAAAACGTATGCTGACTGCCGAGTATCAAGTTGGTTGGATGCACTTGGTTTTCTTTTTCTTATTTAAAGCTGTGATGTAGCTCTGGAAAAGTTTTTCTGCCAGGCTACTGGTAGTTTTTTCTAAGACTACAATCTCTAAGAAATGAAACAGGCCACTACTGTAAAAAAAAAAAAAAAACAGGCATAAGAGAGATAAGTTTTCCGTCCATGATTTTGGCAGAGTTTGTTTACCAGTTTTGCCTTTTTTTTTTGACTTCTTTAAATTCTGAAAAACCAAAATCTAAAACTCTAACAACCAAGAAGCAGCTCCCTCAAATTGTGGCAAAATTCAATTTTAGAAAATCCCTATAGATAGTAAAGTAAAGTCTTGAAATTTTTCTCAAGCTGCTTCGTGTTCATATGTCTTTTAGCTTTATGCCAGTGAAAGACTCACAAAAGTTCAAAATCCTGATAAACATTCTACATGTGAAAATATCCCATATGAAAATACCTGTTACTGTTGAAGAACATTGGACTGCGATCTTAGCCATCCATTAGGCTAATTAAGCTCAACCTGCAGGCTAAAATCTAAACGAGAGACAATATCCTGATCACTCTAACCCAGCTCAGTACAATACAGTTATCATAAAAATTCTATAGTTAGCCACTAATGGAACTTTGTGGCAAGCAAACCAATCCATGGGAACAATGAGTGATCTCGAGCATCGATCTCCAAACGCACCTTATCTGCAAGATTCTTGAAGAAATCAATCTTATCATATAATAGAGAGCGAAAAAAGTATCTTTCCCGAAGAAATTTCATCATCTTTTCAAAGCACAAAGTGCACGTAAAAAAAAAACTATTGCGTTAATACTTTGTGAAGTCTTTTGAAACTACTGCTGCCTGAAATTTACCAAGCGGGTAACAAGTTTACTTGGAGTAAATTGGTAATTGGATTTCATTATAGCTGGAATAGCCCTAATCAATGCCAGTTTTATGCTACAAGGGATACCGTTATTGGTGAATTTGTGACCGTGACGAGTCTGTACCAAGGCAGACACAAGGCTTGTTTTATTAGATCTTTTGACAATAACGTGAAGACAGCAGTGGATAGCACCGTAGGGCTCGGGAAATAGGTCTGTTTTGGTTGTTTGTACGAAAACCAATATGTGATGTCTATAGATGTTAGAGCAACACTTATTGAACTCTATCAGGCCAGCTGTCAAATGTACCGTCAAATATCATATATTATATATTGTTTGTTACACAAATCAAAGCATCCCAATCTTTAGCACAGGATGTAACATTGTTCATCAAATTTTTCATGGTATGTCAGAACATTAATCATGGTGTAGACAAAATATACATCAATACATCAAGTCTTTCATAATGTAAAATTGATGTTAATATTCATCAAATCTTTCATGGTATAAAATAGAATATTCATCAAATCTTTAATGGTATAAAATAGAATATTCATCAAATCTTTCATGGTATAAAATAGAATATTCATCAAATCTTTCATGGTATACAATAGAATATTCATCAAATCTTTCATAATATAAAGTAGAATATTCATCAAATCATTGGTTAAGCTAACAAATTTTACTCAGTGTACATTTTTCGTTAAGCTTACCAATTGTGTGATTGTAGCAGGCACTTGCCATTGGTTAAGCTAACAAGTTTTACACAGAGTACATCTTTCGTTAAGCCAACCAACTGTGTGATTGTAGCAGGCACTTGTCATTGGTTAAGCTAACAAGTTTTACTCAGAGTACATCTTTCGTTATGCTTACAAAATGTGTGATTGTAGCAGGCACTTGTCATTGGTTAAGCTAACAAGTTTTACTCAGAGTACATCGTTCGTTAAGCTTACCAACTGTGTGATTGTAGCAGGCACTTGTCATTGGTTAAGCTAACAAGTTTTACTCAGAGTACATCGTTCGTTAAGCTTACCAATTGTGTGATTGAAGCAGGCACTTGTCATTGGTTAAGCTAACAAGTTTTACTCAGAGTACATCTTTCGTTAAGCTAACCAACTGTGTGATTGTAGCAGGCACTTGTCATTGGTTAAGCTAACAAGTTTTACTCAGAGTACATCTTTCGTTAAGCTTACCAATTGTGTGATTGAAGCAGGCACTTGTCATTGGTTAAGCTAACAAGTTTTACTCAGAGTACATCTTTCGTTAAGCTTACCAATTGTGTGATTGTAGCAGGCACTTGTCATTGGTTAAGCTAACAAGTTTTACTCAGAGTACATCTTTCGTTAAGCTAACCAACTGTGTGATTGTAGCAGGCACTTGTCATTGGTTAAGCTAACAAGTTTTACTCAGAGTACATCTTTCGTTAAGCTAACCAACTGTGTGATTGTAGCAGGCACTTGTCATTGGTTAAGCTAACAAGTTTTACTCAGAGTACATCTTTCGTTAAGCTTACCAACTGTATGATTGTAGCAGGCACTTGTCATTGGTTAAGCTAACAAGTTTTACTCAGAGCACATCCTTCATTAAGCTAACCAACTGTGTGATTGTAGCAGGCACTTGTTTATCTTCAGTGGCATCAGACCACTCTAAGTACACTTGAATTAATGAGACTACAGAAGTCATACAAGACATTCTAATCAAAGTTTACACACCCTCGCATTATTACACAAGCATTATGTTAAAGAAACAGACATAAGTTGTTGCTGTTGTGCATTATTAATTGCATGCTGTGCGAGATGACATCATATTTTATTTGTACCATTTTAGGAACAGGTTCTCAAAAACTGCCACAATCAACTGTCCAAAAATAACTGAACTCATGATTCCTAGGTGTTGGGCTAGTGGTAGACTGATCACCAGACCTAGACTGGCCACCAATCTGTAGAATATTGAAAACAAAAACAACAATTTTGCAAAAAATTTTAGCTTGATTTTTTTTTGTCTCTTCTAGATATCTGATTCTATAGACTTACCTGGTACGTTTCAAACTAGGGGGAGATAATCAGGTATAGAACTCTGCTGAGAAAATCTTAAAACAACTTAGGGACTGGTAGCCAGTCTGCATTTCTTAGCAGACTTAGCTTCTATTATACAGTTAAAGTATGGGGTTGAGGGATATAGCAAGTTTCTGGTTTCCTGAGACTTGTCTTTTTCTCATACTTTAACTGTTTTAATATACCGATACATATATGATTAAACTACAAATATATTTATCTCGTACGTTAAGTTTATATTCCTGTCGCGTATGGCCATGGTCATTGGAGATTGAGAGAATTTTACATTGTAATAGATATACTCAATCTTAGCTTCGAACATTCAAATTATTCTGAGATTATAATTGTGATTCCATGGCCGTTTTGGTTTGCTTCTATTCAAACAGCAGGTTATAATTTGATTCCGCTATGATTTCTCAATATTTCAACATTTTATACGACTAGGCATAACATGTAAATTTATATACAATTGTATTGCTGAAATTCCAAGATGTTAACCACTTACATGTAGCCTAAAAATGAATATAACAACTTTACGTACATGTACATATAAAAGGCATTGTCCTCTAACCCAATTACATTTTTCACAAACCTCTCACTTTGAGGATAAATATGACAACATGTTCGGTAACAGATTCCGATCAATACAAACGTTGTTTGATTACGTCACCGAGGTGGTGTGATCGGAAACTAGCTCCGCCCAATTGTTACGTTGCTTAGCAACTGATTAAGTGATCAGAAACAAGTCCCTCCCACCTTGAATCTGATTGGTTAAACGGAAATAGCCGAGTCAGGGTGTGTGCTAGCTTCCAGGGGTGTGTTAGTTCGAAGGACTAACACACAGGTGAGTGAGAGTTTTTGAAAAAAGTAGGGAGCTAGTCAATTAAACCATGCAACTTTTATATAGAGTAAAATAAAGTAGAGGTATATTAAACAAGATTATCTCCTCCTAGTTTGAAACTTTTTCTCTAAAATCAGATATGTAGTAGAAAGAGACATAATCAAGCCAAATTGAATGTTTTTGATATTCCAGAGACTGATGACCGTTACGGACTAGCGGTAGACTGGTGCCCACGTAGAATAAACACCTTTACCACTTCGTCAACAATCAATATTATACCAAACACCATTAAAAACAAAGAGAGATTGAACTCCATCCTCAAGATGAAGGTTACAGCCAAAAATATGCATACATGGCATTAAAACAGTGACGACGGAATGTCACAGGCTGTCCCAGATTGATGGTCTGTGTTAATCTGTCGCTTCATTCTTGAATGTGTGAAAGGGGCTTAAGACTCAAGCTCATTAATGGAGGTCTAAAGATATGTGTAAAGAAATGGCAGAATGTTGAACACCTAAACCACTAGGCCAATACAACAAGATTTCATCGGCATTTGTATGGCTCGTGAGTTTCGGGTGTATTTTGCTGAACCTCTTATTAAGTCCTAGACCATTTAGGACATGTGTGGTTTAGGAGGCAGAGGAAAGCCAAAGTACATGAAGAAAATCCACTGACCAATAGACAGTTCCTTGTAAATATCCATCATGGGTTTCAGAATCACAACTCAGAGCTAGGTGGAAAATATTGTTGGAACACCTTAATCACTTGGCAGCAAGATTTCATTCTGCTAATGTCATTAACTCATTTACCCCTAAAGACACATTTGGACTCTTCCAATTCAAAGAATGGAACAGTCGAATATGAATTTTTAGGGTAAATGAGTTAATTTTGTTGCACACATATAAATGCTGTCTTGGAAAGCACTGCAGAAATAAAACAGGGTTGATTATCATGCAGTGGAGTCAGTTTTTGTTGAAATACCTTTAGACAAGGAGAATTAGATCGATTGGCTACCATGAATAGTTATTATAATACCCAGATTCTGAATGGAATCCCTAGATTGAATTTTCCTAAGCTGAAACCATAATAATAGGTTAGAACCAACATTTCCTAGATCCCAGAGCCTGCCTCATAAACACTGGTGTATTAAAACGAGCCCATGCCTTGGTGAAATTATCCGTTAAAATAGACCCATCATCATCGGCCAATGAGATTCCAGAATGCTGAATGCGATACCTGCAGTAGATCTAGATGAATCAAAGCATGGTCGACTCTGTGTAGTTTCAACATTAAACAAAAATAACGACCACAGATGCCAGCAACCTGTATTTATATTCTTGTATATATAAATACCCTATCTCGGTTATCGAATTGAAAGTTCTGAAAACATAAAAAGGTATTTTTGTACCTAAAGATATCTCTTGTTATCTAGGGCTGTCGTAGAGCTCTTCAAAGCAAACATGAAAACTAGAAATGGTATCAGAACTTTTATTTTTACAATTAGCTTCAGCATGTGTCGGCTAATGTTAAGAAAATTAAACACGCAGGAAACACTCAACGGGGATGCACATTAATTGAGGGAGGTCTCGGAAGATCGAAAGTAAATCATCATTATGGAAAACAACCTGACGTTACTGTGTAAACATTTGTTTGTTACACTGAATTGGCTTCGGTAAACACAACTAAATCACATTAGAGTTTTTTTGCATAAAAGAACATTTTTAAAACTAGATGTTACATAATTCATGTTATGCATCAGATATCATGCAGTAAATGCTATAAAGAGGAGGTTGATTAACTCATTCATCCCTGAAATTTCATAATGGACTGGTCTAGAGTTTGATTTAGAAGAGTCTAAATATATGTTAAGGGGTGAATGCTTATAGCAATAAAGGCATTGTGATTGTATACCACTGTTTTAACCACAATGAAATCAAAGATTTAATTTTTATCTTCCGAATCTTGTTGCAGACTTATCGACCCTCCACTCTATGTCTCTGTATAATGTGGCAAGGTGAAGATTTGCAGGATCTTTGAAAGTGTACGTACTGTTCAGTGAAATAGCACTATAAAAGTAGGCAAAAACTAAATATATATTGCAATACAAATTATTATTGGAAAACAATTTCAATAGAAAATCAAAATGTAAACTTTTTGATCAACAACACATAGTGTGTTTGATACACTGTGTTTTAGTAATGAGATATAATATCTCAGAGACACAAGTGATGAAGTATGACAGTTTTATTCGGGCCATCATTTAATACAAACATACAGCAGTCTCCCAAAACAGAAATGCAAGCACTCAATGATAGGGTAGGCATGTATGTCAGATATACTGGAAAGGTCCTTCAATGCTCTAAGCTACTGATAATATGTGGAAACTTAAATTACCAGAAATGGGATATTCATTCACAAAATGTGTAGCTGAATTCGAAGATGATAGAAAATCAAATGAAATGTATTGTACCTCAACCCTAGATATAGTCGATATGTTCCCTGTACGCAAAATGAAACCAAATCCGTCTTGGCGAAAAGCATCTGCCTGATCCAGACCGACGATCCTAATTCTGTTATGTAACTATCGGACCGTCCAAATATACAAAAACAGCTATGTTACAACATTAGCTACAGGTCCAACTGTTGTCCAATTGAGTTAGTCTCACGACCTTTTCATTGATGTATTTGTCTGGATAAGGTAAATCAATGGCCAACACATTGGTGTCTGAAATTGTGTTTGTATAAGGATTCTTAATCAGTTTTAACCAGATTTTACTTCGTAATTACAAACATTTTAAAACAGAAAGCCAAAATTGTGATCTGGCACCAGAAGAGTTCTTTCTAATAGCAACTTTTTATTACTTGTTTTGAAAAGGATCATTTATATCTATATAATGTCATGCCAGGATTTGGAGGAGAAAGAAATTCGGAGTACCAAGAGAAAAAGCACCAACATAGAGTCAATACCTGGCAATTACATATACATGTATTTCCACATATGATTTTCAATTAAGCTCTGACACTGATGTGAAGGACCAACATAGAATGATAGACATATTCACTCCAATTTTTGAATACAGTTAATTAATTTGCTTTGTTGATCTAAAGATGAAATTAAAAAAAAAAAAAAAGATACAATCAATATTTTTTTTCATGTTTATATGTTCTAAGGAAAGTGATCTTAATCCTAAAAGTCATTTTATGACCAACATTTGCATAAAACTTGACATTTTTTTACATTTAGTAAGCAATATGTGTTATGGTTACTCTCAAATTGTGTCATAATTTCCATAAATAAAACTGTCTTAGATTTCAACACAATTTGCAAAATCATTCTGAATTTTAATGATTATTATATCCAACGATCAAAATTTGATAATTTAATATTTATCACTAAATGTATGAGTACACATGCACTTGAAGCCATCTTGTGTGTTAAGGAAGTACACAAAATTGGCCGTTCCTTTTGGATCATCTTCCATGCTTTTGACTTTTTGTTGGAGAAGTTGACAAGTTCTGTTGCGACTAGCACTACTGAGCTTGCGCTCCCTGTCCGAGGTTTCCGAAGCAATTACTTTAAAATCCTCAGGTTCTGAACCTAGTAATCATCCTTTCCTCTCACAATTCAACCCTCTTCACCCCGGCATTATCTCATAATTACTCCATAACTCTTCTGTCATCGAGAAAGAAAATAAATCTTGAGTTGAAATATCATAATCATCCATCATACTTGAAAATCTCTCAACAGAAAAATCATTAAGGTTTAAGAACAAATTCTGATTTAATAGAACTGGCGACTGTAACTTACGCGATAAATTCCATTAGATATTTGTGTATGTTGTCATAGTTACGTTGTCAATAATTCCTTCATTATAATAACACATTATCGGCTGTATGTCTGTGGCATCTGATCAATTAAGTCAAGGCTAGAAGTATTAATACTGTAGTGACCAAGGTAGACAAATTTAATTGTATTCTATAGCTACCACAATTGGGTCACAGTAGCTGAGTGGTTAAGGTGTCTGACATTCTACCACTAGCCCTCCATCTGTGGGTCACAGTGGGTGAGTGGTTAAGGTGTCTGTCATTCTACCACTAGCCCTCCATCTGTGGGTCACAGTAGCTAAGTGGTTAAGGTGTCTGACATTCTACCACTAGCCCAGCCCTCCATCTGTGGGTCACAGTAGCTGAGTGGTTTCCACTAGCCCTACAGCTCTGGGTCACAGTGGCTGAGCGGTTAAGGTGTCTGACATTCTACCACAAGCCGTCCACCTATGGCCCACGGTAGCTTAGTGGGTAAGGTGATTGACATCTACCTCTAGCCCTCTAGTTTTGGTTATTTGTATGATTATTAATTTCTATATTAGCTAATGTAAAAGACTTCTAACACTAGTCACTGTTCATTGTCTTCACCAAGCAATTAAAATGGAAATTCCAACACACATTCACCTATGAAACACAAGTTTGAAGACCTTGCTGCAATTGCATGAACCAAGTCAAATGCTGTAATTTTTTCTGCCAGAACTCTACCTTTGCTCCAATGCCTTGCACTTTGTATGATCTTAAATGACCATGTGTTCCACCCAACTGCAGGTATAATGTCTTACAATAACTTGATTTATAGACAGTTCACATTTGTATGTTCAATAAATCTGCCTTTACTATGATATAAATACTGAATCATTGTATATTATATTATTTAATAGATTACACCCATTGTATCTCTATATGAAAGCAACACTGAGAGAGCAAATCCTAATATGTTCCTCTCACACTAATCAAGTCCACAAAGTATCCCCCTCAAAAAGGGCCACGGTGACCAAGCGATCAACATGTCTTGACGTTTTACCACAAGCAATATAATGAACCTCTGGGTCTTGAGTTTGAATCTCATATGGGACATGTTGCCGGGTACTGATCACTGGCAGGTGGAATTTTTTTCATGGGTACTCCAGCTTTCCTCCACCATCTAAACCTAGTACATTTTTTATGTTCTTAAATGACTCTGGCTGATAATCAATACTTTAATAATAAACCAAATTTAACTAATCTTTCAGTAGTATGGTCCACATCCTATCCCATCTAATTATAATCTGCCCTTCCTCGACTATCAACCCAAACCCGCTCTAACTCTGTCAACAGCAAAGTACCAACTAACTTACTTTGTGAACATATTTCATGTGATGCCCCTGGCCCCTCAACAATAACCCACTACTATACCCCACCACCATCAACTCAACCCCCTAACAAACTCATTATACAACCCCTACTCCCCATCCTCACACTGAACAGGAATCCCCATCCCACGTACATATCTTAAACTTTTTCGGCCACCGACAGATCCAAACTCCAGCCCCACCCCTTGAACAGAAACTAATGACAACGTGATATTTTACACAGCGAATACACTTTCTAAATGTGTGCAGTTGGATTGTCAAATTACATCACTACAGGTCCTGGGTTGATATTTCATGATAACTTCCCTGCCTCAAGCTACAGCTGCTAGGGTGTCCTACCCTAATAGTGATGACTTTATATATAATGTTATATACCGCTGTCTGGGTATATACACAGGTATATATACAGGATTTAACCTTGGGTGACATCAATGTGACACCTGTATTTCTCAAGGTCAAACTCATCTCCATACTTATTAACACATATTCAGTGAAGAAAGGGCCTAACAACCAGGAACATCTTAACTTAACTTAACAATGACCCACATTATCGTTTATGTTTGAAGAAGCATCACCAGTAGTATCACTATACAAACATTATATGTAAGCTAATGGGGTATTCTGGTATAGGCTGCCTGTGGCACACTGCTATGAAAATGAAATATTTAGAACATTGATTATAGAGACAAATGCTATAACTGACATTGCCGTATCCTACACTTCAAGAAGTTTTATAGTAAAACTATGGTATCAATCTTTTATTCTCGGCTGGTTGGTCGATTAGGCTTGACATCCTATCAACAGCTAAGTTCAATTAAGGACGATCTCACTTGTATGTTGTGTGTGTAAATGTCCATGTTTTGGGAGGCTGTAATAATTTGCGTTGTGTCTCATTGTGATAGTGTAAACTCATGCCCTTTTTATAGTGCTATCTCACTGAAGCATGCTGCCAAAGACAACGAACAGCAAACCCCACCCGGTCATGTACATTATACTGACAATGTCTAAAGCAGTCGTCCCATCCCTTTATGTTATAAGGAACAAAAACTACAACTTATATAAAGCACAATGTGTCTTGGCCAGGGCACATAACCCAGAGACTTTCTCACACAGGCGAGCACTCATCTGAAGACCAGAAGAGAGGTAATTGATGATTAATCTGGGTATGTAACATATAATTGTTAAATATGATGATTGTATGACAATCCACCACAATGTAGTCAGACACTTTCAAGAAGTGCTCCACAGTAAATTCAGATCTAGATACTCCATTACCAAATTAAGCCTTCAGCAACAATACCATAATTTTGCCAACCTGTTGTTTCTGATTCTTCAAATTCCTCACCTAGCAAATATCTTTGCAGTCCATCTAATGACAACTACGTACCAGTATCCCTCCCAAATACTCTATCAACAATTTTAACCAAAGTTTACAGGCATCACCTCAAATATTCTTTTACAAGCTCCTCCTTCTCAGTCTTGCCAAATTCATATTTAGGTGACAGTTGCAATATAGAGAAATTGACTTTGGTGGGGAATGAATCGAATGGGAGGCAAATATGAATTTGGCAGGACTGTGAAGGAATTTGAAGGTTGAAAGGGGTGGTTGCTGAATGCAAACAGAGATAACTTTATCAACTTCAAGAAAATTTGGTCCAGAGCTTTATCATTTTATTGGCTCCTGAAAAATATATGGGGACTGTTTGTTAATGTGAATCAAAAAGTGTTCCTATATTATGACAGGTAGCATGATCACCGACCCTCTAAATATCGAAGTGACATTGACCTCTACAACAAAGTCAAGGTCATTTAATTGACTTTGTGTGAACCATCCCAATCATTCTTTACAAACCAGCCATCCCTGGTGACCAAATTCCTAGCATCCCTATTCATTAACACCCAACCCTTAATTTACATGTAGTATTTCACATTCTCACACATTTTATCCCCTTCGTTCCATTTCACAATTAACAGATAGGGGCCTGGACAGCATCCTCTTCACTCAACTTACTATAAAATACAGGTAACATGATCCTGTACCTTTATTTAATCCTCACAAATGTCTGTCTCCAGAGGTCAGATGTCAAATTGCCACGCAAGTTCACACTGTTACTACTCCTCTAAGGACGAAATTGGGTCATACAGGTAAACAACACAGGTAAAAAATGTCATCGAGTTATTTCTGCTCCCTGATGCTTTCATAACTGACTATTTTACAATTTATTTTATCATTAGAACATTTAGTGGTCTTATTTTTTTCTTAATTTCAATATATCTATGTAGTTGTCATGCATGTACAAAATATAGTTTTGTGGAATATTGCATTATGTAATTGTGTGGTAATTAAGTCTTGATATATATAGAAAATTCCTGTCATATTTCATTCTCTTATACTTCATTGTATACAAATGTAGAAATTCATAGAAAATGACGATGAATAGGATGCGATTTTACCAAGAGAGATTTTCTTTACCACTTGGCTACCAAGGCCCCAGATTCTAAGATCAATGTGATATATATGCATATACCTGCAGGTATACATGTTCAAATGTATACTTTACAAAATTAAAAAAAAAATTATAAATTAATTCACAATGTGTATGCAAACTCAGGTATTTTCATTTCCAATGCAAAACACTTATATCATACCCAAATTTATATGTATTGACAGAAGGATTTTAATACACTGATACTGATGGCATTTATTTGATAAAATATATTTATCACCACTTATATATACATTCAATGTTTCTATATTTAACAGAATATATAGTCCTTTTCAACATTTCTACATTTATATTGATCTTTTTTAAAACTAATTATGACATGATTCACTTTTGCATATATTGTGAAATTAGTAGCAAATATTGCAAATGATTTCAATATCAATGTGCAGATAGAGTTGATCTCGATCATGCAGGTGCTATATATATATTTAAAGCAAAATCTAAGATAACACTTTTCTATTCCTTTTCTTTTTTATTTACGACACAAAATTTACCTTTTATTTTGAAGGTTATTGTATTGTGACTTTTATATGTCTTACGTTACATGTTACAAGTACATGTATACTTATATTTGACATGACATTTTGCTTCACGGTGTGGGGACGTGTCCCAGTAATTAGCCCATACCAGTGTGGGGATTTGACCCGACGGTGGGGACGTGTCCCAGGGACCAGCCCCTATATCAGTTACAAATTGAAGGGGGCGTAAATCCTGCGATGTCAACAAACACGGTGGCAGCCTCGAATGTGTATTGATAAAAGATTGGGGCTCCACACGGGAGATATCGATCGTTATCTGTACAAGGAAATCAAAATAATTATAATTTTAGACAACAATGTTCCTATCACTGACCCTCACGTGTTTCCCTTCAAACTCACCTGATATCTTCCAATAGGTCACACTCTTGCTGATGTTTCGCTTGAAGCTTTGACACCTGTTCGGCATGGATGTTCTTCAAAGCCGTCGTATGTTTTACCTGGAAATAAAACCACAAATCCCAATAGACATCACTTCATTAAATCCCAGAAATTTCGTAAAGATATCTAACTTGTGTATCCTTGTTAAATCCATTGTATACCTTTCTCGGAGGGGGCTGCATTTTGACATCACTGAGTGAACTCCCGTACTACGTTCGACTCGACAACACTCTCCGCCATTCTGTGGTACGGGCCAACTGGGCTGATCCATTTACCTCCCCGGATCGCCTTTGTTACGGTTCAGGCAGACTGAAGTTTCTCAGAGCATCATCAGCTTAATAATACAGTATACCGGAGTTTATTTACGGTGTAATATTAATTTAAAACAAAAGACTGCTTATTTTCATTTGATAGTTAGATAAAAAATATTTAGAAATATTCATCCTTTAAAATATACACGTGGATTTTATACAACTTCAAATTACAAAACATCAAATGAAGTAATCGAAGTTGACTAGGCTTTTATCCTCGTTCAATTAAAAATGAACATTGTCATACTATGTGTACATCACTGAACATGTTTACACATAATTATAGACACATGAGTTAATTGATTTTAATTAGATCACGAAACTTAATGGTTGAGTTTGGAAAAATCAGAGATTATTATTTTATTTAATTCTCTGATTAATTTTATAAATCCTTGGTTTATATAATTATTAATTTTATAAATCCTTGGTTTATATAATTATCTGAAATTTGCTATGAATAGGGCACCAGCGTTAAATTATCACACGATTTTGAACAGAACCTTTCGACAGTCAAGCATTTTTCAGATGTAAAAATCTCAACATTTTCTATGCATCCAATAAAGGAATTTTTAATATGATTTGATCAATATGATAAACCCCTGTATAGACTAAAGAATGTGATTCTTGATTAATTGATTCAAAGACGGTACAACCTACAGAATTAATGTCTAAATTCACAAATCCAAGGTGTCCATAATTCGGAAAAGTTTTTTTTCAAGACATGCGACTTTTTCATATCTGTAACTTAGCAATTGTGTGTGTGAGGGAGGGGGACGGGGCCGGGGCTACTTATATAACTGGGATTATGGGGGAGGGGGAGGCGGGAGGGAGTGGGCCTGAGCTACTTATATAACTGGGGTTGGGGGGGGGAGGGGGCCGGGGCTACTTATTTACATCCGAACACAGACGATGACATATTGTGGATATAAAAATCTCAGTATTTCATCATTTCATCACGCTAGGCGTTATATTTGAGACACTGCACGCGAGGAAAAAGATAGATGGATGAGGTGGTCGTAAGTCACGATCATCAGATATTTTCCCATTCATTAATAAATGTCTCTGGTATATAAACTTACGGAATATCAGTTCTAAATCATGGGCGTGAGATTATGAACCCCGATTGGACCATGATAATAAACTTCCCGAGAAATGAATGACAAGCAGCCTGATACCGATCTATCAGTCTCCCATAAGTCAAGATAGGTGGTTTTAGGGGCAGCAGTAGCCCGGATGTACATACTCAAATAAACAGTTCGTTTCCTTTCTCATTTATAAGTAAACAAATTGTAGTAAGATTTTATTCATAAGTCAGTCGTCTTATGAGAGTGTCTATTTCCTTTCCCAGCTAAAATTTTAAGTAGATGTTTTGGATTAGATCACAACTCGAGCTTTGACATCTTTCAGTTCGGATGATAAAGAAAAGTCATAGAGGAAACTATATCTGCCTATGATAAGCACAAGACAGTTTTCCCATAAAATAATTGAAAAATGAAAATGCAGAAGTTTTTGCCTCAT
Organism: Argopecten irradians; assembly: GCF_041381155.1. NCBI lineage: Eukaryota > Metazoa > Mollusca > Bivalvia > Pectinida > Pectinidae > Argopecten > Argopecten irradians. The sequence continues at coordinate 41,939,559 of NC_091140.1, read as the reverse complement.
TAACAGTCTGACACCGCCCGTTGTTATTTAAAGATGCTCCACCGCCGACAGAGCATATATGATATTAATCATATGAACAATAACTATAGTGTTAAATCGTGTATATATATGTCTAATTAACACAAAAAATAATACAAAATAATTTATTTTCCTTTGGTGCATGAACAATCAGTACTTCATTCCATATAGGATATAGTGCGACGGATTTTTTTTCGGGATGCAATTAATTATTTTTCATATTTTTAACTTGAAGTAAAATTAGAAGCTTATAGTATTCAATGTTGGTAATGGTGTAAACTAAGTAACTTTTGCAGCTGAAGAAAAATACTAAACCGTCTGTTTCTGTTTTTGATAGTGAAAAAATACCATTTGTCAGCGGTGGAGCATCTTTAACATACACTGTCGTATATATAATGTATTCAATAACTCGTTCATATTTCGAACTTTTCGCATCTTTCATTGATTGTTTTTAATAATTGTTAAAATATGTAATTAATGCTCGTCATTTTCATGTACTTGCGACATTTCCCATTGTATAGGGAACAAAACCACTAGAACAAATCATCAAGCATTGACTATAATGAATTCACGGATTTATTTTTTCTCTCATCCTAAATAATTATGTTTTTCATATATGGTCATAATATCATATTCAATATACATTATGTACCTCTTATAGATCTATATCGTAAACACGAAACTTTGGAATCTGTGAAACATCGACATTATTGTATATAACGATAATTATACTTTCACTTTGCGATGACATAATCATCTATAGGGCACTGATGCATAATGATCAAACAGAAGGATATGGACATATATAATATATACCCATATCGAAACATCAAAGGAACAATTGACCATTTATATACAGGTTTTAGGGATCGAGATCAAAAATCGCTAAAAATCACACTCTACAATGGTGTCCATGAGACACTGTGTATGATTTACTGATTTTTGTTCTAGACCTCTAAAATATCAAAATGTTCGACAGTCCGGACACCCTGGTAGGTCTGAATATTTATGAACTGTAACTTATTTTCAGATCCCTGTGTCTGAATAAGAACCCATGGAGTCTGTGAAACTACCATGCAGTGATATAATTATAAGGCTTTGATGTAATATAGCCCTGCATCTGCCTAATGCATGATCATTATCTCGAATATGTCCTTGCTGTTAACAAAATATCATACATACCTTGATATATGTCATGTCTGTGCTGTTACGTCCCCGTTCGATACATGTATGTCAGTTACACTCAATAACAAACATCATGTTTTTAAATTTTGAACGCTCCACGTGCCACCAACGTAACCGTACACAAATCCAGACCAATATTTGTTACACCTGTGGATTTACCTGGTACGTTGCCACCTGTGTACCGACACAGGTGAATACACAATCAGCTGTTAGGGCACGGCTACCTTTGGCCTTTAAATCACTACCGACACAGGGACCCGACCACTCCTATGATCCGTAAAACATTTTTCAGATATTTAAGGGGTATCAGTTAAAACAGAGATTTAAATAAATCTCTGGTTAAAATCTTAATGTAAATAACACTGCCCTGTGCAGTCTATATTTATCAGTTTTGTATACAGAAAACGTGTGAAGTCATGAAATTTGAAGAAATATGATGCTTCGTCTTTTGTTTATCACTAGGCATTTACAAATACCAATCCAATTCCACTCATATCTCTACATTCATCATATGAACATTACAAATCATGAAATTCGAAAATAGGAATATTGTATCATATCGTTAATTGGTATTTATGTATGTACATTAAAATGCTGAATTGTGGAGGAAAGACGATTGTAATTTATGATAACAATTGAATAACAAGAAATTGTTAAAGCTGAATTTCTCTATATTTTACTATGTGAATCTGCTCGGAAGCCTGTCACAGTGAAAAATCTATCCACACGTTGTACTTTCTGCACTCCGTAGGAAAATATCAAATATGTAGAGAAGATGTAGCTAATTCTTGTATCCCTGTGACAACCTGATAGGTAAGAAGTCATCCTTGACTGAACATTTAAGATACATTCATATAGTATTCGAAGTTATGTAATAGAATATGCATCATTAACATATCAAACAATATTCTTTGTCACGATCAGCTGATTAGTTTAGCGTTGCGTATAAAGCACTCTATTTAACAGTAACTGATCATGAAATAGACATTATTCCAGAAACATATATACATAGAGATTGGCAACTCCGCCATTTTTACGATCGGCAGATGTACCTCTGTATGGGCTTAGGGGTTTTTAGATCAACTTTTAAATAGTTAAATACAGCAGAATAACTTTGAAATGTTTTAAAAATTCAGTAATTTTCAGATGATTTGAGTATGATTTTGGAAAGAAAAGATAATATTTTATCTTGTATATTAATAAAACAAAATGCACTTCCGATTTTGAATGTCTGATTTTCGAAAAAAACCCAGATAAAATTGCTGATTTTCATGCTTTCAAAAATCATATTAAATAACATCAATTGGAAAAAACTGGTCACATCAAACCATGATATAATGTTTAAACTTTGTATTTGTGCAAAAATATCATGTTTAAAAGAATAGACTAAAAGTAGTTAGCCAAGGGAAAATGCCTATAAACTGGAGGTCCCTCTGCCTGTCAACAAAGACAAAGAAGGAGTTTCCAATCTCTATGTATATATGTTTGTGATTATTCACATATAGATCCCACAATCCATTTTTGTTACCTGGAACAAATGTTGAGTTTACTCATAAAGCATTCTATTCATCACGTGGCTGAAACCAATATTATCCAAAGATTCTTTCATTTTTTTCTGCATTGTTTCTTGAGAAATCCCCTTTTTACTTATTATTACTTCAAAGAAATGTTGAACATGTGGATACATTCCCGCTCTAAATTGTATTATGTATATTAATGAGATGTGGACACATGTCTGTAGACACTAGTATATTGATGAAGAGATGGACACACTGTAGACACTAGTATATTGATGTAAAGATGGACACACGTCTGTAGACACTAGTATATTGATGTTGAGATGGACACATGTCTGTAGACACTAGTATATTGATGTAGAGATGGACACACTGTAGACACTAGTATATTGATGTAAAGATGGACACACGTCTGTAGACACTAGTATATTGATGTAAAGATGGACACATGTCTGTAGACACTAGTATATTGATGTAGAGATGGACACACTGTAGACACTAGTATATTGATGTAAAGATGGACACACGTCTGTAGACACTAGTATATTGATGTAGAGATGGACACATGTCTGTAGACACTAGTATATTGATGTAGAGATGGACACACGTCTGTAGACACTAGTATATTGATGTAGAGATGGACACACGTCTGTAGACACTAGTATATTGATGTAGAGATGGACACACTGTAGACACTAGTATATTTGATGTAGAGATGGACACACGTCTGTAGACACTAGAATATTGATGTAGAGATGGACACATGTCTGTAGACACTAGTATATTGATGTAAAGATGGACACACGTCTGTAGACACTAGTATATTGATGTAGAGATGGACACATGTCTGTAGACACTAGTATATTGATGTAGAGATGGACACACTGTAGACACTAGTATATTGATGTAAAGATGGACACACGTTTGTAGACACTAGTATATTGATGTAGAGATGGACACATGTCTGTAGACACTAGTATATTGATGTAGAGATGGACACACGTCTGTAGACACTAGTATATTGATGTAGAGATGGACACACGTCTGTAGACACTAGTATATTGATGTAAAGATGGACACACGTCTGTAGACACTAGTATATTGATGTAGATGGACACACGTTGTAGACACTAGTATATTGATGTAGAGATGGACACACGTCTGTAGACACTAGTATATTGATGTAAAGATGGACACACGTCTGTAGACACTAGTATATTGATGTAGAGATGGACACACGTCTGTAGACACTAGTATATTGATGTAGAGATGGACACACGTCTGTAGACACTAGTATATTGATGTAGAGATGGACACACGTCTGTAGACACTAGTATATTGACACTAGTACATTGATGTAGAGATGGACTCAAGTCTGTAGACACTAGTATATTGATGTAGAGATGGACACACTGTAGACTCCAGTATATTGATGTTTAGAGATGGACACACGTCTGTAGACACTAGTATATTGATGTAGAGATGGACACATGTCTGTAGACACTAGTATATTGATGTGGAGATGGACACACGTCTGTAGACACTAGCATATTGATGTAGAGATGGACACTAGTTTATTGATGTAGAGATGGACACACGTCTGTAGACACTAGTATATTGATGTAGAGATGGACACATGTCTGTAGACACTAGTATATTGATGTAGAGATGGACACACGTCTGTAGACACTAGTATATAGATGTAGAGATTGACACTAGTATATTGATGTAGAGATGGACACATGTCTGTAGACACTAGTATATTGATGTAGAGATGGACACACGTCTGTAGACTCTAGTATATTGATGTAGAGATGGACACACTGTAGACACTAGTATATTGATGTAAAGATGGACACACGTTTGTAGACACTTGTATATTGATGTAGAGATTGATACGTCTGTAGACACTAGTATATTGATAAAACCAGTCACCTGTTGCTGAAAGTATATGTTGGATAAATTAATTGCCTCTAGCATTTTTTGATCAAGTGAGTGGAGACAAGATTTTTGTAGTTGTTAGTAATTGATAGACAAAACAGAACTGAAGACACTAAGGTATACATAGTTTTAAATTTGTGAAAAAAATGTCACGATTTATGGTTTGCAACTTATTCCCGAGAATCATCTTTGTAGCCTTTGCAAGAATCCTTCACATGACAGCCTGTGATATGTAAAACTATAACTTGATGAATCTGTTATAATATTAGCAGCTAAAGTCAAACCTGCTCTAATAACTACCTCTATAGAAAGACCACCAGCTTAATAAGACCAATATCTCAATTTCAACACAATACGCCATGTGTATAAATACTTTCTTGGTCCATTGGGTGGTCTTTATGGCCGAGTGGTTAAGATGTCCCGACATATTACCACAAGCCCTCCACCTCTGGGATGCGGGTTCGAATCCTATGTGGGGCAGTTGCCAGGTACTGACCGTAAAACAAAACAAACCAAACTTTATAGACAGGTTTGTCAGACTGTATCTATTGATTAAGTGTTGAAACACTCATAGCTATAGACAACTTGTTGTTGGACTCTGATTTATTGATGCTTATAAATTGATTACCGTAAATGTTGAAGAGAGTTTCTGTAGTCTGGTCCACTGATGAAGTCTTGGACAAAAAGATTCTAATCAATAAATGCTAAATGATGTTGAAGACAGAGTCGATCACACTACACCTGGTATCACAGAACAAATATAGATAAAGTGTTAAATTCATCTTTGTTTGGATAAAAAACAAAATACCAAATCATGTTGGCACAGCTTTTATTTTTTTATAGATTTTCTTTTCATAAAAAGATATTTTTTTGATATAATCTATAATTATATATACAGTACATTGCATTCACTGCTGTTTTTTATAGTATATACACTGTCAATAGTACAAACTCGGGAACCAAACCCAACAAGACTCATTTTCAAATTCTAGAAATACTCTTACTTATCATTGAAAAGGCTTGTTTGTATTTCCTTGTTATTTTGAAGGATAAGACCCAAATAAATTCCTTTTTTTTTTGGTTAATGAGAACCTGTTCATTGATGAACTTCATTAATTGCATCCAATATTGAATTTTAACACAGATATATATATCATGAGATACATTTAACATAGTTTAAAAGATCTAAATATTTCCACTATATATGCATAATTTTCGAATATTTAGGTAAATTAATATCTAAATGTACTGTTCATATTTTCCCAATATGTAATTTAAAAAAATATTTTTCAGCATACATGTACATTTGTATATCTATATTTCCAACAATTTTAAGTCAATTAATGTGTAACACCTACTTCAAAAGAAATAATTTACAATAGATTGTATAAATATAATCAATTCCATAAGTTCTCGCCAAAATAACATTCTTCTTCTATAAGGTTCTCAAATCTGCAGCAAACTTCACTCATTCACAAAATTTCTCGGGACTAGAAACAAGTTTGAGTATTACACCTATAACTACATATGCCAAGCTGCCTGCGGTACGTACATACTCTAGTACTGTGTCATGAATTATCTGTGAAATGTGAATTGATCTCATTCACCCCTGAAATTTCATAATAGACTGTTCCAATCTATGACATGGAGGAGTCCAAAAGTATTTTAGGGGGGAATGAGTTGATGATGAGGACAGTAAATAGTTGACAAAAATATGAAATCGAATATTTTAACACATCATGTAAAGTAGATAAATGTTCATGTACATCAATACAATGTACTGACTTGATGTTTTAAAAATTCTTGCATGCATTATAGTTATATACATATCAAATACAGATATTTCCAGGTATAATGTTATGTTGGTCACATTCCCATGATAACAGGAAAAAGAAATGATTTTAAAAAATCTACCATTTCAGTAAGAATAATGTGATAACAGTATATGCGGTACTAGTCTAAGAATTCTTTTTAATACATATTTTAATTTAAACACAGCAAAATCCTATACTTTTGTAAATGAAGTATCTTATATTCTGACAATTTATTTGTATTTAAAAAATTCTCAAGAATTTGCAGCATTTTGCTTTGTTAATATCTGAAGTCAGGTTTGCAGTTGGTGTTTCATGATTTTTGTTAGGTAATTAATCTTAATCAACTCAATCACCCCTGAAGAGATATTTAGGCTCTTCTAAATCAAAGACTAGACCAGTCCATTATGAAATTTCAGGGGTAAATGAGTTAAAATATGTCATGCTAAGTATAACAAATAGTATTTTATCCAAAATAAATTTTGAGTTTTGCTTTGGAACCACAAAAAAGATATCTTGGTTTCATACAATAGTAATGTAAAGATGTGTTACATATTTTTTCATGATCATAATTAAATAAGCACATACAGTATACGGACAAAACTTATAAACTCTCTTATAATGTCAAAACTAAAGATGAAACTACAAGCATTGCTCCTTACATCCAATTGATATCAAGTACATATAGTTCATATTCCAAATAAAAGACAACATTATTTGAATTCTGAACAAAACAGTAACCTTACTGGTTTTGAAGAAAATAATCACAACTGCCGATTTAAATGCCATTTTCATTCAAAATGCACCATGGTATTCATGAAAAATATATTTACAGTAAACCATTTTTTGTTTCAGGTATTTCTAGCTACTGAATTTCGCAATTTCTATTTCCAAACATCGTTACATGTTTGCGAAGAATAATATTTGTGGATTGAAAAAATTGCCTGGAAATTCCTATTAGAATCAATGTATATGTTAATTTGCTGAGATAAACTGAACATGAATTTATTTGAATCACGAAATTTGCGAAAGTATATTGAATGCATGCAAAAAAAGTTAGTTTGCAGTATGTTATATTAATGAGCTAGACCGTATATCTATTTCAAATTAGAATGATTTAGAATTATAGCCAAATTTATAGTTTACTAAAGGCATTAACCAGTGGTGAACAATTAATTTTTTTTTATACAAATGTAACATGTAACTTTTTTTTTATGGAGGCGAAGACGTAATAATTGGGATCATTAGTTTTGACAAGGCTTATCGATCTCTATATAGGTAGTTAAAGTGAATTGATTTTTAATTAAAGTGTACATTAGCAAAGTAATATAAGGATCGCCTGTATTTGTATAATTAATAACGGTAATGACAAATCATGAGATATCTATAAAGGTATTTTCAAACTTTAGACAAGTGGTTTCAGACATACACATGCATATGTAATTACTGAAAAAAATTAACCCATCATCCTTATTAAAATCAAATCAGGAAAACTTTTATTAAAATATTTCTCTGTTGTTAAAAACTTTTGGGTTTGCCTTTACTACCGGTAATGACTGATTATGCATAGAAATTTCTAGTTTCTGACTATCATAACTATTGTACAATAGCTTACATTTAAAAGATAAATTCAGAAATATTCAGACATTTGCTTATGAAAAGTAACATGTCATGTTTCTAACCAAGATTAAAATTACAGTTCAGCAAAAACTACTGTATGCATATAATATATTTTTCATAGAAAAAATGTATTTTGGCATTTTAATTCTAATTTAGAAAATTTCTTTAACTTAGTAGTAGCTAGACATTACATCTATAAATGATCAAAAATTGTTTACATGTACTTTTCCAAACTTTTTATAATGATTTTTTCTTTCAATATCTCATTATATAATAGATTTGTCAACTACTCAAAGTTACTTAATAATAGTATTTGTATACAGTTATATTCAGTTGAAATTTTATAGACTTAAATCTTTATCAAACATGCGGCCAAATGTATTGTGTTTTTGAATAAAAAATTACTGCTTTTAACACCAAATATTTATATAATTATGAAATAATAAAACCCATGATTATATTGCATTCCCTACCTACATTAAGTAAAAATCATCATAAAACTAAAATATTGAGCTTTCTAGTTTAAGATGATATAACACAGAGTCACTGGTCAAGACATGAGACTGCGGACATGGGACAGAGATCGCCGTGAGTCTGTTGAGTCGCGGGAACATTCACTATCACTAATCTGACTACGGGTTACGCGTTTGGGAGCAACGTCTGCCTCATGGAACAAGTTCTCCACGTCGATAAAGTCAGTGTTATGGTCGAGGCTCTTGTACGATGATGCTGGAGAACTTGCTCTGGTTAGAACACGATCACTGTCCCCTAGCCTAGCTAGACTCCGAAAGTTACTGCCTCGACTCTGAAAACTAAGTGTACTGTCAGGGGAATTCTCCCTACTGCTTCGACGACTGAAACTATCTCTGCTATTGGAATCGACACCATCTATTCGTCGACGCGAACTCCTTGTTTCAGGCCTTGGGGAACTATTAATCAACCCTGTCAGAGAGTTATCTTCCCCTGCCCGTATCTGTCCATCACCCAAACTGGTTTTCTTGGGAATTCTATATCCACCAAGACTGTTCCTCGGTGACACAGGTGGAGATCTGTAAGCTTTGGGAGAAATAACTGGTGAATCGAACCAGCTGTTCCCAGACTGACGAGTCTTTGAAGGAGATATCTCGTTCAGAACGCGGGACACTCGTCCATTTACTGTGGTAGATTCCTCGATTAATGCCGAATCTACACCGTCACTCATTTTGCCATTTCTGAAAAATTTGTCAATGCGTGTTTGTTTATTATCTAGTAAACCATTTAAATGTTTTAATCTGGTCTTCGAGGAAGCTCTTAAAAGTCCTCTTTGCACTTTCATCTTGATTTTGTCAGGAACAACAAGTTTGTTAATACTCATATACTGGTTAAGTTCAGATTTCACACGATCAGACACCTTTCCATTTGGCCTGGGCCTCGGAGGTTCATCCGTATTTGGTATTGCCTCGGACTTGACTGAAGCACTACGAAGCTCTCGTGAGCCAACAAATGTACAACTATCCACTATGTCTTCCTCTCCAAGACATTTGCTCTCTACACTTTTTACATCTTCTTCAAAATTTGAATTCAAAGTACTAGAATTTGAATCCCTTTCTTCCTTAACAGGCGTTCTTAACTTAGATTTAGTCGTCTCCTCGGAAAGAGCGTGAAAACTAGATCTAGTTCGTTTGTCTGGATGTTCACCCTCTTGATAAGCATTAACATCGGTTATTTCTTCCACCTCTGTTTTGATGTCATGTTTTCGACTATGCCGGCTAGGACGTGTGAGCCGATGCGATACCTCTTCAACTTGTTCAGGTTCTGATCCAATGTCAACACTATCGAGAGGACTCTGATCCGGCACAGTATCGGAAACTACGTCAATATCCTCCTCAGTGTCATCAGCAACAGTCATTGCTGCTTTCATTAACTTTTGTTTTGCATGTTTTGCCTTCCTACGTGAAAACCCTTTCCTTAATGATAAGCTCCTCCTTGCTTTTTGGAGCACAGGCTTACTTTCAGATTCAGATTCTATGTCTGTCTTTGTGCTTTCCTCACATGGAGACCCCAGAGCCGTTGAACTTGGACCGACATCCTCGGGAATATCTAACACCAAAAATGGATCCTCTCCTTCTTTATCATCATCCAGATCAGGAGTTGGATTGAAACCATACTTCTCCACAGTCTTCCAGTCATATATACTGTGGTGGTGGTATTTCTTAGCGATTCGTTTCACTTCACGCTCCGTCAACGACAATTTGCTGTCCGTCAACACCTTCACTTGACCCATGAACACATTCTCTCGCATCTTGTAGAACTGTTTCTTCATCTTTTCTCGTTTACCGACCATGTAACAAAGGTTCCGTACCTATAATACAGAAAACATATTAGAACGTACACACTATTAACTATGAAATCAATTACATATCAAAGCAATGCAATCTGTTTGTAAGGCAAAGATTAAAAACAATGAAAATGTGACTTAAATGAAACAAGAGGTCTATGGCCAATTTCTCTTATCTGCTACAAACAAATTCTCTTTCAGAAATACTCCATATTTAAATACTGAATTTACAATTTGAACACTTAACAAGAAAAGGATCTTAAACAACAGTAACCCAACTTAATTGTGTCGCAGTTTAATTTCAAAATTGCAAGGACACTTTGAAATAGCAAATTCTAAGTTTCTAAATTATGAAATTAAATTCTTAAGAAAAATTGTAAAATAAGTTACCACTAAAATTAGTTGATTTATAGAAGTAACCAATATTTATTTGAACCAAGATGAGCATTAATCTCCTTGAATGCCTACTTTATCTAAAGGGAGATATACAATTGATTAATATAATTTCATTGCCCCTCTGTAAATCAGAATCTTCTAAGACCACTTACTGTTGTATTTCAATGTCAGCTTTGTTGAATTATCATAATTTTTGGACAAAGTTGTTAAGATATTCTAACTCCATATTTCAGGACCAAATGATAAAGATATTCTAATATGTATTATTACTAGTCTTCTGTCCATGTGATTAAAGTTAAAATCAAACATAGGGCAGTTTCCAGGTAGGTTGATGTTTTTTCTCCAAGTACTACAGCTTTCCATCACCTCCTAAACCTGATACACCCTTAAATGACCCTGGCTGCACCTAAAACGTAAATAAGAACGCAAATTAAAAACAACCAAAACCAATCTCATTAAACCTACCCTCTCTAGGTCCTGTCGTAGCTGTACAAACATCTTCATGCGTGCGATGAGGCTGTCCTCCTGCTGTTTCTCCAGCAGATCTTCCTCCTCCGTCTTCGGCATCAGTAAGGGCGAATCAAACATGGTCTGAAATAACATCATGTTTGTGAAACTTTGCAATAAGACACAAGTAAAGCTGCATTTTTTTTTCTTAAATGTACAGTATTCTTCAGAGATTGCAGAATTTTTTTTTAAATGATTATATTTGACATCGAATCATCATTATATTTGACAGTGTTGATCAATGTATAATCATTGTATTTGGGTCTATTGACTTTTGTATTTGATTTTGTTGATCATTGTATCTAACTTGTAGCCAAATCTTGGGTTTGCATCCCTTTCGTTGATGAGTTAATAGAACTCCATCAAATCTTGGGTTGGAGAGTTGGAATCACTTTTACAAATGTCTGAGTTTTCAAGAAACTTACCAAATATTAACACAAACTTTATACAATTTTCCATAAATCTGAAAATGAGAAACCCTTAATTTGCTTTAAGTGTAGTTTAAATAATTTTCTGCTTTGTTTGAGCTTCCAGAAACTTCATGGTCATTAAATAACGAGGTTAACTTGACTCACTTTGCATTTGAGTTTCAAGCAATCTTCTTGGCATACTTTGAGTTCCTAGTTACCAGCCCACAGGTTTAAACTTTCTCCAATTACCCTCACTTTTATTCAAATTAAGTTTCATTTGAGTTTCATGTTACCCATCTATCGGCCTAAACCCTTCAGTTAAGTTTCCAGTTACAGTCAAATTTGAATAGCAACCATCATTGTATAAAGAGCACCTGCTTGATAAGATCACTTTCTCAGTTTTTACACAATTTTACCTGTGTATAAAGAACACTTGACCATTTTTTCTTGGCCCCTTGATTGGTCCTTATCGACAGGTCTGACTGTATTCTCTACCTCTGGCCTGTGTAAGAACACTTCATCTTACCTCTTTTTTTATAATTTTTTTTTTTTTTTTTTTAACCCACCTTACCTTGCTTTTTAGTTTCTTTACCCAAGGTCTGACCTGTCTTACCTTGCGTTTTAGCTTCCAGTAAGCTGCTATGAGTTCTATGGTGCCTGGCTCCACCTGTAGAGCACCAGATATCTCGTCGGTGTCAATCTCCTTGTAGAACTCCTCCTCCAGTTGTTTCAACTTTTCAGCCCTCATCCTGGCGATTTCTTCATCGGTGAGTTCCTTACGTGGGGACCCAGAAAGGCTCTTCCTGGGAGAATCCGTGTCGGAGTCGGCGCTTCCATGCTCTCTGTTCTTGCTATGTCTGGGACAATATCCCTTCAAAGTAAATTGATAGAATAGTTATACTTCATAAAACAATTCTCAAATTCAAAAGCAAGATTTACAAAATCATGTTCAATAAAGCAATACTTGTCATTAAACTAAGTTTTTAGCAAAGCTGGAACCAATATTTCAACTAGTTTCCCAGAGGAATTATCACACATTCCACAAAATAGATATCTAGCAAAATACACTAAAACTCATTGCAAACAGTACAAAGCAATGAAAACTAGAACTGTCACCATTTTACACGACTAATACCCTCCGCTGAACAAATTTAGTAATAACTCCATTTCTAGGGGACATTGCAGAACCCTATACATTTTTTTTATGTCAGGGTTCTGTGTACCAAATTTCATCAAAATCTGTCAAATAGTTTAGGAAGAGTTTGCTGAACAAGTTGTGTTTAGACAGATGGACAGACAGACGGACAACCTGATTCTAGTATACAGCCCCTTAACTTCGTTGCGGGGAGCATAAAAACAAAATTTACAATAAATCATGTTCGCCAAGCCCATTTTAAAGTAAGCTTTTAGCAAACGTGGGAATCAATATTTCAACCAATTTCCCTGAGAAACTATTACAAATTTCCCAAGATAAATCCCGGGTACCTTCAGTTTGATGCCTTCATCACTTTCATTTTCTGTCAGAATAGTCCTCATCTCCAGTTTGTACTGAAAAGCACACGTGACATGGAACGCTGTTTTACAAGCTTTAACAGAACACTGAATACATGCCCCGGTCCGCTCCTTACATAGACAACATATCAGCGCCCACCGACTGGCCTGAAATCAAACATATAAGTTTCAATGAGAATTACACAATTCTAAAAATCTTTTTCTCAACATACGACAAATTTTAATTGAAAAACATCTTTGCTTTTGTACAAAAAATATGGATATTCAGAAATATGTTGGGCTGCAACTAAAGCTATTTTTGATACATTAGCTTACAAATTTTTGTGAGAAAATACTTTCAGGTATCCAAAGGAATGACTTTTATATACATCTTACTGTACTTTAAAACAGACTTTGTTGTAATTTATTTTCTATCTTCAATTATTAGTGAGGAAATTTACTTTATTCAAAAGGAAGTCAACTTATATGTTTACAAGGAAATTAACTTAAATATATATATGTGGAAAATTTACTTAAAGATATGGGTGAAATTTACTTACAGATATATGTGGAAAATTTACTACAGGTATGTGGGAAATATACCTACACATATTTTTGGGAAATTTACTTACAGGTATATGTGGGAAATTTACTTAGAGGTATATGTGGGAAATTTACTTAGAGGTATATGTGGGAAATTTACTTAGAGGTATATGTGGGAAATTTACTTAGAGGTATATGTGGGAAATTTACTTAGAGGTATATGTGGGGAATTTACTTAGAGGTATATGTGGGGAATTTACTTAGAGGTATATGTGGGATATTTACTTACAGGTATTTGTGAGATCTTGGTGATAGGTTCCATCTTCTCTACACAGCCAATCGTTACTTCGGGAATCCACAACGAACAACTAACATGGGCCCATTTGGTTCCACTCCGTGTGCTCTTCATAGCGCCGCCGATCTTGGGACAGAGTATGCAGCGCGGTTTGATACCTAAAGCACACACTCGACACAGCCAGCTTCCCTCAGGAATTTTCTGAATGCCGTAGCATGCCTAAAATATACATATAATATAACATTTATAGTGACTAATCAAAAGTGTGATTTTTTCTGTTCTCACTTATATATGTTGGGGTTGCGGTGGCAAAGTGGTTAAGGCAGCGGCATCTCATATTACCACCAGCCTTCCACTTCTAGTTTGTGAGTTTGAAATCTGCATGGGGAAGTTGCTGAATACTGACAAAAGGTTGGTGATTTTGGCATTTTGTTTTGGTAGCCACTTTATACAGAAGTATGTGGCTACCTCATTTAGAATATAGACTTTATAGCTTTACATGTGTGTTCTGAAGACACTACCAGATATCATGCTATCCATGCTATTCTTACCTGGTGAACACATATATCACAGCCATCACAGAAAACCATCTCATTATTGTCCTCGCTGTCCGGCTGTAACAGTAAATTATATCACAATAAGTCAATAACAAGGGTAAAACTGATGCGAAAAGAGTCATAAGAGATCCGATATTTCAGATCAAAATAAAGTTGTATGATAGTTTAAAGACAGCATACATTTTTTTTCATGACATTTTTCCACTGTCATTCAACGTATAACAAAAAGATCGATAAATCTGTTTGAGCTCTGTACAGTTTCAATTTCGCTCAATTCACAGATCCATTTCATTCACGAATTTAATGCTTTGTGAAAGTTATCAAAATGATGGTTTTACATATTATAGCCTGTCTTATGAATAACGCTTTCAAAGGCTACAAAAGTTTATTCGCAAAAATAAATTCCAACAAATTTACACTCATTCAGTATAACAATTACTCAGTATTTGCCCTCACAGAAGGTTCAAGTGATCCATAGATATTCCAAAATCGACTATATTTCTTACTATGGGGCAAACTTTGTTTTGAAATGTGAATGGAAAGTAGCAATGAAAATCAACGGTCAAAGTCAGAATATATGTCTGTATTTATTAGACACATCATTCAAACTTACTGAGCGACACACTTCACACACGACGTCCTCATCGTACTCGATACCGAGTCCTTCCTCAGTTTTTTTCTTGTTCTGCATCTTTTCATAGCACTGAAACAATCATATTTTAGAATTGAAATCTTCTTCAGCCTTAATAAGGAATGTAGCTGGCAAGTATTTTTGTAGTTAATTGAATTTTAAAATTTAATTGCAAATAAATTAACACATATCTTTTGATATTTTTGCAAATTGGCCACTGAACTTTTTTCCCCCTTCAATTTAGCTTTGCACAATCATATTTATATTACACATGTTTCACTGATTTCACTTTGCCAATGCTTTAAATTTCACCCAGAGCAACAAAATTTAATACACAAACTAAAACCCTAAATGAAAATAACATGAGTTGTTTAACAATCACAGGACTCTTTTCTAAACTCTCATTGCGAGGCAACAAAATTATGCTCTGACTTCATAATATTGTTTAGTCAAGCTGAGAGATTCAAATTTCCGATCTGCCATAAAAGTAAACAATAAACAGACCTGATTTTCTAAGGCTTCAATGACCCTTTCCATTGTCCATTCATGTATAAGCACTTCAGCTGAAATATATACAATGAGATTTTTTTTTATGTACAAAGGGAATTAACTCTAGGAAGGCAAGACAAAAATATATTTGAATGTCAATCAGATTATAAATAAGGTTTTATTTCTAATCATAATTAATTATCCAAATATGAAAACAAAATTTTAAAATGATTATCTACTTCATCTAAACTAGTTTTGCTTCATTCTTATTATTGTTTAATTTGAGATTGGCTAATTACTCCATCTATCTGAAGCATTGGGGTAGTGAAAATTGTCTGTGGTTCATTTTTTAGTTTTACAATGTCTGAATCCTGTTTTTAAGTGTTATTTAAATATATTAATTATAATCCAGACTTAGTGATAAAGTTTTTGACAAATAGACTAAACCAGAAATGTTAAAGTAAAATATTGACACAGAAAAAAAAAAAAGCTTTTCATCACAGGTGACACACCAATCCATTTTATAAATAGTGAATATCTTATCTCTTTACATGAGTTGACCTTCATTTCTGAAATTCTGAATCAATCCTACCATTTTCTTCCCTCTCTTCGTTTGCCTTCTGAAGCCAACAGACATCTAGGTTGTCCAAGTCGTAGCGGACGACAGATTCAGAGAGTTGCTGCATGCCAGTAAACTCATGGATACTCTGCTGGAAGTTCTCATCCTTCATGGCATGTAGGAACTTCCTAGGTCTTCAAATAAACAATCATTATGTATACCAAACATGAAAATTATACAATCTATCCTCTTTCAATTTCAAGATATTTCAATATTTGTTTTGAATCGGCACAAACTTTATTTGTAACAGAAATCATGAATTTAATAGCCACAAAAGAAAGTTGAATTACAATACTTTTCTATGGCCCAAAGATAAAATACATGCGATAAGCTATATTCAGTCTATTCTATATGTGTATTAATTTATTTGCTTTTGTTTTGTAAAAACTTTGATACAACTGACCTGGTGAATGCATGGAAATAATATCAAATTGCTGAACTTTGTTAATAAATAAAGACTTACATTTTAAAGTCACCACCAGTCTTTGTCCATGGTTTTTTCTCACTGAAATTGACAAAATCAAGTTTAAGTGATTTTCTTTACAGTACAAACAATGGCAAAAATAAATATTAATATCTATCAGTCAAGTTTTTTTTAAACTCCTACAAACTGTCAATCCTTTCCTAAAATAGTTTTATTATGTGCGGTGGTATTTAGGTCAATTGGAAAAGACAGTAATTAGATTGAAATGTATGTAACCAAGGTCAATTCTAGTCGCAATATATTGCTCGGCTAGAGAGGACAACTCTTTAGCTTGATCAGTTGAGACTAATAATCCCGAGGTCCCGAGTTTGATCCCTGGCAATGGCAGTGATTAAATTTATTATGAATCCTGCACCCTTATACATATACCTCAAGTTCATTTATTTGAATTATTTCCTCAATTTATCTTGTACTAATTGATGATGCAGGTTACTTGGGTAAGACATCACAGAAATTGTGTTTTCTTGATGTTTATTCAACAGTTATCTCCCTTACACCAAGGACAGGAAATACATTCAAATTTGAAATATATTCTGTTATTTTGTATTTCTTTTACTACCCATATATTACATCAGAGATCAATCTAGCTCTGATTTATTACCGTTTATGGGTAAATTTCCCCTCAAGGAATGAATTCCTCTCTTGCCTAAAATTACCCTGAAGATTTAAAAATTCCCCATATGAAGCTAAAAATGACCGTTTTTGTAACACAATTTCCCCTGTCACTTATTTTTCATTAATTCTTTTAGATTTTTGTTTGCAAATTTCGTTATATTTATCGTACAGCTACTGCATATTTAATGATAAACTCAGAATTTTCATTATTGAGCTTAAAATCTTGCTTAACTAAATCTAAAAATAAAATTAATTATTGAGCTTAAAATCTTGCTTAACTAAATCTAAAAATAAAATTAGTTGTTTTACAGTACTTTTTCGTCAAAATGAATATAATTTTGGACCAAAATAAGAAAAGTCAAATTCCCTTATATTTCGCCAAACTTTCCCCCTATTTTGAAAAAAGGTAGTTTCCCCCAAAACCTAGATTGATCCCTGTACATACTGTAAATATATCTATTTGGCACAATTTAAAACTCAAAATTCTTACTAACAACTTATAGAAAATACAACCATTTGCAACCATATTTTAGTACCAAATATCTTCTGTGAAATGTGCTAAAACATAAGCATGGTTGATTCATGCTACTATTGAAAAGCATCCAGTTGACTCTGGACTTTAAGCAAGTGAAACATCAAATCATCATTTTTTTTATAAGAAATCTTAAGAGATAATAACAAAAAGACATGTGC
Organism: Argopecten irradians; assembly: GCF_041381155.1. NCBI lineage: Eukaryota > Metazoa > Mollusca > Bivalvia > Pectinida > Pectinidae > Argopecten > Argopecten irradians. Next base: position 41,921,420 of record NC_091140.1, on the reverse strand, counting down.
TTCAATCCCAAGAGTCTTATCTGATTTTTGTTAGTCCAAAACTTTCAGTGAATGCCCTGTGAATCTGATCCTGATGGTCCATCTTCCTGCTATTACCTGATTTCGGCCGTGGGGATGGCCTCCGAGTTGACCGGTACCTGGACACCCTTCTCCCAGTCCTGTTTCCACTGGTCAGAGATGAGGTGGTAGCTTTCTGCGTTCAGAGGCTCCGAGTCAGCCAGCTTCATAGCACTAATCAAGTCTTTTCTGAACAACTGTAATGACACATTGGATCTTTCTTAATTATCATTCAATCGCTGGGAAGAACATCCTTAATTCATCTTAAATTCAATCACAGGGAAAGACATCATCTAAATTCTTAGTAAATTCAATCTCAGGGAAAGACATCATCAAAACTCATAGTAAATTCAATCTCAGGGAAAGACATCCTTAAAATTCATAGTAAATTCAATAGCAGGGAAAGACATCATCAAAATTCATAGTAAATTCAATCTCAGGGAAAGACATCATCATAAAATATAAAATTCATAGTTCAGAATCATCAAAATTCATAGAAAATTCAATAGCAGGGAAAGACATCATCAAAATTCATAGTAAATTCAATCTCATGGAAAGACATCCTTAAAATTCATAGAAATTCAATAGCAGGGAAAGACATCATCAAAATTCATAGAAAATTCAACTGCTGATAACGACATTATCAAATTCCATATTCAATTCTAGAAGTATAAACACAATAACATTCATACCTGAACAAAGTACTCCAAAGAGGTACCCATGGAAAGCTATTTCATTTGGTTTTGTATATTACTAATTTCTTGCATTGAAATAAGATAAGCATAACCTGAAGAGTAGATTCATGAGAATTCTACCTTTCACAACAAAAGGTGCTGGTAGAATAAGTGTGAACGATTATTTTCTACTCATACAGGTAACCAAGAGTTTTAAATTCGTAAAATACACAGCTTGATATAGCAATTAGTACTGCCAAAATGTACCACACCTTTTAAAAGGATAGACAATTCAAAAATAAACAAAGGCCAATAACTCCTATTTGGATCTCACCTCAGCAGGTTTGTTGTGGGAGGAAACACTTGGGCTACGTAACACTTTGCCTCCGGCTTTACTGCAGTTGGCTGGAAAACAAATTAAAGAACTTGTTAAATTTATACATTCATTAAGCATTGATGTCACTATTTTTTTAATTTCATCAGGTTATGAAAGAAATTTTGTTTGCAAAGTGTGTGAATCCAAATGTCGGCTTGGTGTAACACATACTGCATAACATGATATATTTTTTGTGTACTTATTCCAATTTCATTACTAATGTATTGGTTAGAAAGTTTCATCACAAAAAATATTTCATGTTTTACAGAACAAAAACTTTATTTGAAGGAAGTACATCACTATCTCCAAACAACACAGAAAAATCTGTATGGTTGGGAGAAAGAAAGGTATCACTTGTTTTCAAATTTTGGTAAAATCTTTATTGCGTGAACTTGCTTCATTCTTAAATCAGGTTTCATTTTTTTTATCACCATTTGTGTTAAATTAATTCATCATATGTTTCAAATAAAGTTGTTTCAAAACATTTTGTAGTGCATTTTGAGGCCACTAAAAGGACACATTCCCAATTCAAAATTGCCATAGCATATGTTTTCCCATTGGTAACCAAATTTCCTAATTGATATTAAGATCAACAATTTATGTGCAGATATGAAATAATTAAATATGGAAGAAGATTATCAAACATAAATGATTTCTATTGAGAAATATGAAGTTACAACATGCTAATTAATAATAAATATCATCAGAATTTCAATATTTCAGATTCCCGGGACCCATTTTTCAGACTAGATGAAATATTTACCTTTGCTTTTTTCCCCATCCTGCACCTCTTTCTCCTCCTCATCCTCTTCATTATCTGGCTTTGGTTTTTTAGAAACGCCATCTGGTTCTAAATCTGGTTCAAAAAAAAAAAAAAAAACATATCCTTTCAACATATTCTTGTTACAATTTTCTCAAAAAGACCACTTTGACTTTGGTTCAAATAATTTTAAGGGACCATAACTTTATGATCTCATAACAGACATTTTCAAAGTTTTTTTTTTAAAAAGGCTTTCAATCTCAATTGGGTGTTCAAAAAATAAATGTTTAATAATAATTAAATTCTGTTTAGGATTTAATAACTACTTAGAGCAGTTTTATTTCATTAACCACTTACTAAAGTACATGTAATAATAGTTCTTCTAATTATCAAAATCCAAATGGATATCAACCTTTTAAGATATCAAACACATACCTGGACTTTCGTCCCGGAATGGACGTTTACTTTTATTCGGTGGCATTCCTGTCCTCCTGAAATAAGTTTTATGTCATTAAAATAAGGACTTCCTAAAGGGTTTCTTTCATTCTTTTGCTTCCAAAAATAACATTTGTAATTCTGATTAATAAAAAGATGTAACATTACAAACTAGGGCTGTTACGAGTACGGTTATGGGTCGGGTTGGGGATGTAACCGGGTCAAAAAATGTGTACCCAGGTACCCGTCAAAATAGGACAATTCGTCTGGATGTACGTAAACAAGTCTAGAACTTATATTAAAAGTATTACAAAATCCAACTCATTTGTTTTGTTTTCACTCACCAAGGATGACACCTTATCTTTTCACAACATTTTCACATGCAACATTGTTCCAATTTTTATTTCTCATGATTGATCCGAGAACAATCTGCTTGACACACATGTGCACTTAAATAGGTCATACTATAGCCATATCCCATAACACTAGAGACGGTCCGAATGAAGACTATGTCACATGATCGGAAGGTTTCCGGTTGTGCAAAAACAATTCCTCTCGGACTGGTATATGCTACACTGACACTTTATGCCTTCTCATTAGCAATTATGAATGTCCAATAGAAATGAAGTAGACAATTAACGGCTGAAGCTATCTTTACTGAACTCACATATGATTTCATCGAATATCCATCGATCAACTGATTTTCCCAAGCAGCAAACATAACGTAACCCAATTTGTTACAAAAGCAGTAGATCTGTGTCGAGTACCCAGGAACGGGTCGGGTACTAAAATTTGGGTACCCGGGGACAAAATTTAGTACCTGTGACAGCCCTATTACAAACCAAGATGGGGCTTTGAAAGTCAAAATGCAAATAGTTCCACACATGCACATTTTAGACATCCTTGTGGGAAAATATTTTTCTGTGAATATACAGTGTAGAGATCTACTAAATGATAAAGATAAACGTCAATCATACTGACCTTAAATACAGACCCAGTGCTATACCACAATATAAATAACGTTGATGGCCCTTGGTCTATTATTTAATGCAATAGTTCTATTTTCAGTCAATGGCAGTTCATGATAATTAAATAACATTTGTGTGTACAATGTAAGTATATAGTGATTTACCTGTATTATGTATTTTTCAAATAGTTCTCTGCTGATAGATCACATGGCATCGCTATCTACCGATATCTGAAAAGAAACAAAAATATAAAAGTTAATTAATGTGAGTTGAAGCGTATTTTGTGTGACGAAACCAAAAAAATCTGGAAATCCCAAGTCTGAACATTGTATTTTAGTATACATTCTTATACTTGCTTCTTAGAGAAGGATAATTGTTTATTTCTACCTTTTCCAATATTTCCATAAACACGGTTAAAATTTTTCCCAATTTCCTACTTTTATCGCACAAAAATTCCCAATTTTCACCAGGTGGCAATTTCCCAAAATACCCAGGAAAAACACTGGTTTATAAGGTGGGACTCAATGGTTGGACCATTTATAAAAGCATTTATTTCAGCACATAAATATATACAAACGGACATGGAAATTTTCATACAGGCCTAAATCCTCGATACTTCAAGGGTGCCAATCATTTACAATCCCTACATGTACACCCCTGGACAATATCATAGTAAAACTGGAGACAACAGGTAATGAAGTCATTTGATGTGTATCAATAGAGCTGTATTACTGTACACTTTGCATAACTGACTGTGTGGCTTTGAAGTTGGGTGTCGCTCTCCTTGTAGTCTTCAAAGAAATTTTTGCAGGCCTGAGATTGGTTCAGATTTGTTCCCCTAAACTCAGTTTTACTATGAGATAGTCCAGGGGTGTGGAGATCGTAGGTGATCGGAACCCTTGGAGTATTGAGGATGACGGGTCTATGACTGCTTTGAGAAACGAAAACAGCCTAGTTAGTATTCAATCAAGCAAGAAATCAAATCACTGAGGCAACATCCTTAGAAAGTTTTCATTTCAACTTCAAGTAGATAGTAATTTTGTAGAAATTTCATCAACAATCTCAAGCACAAAATTTTAATACCAACAGGTCATGTGGGATATTATGATTTTATTACCAACAGGTCATGTGGGATATTATGATTTTATTATGTACTTCATTATGATCAGTAATGATTTTTAGTCATTAAACATTTTAACTCGCTTTTCAAGGAGTTATAAAAATCATTTTGAATATCCCGCCTTTTCTTGCGTCATTAGTAGCAATGCTCAACCATATTTTTTTTATGACTTTATGCAGTCAAACTGTATCTAATATTGTTTGGCCTTGTCTTTCTGATCACAACACAGCAAACAGATTGAAAATTGGATGAAAAACGAATTTTTTATACATTTTTGAAAAAACGAAAATCCAACCTCCCAAAACTGCTTTTTTGTTAAATTTGAAAAAAACATGTACCTCGCTCATCCTCGGAAGTTAAATAGGATTTTGCTATTACTTTTTGCATATATATATGCCAACTGCAATGTTCTACTAAAAAGCAGATCATTCTTTCATTTTTTGCAATGTTCTACTCCAAAGCAGCCGGCGAGGAACTTATGTTTATAACATCCGATGAAGTTGCAGGGCAAGGGCTTGGTGGGAGTGTGACATCACTGTCGCTCTCAAATAGGTCTTGTGAAAATGGATTCCTACCAGGCATAACATAACCATAATCCATAATCATTTCTGTTTACATGAATCATACATTTGGAGACTTTTTATAAGATATTTCATTGCTGAATGCTATAACAACAATGTATGTAATACTTGGCTGTCTTTCATATCAATCAAAAGAAAAGCAATGTTGGTATTAAAAGCATAAATTGCACAAAGTACATGTATATAAAACATAGTGGTTTTAGGGACATCCATACAGATAAAATAACCAGGAAAACTAATCACCTGCTTTCTAAAATCATTTACCTTCGTGTTGTTTTACGTTCCTACCGACCCTCTTTTTTTGCAAGTTAATGGGAACACAGTTTTTTTTTTATTAGGCCTAAAAATATACAAAACAACAATCTAAATGGACAACTATAACCCCTTCCCTTGTTTTACATTCCCCCCATATACACTCTTTCAAAAGGGTTGTTGTTGTTGCAAATTTTCTGAAAAGAAATTACTTTATAACTATTTGTTTACGTCCAGCACTTTTTCATTTACATGTACTTCATTAACCCCTGCTCTGGCTCTGGCACTGCTTCCAAAAGTGGTTTCTCTGGTTAAAAAAATGCTATGGTAAACGTTTAAATTTGTTAAAATAGTGTTAAAATAACTTAGATTTATGTATTTGTAAACTCAAACGGACGGTTTCCATATAAAACTGTCGAGAAAATAGAAAATTATGTGTGCCTGGTGTTTGAACGAGCTCTTGACACTTCGAAAGGCCGCCATTTTGGAATTAAGCGCGCCTACTGTCATTGACCCCATCTCGAAAAAAATATACATTTTCGTATGTTTCCCGGGATTGTCAAATGTATTATTATATACTAAAAAATACAGAAATGGTTAAATATTACAACTAGAACAGTAAGGGCATTTGACTCGGCTGAATTCAAGGAAGTAACAGTATTTCAATTTTTCAATAAATCGCCGTATCTTACCCCTCTGCCATTTCTAACATATAAAGTGAGGTTAAACCACAAGGATTCCGAATGAACAGATTGGTGTCACTTTTGCGTTTGTAAAGAACAGTTAGGACACATAAATCTTCCGGATAGTAAACCCATTATTTAGGGTACGTGTTTTCAAGCGTTTCGGAGATACCAAGACGAGTTACCTGCCCTTTGGTTGAGCATCGCTATCATTAGGCACCTTGCATATATCATCGGAATTATTTTTCAGATTTAATTTGTTTTCAGTCACGTCGGTAATCGTTTCTATCATAATACATACACCACCATTCAGCGACCTTATACCATCTTTTATACATCAACTCATCACTGGTTTACAGTGATTGTTTACTCACTTAAACGTCCGATTTTGTGCAGGAAAGCAAAAACACGCGTAGATCTTGGCGGTCTTCCAAAAAACAAAATCGATGAGTGACCAATATTTCAAAAGGCAGTTATCTGACCATATGTGATCTGTCCCGAATGCAAAGCACCATTGCAATTTTATGATAAATAGCGAAAAGGATAAATATATTTTCAACAACAATCTTACGATTTCGTGGAGACGTTAGATTTGCGAAGCGACAACATTACATATTCATACACCGATCTATATGGTTATCTTACCTCTTATTGAACAGGACGGATTACTGTATGAAAGATAATCTTGCACTGATTACAGTGAAACATCAATTACGATCCTCTCTGTTAATTATACAGAATAAATAAGTATAAATTGTACATTGATTTGGCGCCATCATGGAGAAATTTCTCAAAACCAGGTTAGCGAGATCTCAACGTGAGTTTAGACGAGACCATGATGTAGAGATAGCATTTTAGTTTCGTATTCTGTAATGGCAATACAGAGAGTTGTCGTTCTTTACACACACAATTTTCTGGAAGAGAGTCCCAATGTATCTGATACAAATAAATAAAAAATCTTTAAAATGAAGAAGAAGAAGAAGAAAAGAAAAAGAAGAAGAAGAAGAAGAAACCCAAACAAATAAATATGTGAAAATCATAACTGCCAATATGAAATATGATAAGAAGTGAATACTAGCAGAATAGTCGGCAGTTGGAAATAGTGTTAAAGACCCACTACCTTGCTTTCCGTAACGGCCTTTAATTTTTAAAATGTTAATGTAAAACGAGATCGATAATATGTAGAGTCGCAAAAGTTCATCCCGAAAAAATTCCGTGGTACTATATCCTATATGGAATGAAGTACTTATTACGCATGCACCAAATGTAAAATAACTTATTTTACATTATTTTCTTGTGTTAACTAGACTTATACATATAAGATTAAACACAAATTATTGTTCAAATGATGAATATCAATGTTAAAATGTCGGAACTAGGCTGGCCGCTTTCATTTATTCGGAACAACCGGTTCGGCCGTTTGTTAAAGTAATTATTTAAAGTATAAATCATCATTGACTTGCAGTTTTTGATACAAGTTTTATGAGGGCTTTGTCAAGGCTCGTTTGAAATAATTTGAATCGCCAGATCTGTCTTTTAATTCACAAACGAACAACTAGAGGTCCAACCAGTCAAGCCGTATAAACGAAAACGACCTTACCAGTCAAGCCGTAGTGTTCAAAGATTCTATATGTAACCTCATTCATATTTGAGAGTTGCCAGTCGAAGTGATGTTAACCGGCGCGTTGACTAGCTGTGGCACCAACAGAGCGTAACAAAGGAATCTCCTATCATTGCTACAATCCTGATTAACTACGATTTTTTAATTAAGAAATATCACCATAAGGATATCAACTCTATCATTTGACGAAATTTGGTATTTTTTTTAATTGAATATATTACGAAAACATAATGGGACTTTAAAACTAATTAGTACATAACGTGACTTTTTCTTGCGTTTTCATTGGCTCAGCCACCGGGCACTATTTAGCCATAGTCCCGGGACTATGGTTTCACGCCGGACTATAGTTTGGCGCGCTTTTAATTACGAACGTCATATTGACGAAAATGACGTCACTGTCGCTATCTGCGCTGTTCACTGGCAAACAAGCTATGTGCGGACGACGTGACTTTTTTTCAGCGTTTTCATTGGCTCAGCCCTCAGTCACTATTTAGACATAGTCCCGGGGCGGGACTATGGTTTGGCGGATTTTTTGTTACGAATGTCATATTGACGAAAATGACGTCACTGTTGCTATCTGCGCTGTGTGCTAAAAATACATGTCACGGTTTGGAAAATTGAATGCTGACGAATTTACAACAGAACAAAAAAGCAAAATATACGGTGGCTGATTTATGCCATTTCGTCTTTTCGCCCTGAAAAGACGAAAAGTCAAACACGAAAAGACGAAAGTGATGCACGCTAATTTGCGCCTTTAATTTGCGTCTTTTCGCCTTCAAAAATCTTGTTTTTCGTCTTTTCGGGGCAAAAAGACGAGATTTAACAAAACCTAAATTTCGTCTTTTCGCCCCGTGTATCACACTCGTTTTTTCGTGTTTTATTTTTCGTCTTTTCGCCTCAAAAACACGAGATACAGAGATGTTTAAATTTCGTCTTGTCGGGGCGAAAAGACGAAATTTAAGGTTTTTTCATTCTCGTCTTTTCGGGGCGAAAAGACGAAATGGCACAAATCAGCCACCGTATTATTGAACTGAGCAAGCAACGAAATGAGTATTTTCAATGGTTTCTGCCTGAAATTTATCTAGACGTCTCCGACCATGACATTTCTAAACGTTAGACGCACTCGTTTAAAAAAATGTTATAGGTGATCGTGCATAATTGTTTGTCCTATTATTTATTTCATTTTTTTATGTACTAAAAAACATTATTGCCTTCTTCTGAGGGTACTATGGTCTTATAGTGGTGTTTTGTGATGGCATAGTAACCCTTGTCTCCAGCTAGCCCGAATATGCCCCGTTCTACTTTTCTCTCATCATCTACAACGGAGACAATGGCATGACGTCATAATAGATACATTATGTAAACACATCTGTGACGTCACATGTCTGTTGCTAAACTGCTTAGCAATCCCTGAAGGCGGAGTTTATCAATCTCTTCCAATATTTAGCGTAAAATCTTGCGCTCACGATGGATACGGTGGATAAACGTCTATTGCTAACGTGGTTAGCAATGGTTGGTACCATGCATCAAGCCCCAGCAATCTACCGGGATCTCATATGGTAAGTTGTAGCATTTTTTTCTTGTTATTTTTTTTCTATCAACGCTCCAATATGAACATTATTTACTTCGATCTCTTACAACTTTACAAATACTGTTTTTGCTAGGTACTGAAGTTGACGTACATGTATGATATCATTTGATTAAAAAATATTCTGTTTCAGTGAGGAGCCCGAGTTGGGGTTTGCCATAAAAATGCTGTACCGTCTTACCGGAAGTGAGGTTGAGAGAGTTTGCCCCGCGCCATGTGATATCATATGGGTAATTATTGCATGTCATTTAAATGGTACATTTTGACTTGAGTTAAGTTTACTGTAAATTATTTTAATAGTGTATTATTGAGCTTTCCCATTCATTTGCCTTTCCAAATCAATTAAAAGCTAAACTTTTGTTTGTATGGATTGAAAAGATCGATATGCTGGGTCAACATTTGTTTTCCGCATACTTGACATAGTATTTTCTGAAATCAAAAAAAAGCAATCTAGTCTTGCGTGTTTTACTGGCCTTTTCCTCCTCCAATTAAACCTTTTACACTCCCATAATTGAGCCATATATTTTGATTCCGTTATTAAGGGTTACAGAATATGGCAGTTTTACTGAAATAATAATGTTATAATTCAATTCATTCATTAAGCGCATCGGAGAAGAAGCGTTTTGGAACGTACTTTGCGTCTTGATGACGATGCTGTTGACATACGCAACATCAATTGGCGAAAGTGCCAAAAAGAAAATCAAAGAATACAGAGACTGGAGGGCTCGTAAGTAATACTATCCATCTATAATAATTTGTGTAACAGTGAATTGCTATCATGTGTTATAGCATTCGCGTCGATTAGGTACGCATTTCGATACGTAAACGACATATTTCGAGACGAACATTTCGCTGAATCGCCGAAATGACATCTTTGGTAAGCTTCTGGGCTTGTTTGATGTACGTTGATGCTTTCTTCAACTGGTATAGTACTATACATGCGCGTACAATTTGTTTAAAACTTCCGGTTGCGTTAAAAGGTGTCTATATTTGACACTTGGTAAGCGTTCGTTAGTTCCTGTAATATTGATTTTGTACATATACGGTACATCATGGTGACCCTATTGGGTGTTAAAATAACCTCTCCATTTAAAATGTTAGTGGCTGTTTAACAGTTCATACTACCACTACACAGTTCAGTTGACTAACTCACTAGTAGAACGTTGGTTGAAAGGTTGGGTGGTTGACCCACAATTTGTTCAGTCTGGATTTGAAGCAATTAAGCGTTGGCGATGTAACCACTTCCTCTGAGAGCGAGTTCCATGTCTTAATTATTCGATTACTGAAGAAATTTGAGTTTAGCCTAAATCATTTTTTGAAGAGTTTTTCGATTGTCCTCTAGTTGCTATACCCGTTAGTTCTCTGAACATAGTTGTTTGATCCAGAATGTCTATTTTGTTTAAAATCTTGTAGACTTGAATCACATCTGCCCTGTTTCTTCTATATTCTAACCTTGGTAGCCCGAGTTTCTTGATACGCTCTGAATACGATAAGTTTTGAATTGATGATATCCTTTTAGTTGCTCTTCGTTGTACGTTTTCCAGTGCAATTTTATAACGTGTCAACATTGGTGACCAGATTGTAGCTGCGTATTCCAAATGGGGACGAATTAAAGTTTTGTATAGAGTAATAAACATGGTCGGACTCATATAGGTGAAGGTGCGGAACACTATTCCCAACATCCTATTCGCTTTTAAGGCTGCTGCATTACATTGTGCTGTGAATTTGAGTTGGTTGTCTATAGTGACTCCAAGATCCTTTTCCATGGTTACTCGAGAGATAGTAGTCGTGTTGCCTTGTGTTGTAAGGGTGTAATTGTGGTTTCCCAGATTGTTTCCAATTTCCAAGAATTTACATTTGTCTGTGTTTAGGCTCATTAACCATGTCGACGTCCAGTCACACATTTTGTTGATATTTTCTTGCAGCTTAGAACGGTCATCATCTGATGTGATTTTTGCTGATAGTTTAGTGTCATCTGCAAATAGCTTTATTGTTAACGTAAATTAGGAATAGGATTGGTTCCAGCACACTCCCCTGTGGTACGCCACTGGTGACGGGTAGTTCTGTTGATAGTTGACCATTGACTGTGACACTTTGAACGTTGTTGCAGTTATCCAACTTAGAATTTTCCCTCCAATACTGTAGCTTCTCAATTTGTGGATAAGAAATCTGTGTGAAACCTTGTCAAACGCTTTACTAAAGTCTAAGTATATCACGTCGATGTTACTTCCTGAGTCTAGTCCACTATACCAATCTTCAAGTGTTTCTAATAATTGTGTAATGCAAGATCTTCCTGGCCTAAACCCATGCTGGTGTGGAGTAAAGAGATTGTTGTTGTCCATATGCTCAAGAAGAATATCTCTGATTATTCGTTGCATAATGTTTGATGGTACTGAGGTTAGGCTGATGGGCCTGTAATTATTGGCTTATTTTTTGCTCCTTTTTTGAAAATTGTTGTAACTATTGCTCTGTTCCAATCTTTTGGTAATGTTGATTCATCGAGTGATTTCCTGTAAATTATGGATAGAGGTTTTTTGATGACATCAGCAGTTTCACAAATGAATTTAGGGTGTAGATTATCTCGTCCAGGAGATTTATTGGGGTTAATTCTTTTAATTGCTTTGAGGACAGTTTTTTCGCTTATGTTGATATCCGTCAGTACGCTGTTGACTTGTCTTGGAATAACCACTGGCAATGGTAGATCCCCGTCATTAACGAAGACACTGGCAAAGAAAGTGTTCAGGACAGTCGCAGTTTCTTCGTTATTTGTTGTAATTGTTCCGTTTCCGGCTTCGATACTCCCTATCGTTGATTTAGTCTTGGTTTTGGATCGGACTCGGGACCAAAAAACTTTCGGATTTGTTTTGATTTTCAGAGATAAATCCTCTTCATACTTATATTTTGATTTTCTAATGATTTTTGTTGCATTGTTACGGGCTGTTTGGTAGCTTTGGAAGTTCTCAGGAGTCTTGATATTAAGGTATTTGTACCATTTTCGTTTTTTCAATGCTATTGCTGCACGAGCTTCCCTGTCAATTTCTGGATTGTGTGGTCGACTGGAGTGTTGTACCCTACTCACTGGTATATGTTTTTCTATAATGGTTTGGAGATGTTCAGTAAAGTACGTCCAGGCGTTCGCAATACCATCTATATTGTTTAGGAAGTCACAGTCAATGATGTACAAATCTTCCTTGATAGCTTCATAGTCTCCTCTCTGGAAATTTAGCTTCCTCACATTGATGTTATTGTTTACCGGATTGGTGTAGCAGATCATTTTAAATATGATACCCACATGGTCGCTTTTGCCAATACTGTCTAGGTACGTGATGTTTTCTATCATTTCCTCCTCATTTGTGAATATTAAGTCTAATAGAGATGGGATTTGTTTCTCCCGAAGTCTTGTTGGTTGTCTTAGATGTTGATGCAGGAATTTGTTCCTAATAGTTTCAAGAAATTTACTTGCGGGGTTGTTCGGACCTGCCATTGATATTTGAAGTTCCCAATTAATTTCCTTGTAATTTAAATCTCCTAACAGCAATATATGGGTTGGTTTGTTGTTGTCTATCCCATCAATAATTCTGTTCAGAAGCATGTTGTTTTCTTCAGTGCTATTCGGGCTCCTATAGATACAACATATATGAAGGATGTCTCTGTTTTGTAGCTTGATCTCACATTTGACATAATCTAGACAATGGTGTTCCTTAATTTGTTCTGCATTCAGATTATTGGTAATAATGGTTCCCCGCGATTCACTACTTCCGAGGTATGACGTGTACCCGTCAATGTTGTACAAAGCTGTGTCGATAGGTAACGTTGTAAACTTTGGGAAGATTTCAGTCAGGCATATGATTCCAGGTTTTTCTCTAGAAATGAGGTTTTCCAATTCAAGTTTTTTGGTAGTGGTTAGAGTATCCACATTTGAGTAGTAAATTTTGATGTTTTGAATTGATTCGGGGGCTGATTTTTCCTTGTTAAAACTGATAAAACTGGTCTCCTAGTCTGTTTCCTCCCTATTGCCAGGAGGAGGCATTGCTGTCATCTCTAAGTTTTCATTATCAACATGTGTGTTGTTGTAGATCAGGGTTTGTTCGTTGTCGTCATACATAGTTGTGTTGTGGTAGGCTGAGTAGCTACTTGTTTACGGATCCACGCTCATCATTCTTGCCAGTATTGGACTAATTGGTAATTTGGCATTTCCACTGTTACTGGGATATCGATGAGGATTTTGTTGAGTACTCATCATGGTTGGTTCAAAAAAATTGGTACAAGTAGCACCAGGGCAGCAGAATGCTTGACAATGACATGTTTTGTGGTCCTTTTGAACCTGTCTTTGGGTTTGGCATGGGTCGGGATGGGCCTGTGGCGGAGCATTCCCCACGCATCAGGTTACCTTCCCTTCCTATTGCCAATAAGACAGTGTGATCATTTTCTGGTTCCCTTGGTATAGTTGGAATAGGTGGAGTTGGTCTTTTATCCTTTCTTTTGTTCTTTCTTTCTTGCCTCTGTTCTCTTGTTAGGTCCCTGGTTAGGATCACTTTCCTAAAGGGTCCTTGTAGTGTGTCTTTGATTGTATGCGCCTTCTGGAGGAGATGTTTTCTTTGTTTCTTATCTTTCATCACTAGGACAGTAGGCCTGATGTAGTTATTTTTTGGTTTTCCCATTCTGTATATTGCGGCTTTATTCAATTCCTCTACCCCTAAGGCTAGACATATATGTCGGATTTGATCCTCATCCTTTGTCTTCCTTGATTGTGGACTTTCTTCGTTGGATGGTTCAGGAACATTAAACAATATAAGATTAAATTCTTTGCTTTTCCTTTCCTCAAGTTCTTTCATCCTGTTATCCACTAATTTGGTTACATTGGTTTTCATAGTGGTTTCAATGGTAGATTTAGTTTGACTAATCTCTCTTTGAATGGTGAGTTTAGTGTCCATTTCCAACTTGGTTATTCGTGTATCGATACCAGTAATTCTCTTTTCATTGGACACGTATAGTTCCTTAATTGACTTATCAATTTTGTCGAGGGTGGGCTGTACCCGGATACAGGTTCTACACTTGTAGGCTATTCCTGTTGATACACTGTTTACCTTGTGGTAGACTTCGTCTGGTACTTTGGTACACTGTTGACAAAAATTTTGCATGCAGTTCTCACACTCTAGATGTTTAGTGTTTGTGTTCAGGGGAAGATCACATTTAGCACAAAAATTGTTAGTGTCATTAAGACCCCTCTTCCTTTTGTTTTGTGTAGATTCACTGTTACATATATCCAGTCTCTCTGTACACTCACTTTCGTTATCCATATTTGACTTTATGCTTGTTACTGACATTGCTCCTTGATAAGTTTTGTTACAACTTTGCGTAGCCAGTGTTTAGTTTATGTCTCCCCTGGATGAATACCATCATATAGTAAGCTGTACGAGATACGCTTGGTAACACGACTCTTATTGCTTTTCCTAGTAGTTGTTAGATCCTCGTTGAATTTAGGTGCAAGTGTTCCCAGTCCAGTATTGAGAACGCGAATTCCATTGTTTAGTTCATCAATTTCCAGCTGCAGGGTATTAGTACTGTTTATAAACAGTTTTCCATCCTGGTGCCCCTTGGATTTGTTCCATAGGGTTATGGAGTAATATGGACACTCTAATATAACAATTGACAGTTTCTCTCCATGCTTTTGTTTCAAAGGAGTAAGCCGATTTAGTTGCTCAAGAATGTCAGAGGGCGAGACTCCAGTATTAATATCCAACACATTAGCGGTTTTTCTGGTTAGATCGCATGTTCCACACCAAAGTGCAATTAACACAGTGCCACGAGACAGAATATAATCCAGATTCTCAATAATATGATTAATTAGAAATCTTGTCCCACCGGGATACACATGCCATTCAATAGATTTTTCGGTGTCGTTCCTATAGTTAACCTGATTACGAAGTTGTCTCCCTTTACTATCTGAGATAACAACAAGTCTTCGGGTAGACCGGATATTGTTTATCTCTGTGTCAGTTTTTTCTAAATATTTGTTTAGCCTAGCTATACTCATTTAGAAAGTCATAAAGGTTCCAGGTATATAGATTTTTGTTGGTTAGTGATTCAGTTTCGTCTTTGATGCCTGGACCAGTCTATTCACGTGAACATAGTTCAGTAATCGCGTGTTCCCTTCCTTCACGTTTTTTCTTCACACTGGTGTTATAGATGGTAACTGTACATAGTGTATGAAATGCTTAAATTAGCTAGTATGAATACAAAATACATTAGTGTACATGAACTAAACGTATTTTATTATTATGTAGTCCGTTTTCGCGGGGGCCCGTCATGCAGAAGACATGTTAACACGATTGTTGGATTTAACCTGATTTAACCTGATCGCAAATCGTTGGTAGCTGGAATCAGCCGCGCTCACATAACTTTAGTTACATAATTGGATATGTTTTAGACTTTCCAAACCATTTATACAGCCAATATTGTCGAATTTCTTCGTTGGTTCCTTCTTCAAATTTTCCTCGCGTCCGCCATTGATGCGCGCGCAACCGGATCAATGAAGAGCCTTCCCAAACATTTGACAAATATGTTTTGATATAATCTTACATAGGGCCAGTCCGTTGCCAAGATTGCGGCACCACTCCTTGCCAAGTGGAGAGAAAAACGCTTTGGAAACCGGTAGGATCCCGTAAGAGGGAAATGGCCAACCTCTCTCATAGGTCAAAGGCCATGCGCCTGTTCAGCGATGGCCTTGAGCTGTCTGTAATGCTCACAAAGGAACTGCCAGAGGATGAACTATATTGGCAGAGAAAATGTTATGACCAATTTGGAGAGGACCAAGTCAAACTCTTCCCTCGTTGCATCAGGAAAAAACTGGATTACTGGTATCCCATCCCACGCTAGGTTCGTATACATGTACAGTAGATCTAAATGATGTCCTTGAATAAACGTGTTATACTTCACAAGTGAATGATATTGCTGTTCTGTAAGCAAACTTTTATGATATATGTTTTGATTGCAGATTCATATCATCGTGGGAGGATGTCGATGTCGGACACAATTGGCACGGATATGGACTTTGATTTTGGATTACGGCTGATAGATTCGCTATCATTGGATTTTTTAAACAGTTTTTACTGATTAAGATCAACTATAATCTTTACCATTTTTGTCTATAAATTTTGGTTTCATTTCTGTATATCCTGTTAGATATAAACATCTTAATATATTATTGATTTAAGAAAATATCAATTGCAAAATTGTTTAAATTGTTTCTTTGGTATTTATCTTTATAGAAACCGTGATATCTGTAGATGGATTAAGCATAGGCTTTATTTCAATATTGTTTTCATTGATTCTATAAGAATCTTGATCATTGATGGCCTGTAAAAGAATTGTACAAATGCGTGTTGTATTGATGAATAACAACATTGTGTTTCGATGCCTTTCCATGTCTATTCGATTCTGTAGTTTTGTGTAACTGGATTGAGCAGGTTATATTTGGTTTGGTCGGATAACTTGAATGTTAGATTTAAATGCGTTTCATATGTTTGTGAAGGTTCTTTATATTTCCAACACTACGGAACTACCCCATTCTAAAGGAATATCACAAGATGATGAGTTACATCCCGATCTCACAAAAATGGACCAATCAATCTGAACGGAGAGGTCGAAGGTCATGCTTTCATCTAGATTTAGCTAGGTATGTAATTAACACGTGATGATTATATAACGACTAAAGTATTGATGATCAAATACATTTCATATATTTCATGGTGATTTTGATGTTGTTGCTGCTGCTGCAGCTGCTGCTACTGCTGATGATGATGCAATGTAAACATAAATTTTATCCTTTTCTTCTTTTTGCAGATGGGATCACATTATTGGGTGATCGGGCAAGACGACCTGAGTCTGAGTTCTCGCAAGGCCGTACGGCTCACTTATCCGATCAGGTGGTTTTTCCCCGGGTACTCCGGTTTCCCCCACCACACATAGAGCCTTCGCAAACATTCTTTCTATTTCTATTCTTTCATACTTTGTTCATCTCAACAGTCGCGATTACATTGATAATTAAAATCACATCGCAATTAATCCTTTAGAGTTGTGTTAATGAATCGCATTGTAGTGGGTAATTGACTACGTCATAATGGTCATTTCCAGGGTAATTGTTATTGATGGTGGAGAAGTAAATTCGCATTTAGATTGCCTATATCTGTATTGGTCGTTTGTAATAAAATGTACTGATTACAAATTGTAGAATGTTCAAATCTCGTCTAGCTTATGTGTTGGGATATATATGCAACAGTCTTTCCTATAATTAAAATACAAGATATAGGTAATGTAAAAAAATCAAATGTCTAAATCCGAGTTGGCTTTCTTTACCATTCAATAAACATTACAACTTCGAATTCCACACGGAAAGAAGGATCCCTGAGGGAACTTGCAATTGACGCAAGCAAACACGTGGACAGCTCATATCAAAGGTAATGCTCGCTACGTTCAGCAGAACGATATAGGATTAAGGTGTTCTAACAGAAATGTATTCAAACTATATTCCAGGTAATGCTTAAGGTTCCGTTAACAACACATCAATCACTGGTGGTACCGTTATCGATCTCTTAAACAAAACCCATTTGACGATTTCGGTAATTATACGTTTATATATACCACAATTAGCGACTGAGTCAAATTGCGACTGAGTCAAATTGCATTTCATTTTACTTTGGTTGGTTGAGTTTTAAATAATGAAAACGTCTAAACATCTGCACAAACTCGTCGAGATCTTTCAAATGTAAAAATAAATGCCGAAAAGATGGAATCATGTACACCAGTCTGGTCGCCGTCCACGTGTGTCTGTCTGTACAAGAATGTCTATTGTGTAGTGTTTGTGTGTATACGTGACTTTCCGTCCGTCCGGTCCGGCTTTCTGAACGTACAGGCGGATTGACGGAGAGAGGCAAAGGAACGAACGGACGAATAGACAGACATCCATTCTAAATAGACAAACAAATGGACGGACGGACGGATAGACAGATACAAGGACTGCATTTCGTTTTTGTAGTCCATCCGTACATATGTGTTTGTGTACATATGATCATCTCTCACTGTTACGGCGTCTCCGTCCATTCGTTGGTCGTCTCTATTAGTCACAAAGCTTGTTTTTTTTTCATCATTTTCTATAATTTTACGTGTAGAATAGAGGATATACGAGTCTTTTTAAAGATGAAAAAAAAACACTTGTATTTTTGTTGGAATCTGATGAGATGTTGTCTATACAAGGTAGCGGATGTCTTCATCGCTATTTCGGACATGTACAAGTAGGAAAGAATGAGTGGTTCACTCCGTACCTAGGAGGCGAATCTGGTCAGAATTTTCTATGACCAAGAGCAATATAAATACGTGGTCTTGCAGTCGTTTAAAAAAAGAGCCATCTCGTTTAAAGGTTACTTGGGTTAAGGACATTCATTGTATGTTGAAGATTACCCATTCTAACGAGCTGTTGGAAAGTGTGATGTTAAGACTTCCAGCTTCAAGATCACGAAACGGTCTTAAGTCTAAAACAAGTATAGACTTATTCAATAAAAAAAGACGTAAATAATCATTACGTAATATTTGATTGGCTAAGTCGTGATCCTTGAGCCTGCAGGACTAAACAACGGTACCCAGTAATGTATGACCTTGACTTTGTCGACATGATTGCTTTGCCCCAGAACCACACGTCTTCAGGATTGGAATTATACAACCGATAAATGAAAATAAACAAAAACATTCGATTAGATTAGTTTGAAAACTTTTTACTTATGATAAATCCAATTCTTGCACCAAATTATTGATATATATTATTAGAAACAATTCCGATTTCTGCAAACATCATGTGGCGATGCGTTGCTGAGAGCTCCAGACTTGTAGAACACTGTCAGTGTGTTCGCTAGAGATAAAATGACAATAGATTAGATCAGGGTAAAAGAAGTAATATCAACGATGTTACTTCGTGTTATTCCGAGTAACCTCGTGTTATTCCGGGCAACTTCGTGTTGTTCCGGGTAACTCCGTATTATTCCGGGTAACACGAGATCCTTACAAACGTATGTCAAAAGGATACAAATTACTGCAAATAGTGAACATGGGACAAAAAGGTAATCCTTACCGTTTAGAGATTGTCGAATTTTAAAAACAATTAATGAGTATACACATAGAAACAAACACGGTCACATAAAATTCACAATAGAAAATACAAGAAGACATAATGTAGGAAACAAATATGATAGATTAACAAGAGACCCCAAAGGGATCTTGGCGCCCACCAAAGAATGATCTACGTCTGACAATGGAAAGAGGGATCTTTTCTCTACTTTTTAAACTTTTACTACATATAAATAGCTTCATTTGAAATCAAACGGAATAAATGCGTAACCACTTATTTCAGTCAAACAACAATGGGTAAATTCTACTGAAAACTGTAACGGAATAAACTGTGGCATTCCTATATCAGAGATTATATAAACTTGATTTATCCGTTGCTATTAATTTCGTAGAACATTATCAGCTGTATGATATGGTGTTACAATTTCTCTCATACCTATAATTCAGGTTTATCCCATGCCATACACGTATGCCCCCTGTATTACATGATTATCCATGAAATTTAAATTTGTGACGTCACTGCATCAAAAACACTATTTTCTCGATATTTTCAGAGAGATTTGACTAAGATTAAAGCAAACAAAGTGATTTGGGTTAAAAATATCGTGAAATTTTCATGTATGGAGAATTGACTTGCAATTGCGGGTTTTGTTGAACTTATTTCTCAAAATAATGGGTTATAATAATTGTAAAATTGTAACAAAACGTCGAGGTATGAATAAAAAATACCTTTACACCCAGGATCACAAAATGTTATAAAACCCGCAGACAGCCACGGGTTATACCACATTTTGTGACCCTCGGGTAAAATATCTCTATCGTTCATATCCACATATGAAAGAGTCTTATAATAACATATGATGTAGATGTAAATCTTTATCAGGTAGGGCTTACCTGTCTCGTAATAGTCGTAGATTGTTACAGGGACCTCTTTTACTTTAGCTACAATACTGCTCCTAAATACCTGGATGGTAACACACATTGTCTTGTCGGTCACCTATAACAAGATTTTTGCATGTACAGGAAAGCAAAAGTTTTAGCGTTCGGTTAAATTTAACGTATTTAGCAGGCGATCAGAATCATACGAAAAGTTTCAACAATTATAAACTATTTATTCAAATGTAAATCACGAAAAGTAATCGCAGTGGATAATGTAGTATGATAACGTTATATTACGTTTGGGTACAGAAACTGCAATCAGAATAATACCTCCCACATATAAATAGTAATGAAATGACATAAAATAAAAAATAAAATAAAAAGAATATAAAAACTGTTATAATACACCTAAATAACACAATGACATTATTGTAGAAAACTTAGAAAACTAATGTATATCAAAATTCATCGCAAACGTCCGAATTCAAAAATATAAAAATAGCCTAAAGAGAAATTTACATGAAAAGTTTGTGGTTACTTCATTTGTGATTTGAACGTTCGACATGTTTTATATTAGTGGTTCAACCAGATCCCCATTAAAACAACGAAATATTCTACACAACGAACATTTTATGCTATATAAAGTATAACGCATTGAAAGATGCTTGCAAAATAATAAATTCAGATTTTTTTGAAAAGTCATACATGTAAAATGTAGATCATGTATTGTACATGTATATAAAGGACAATTAAGGATTTCATGAAATGTATCATATAAGATTCTTCAATTTAGCTTGTTACGAACATTTTCATTGGCTGAAAAATTTACTTTATCAGCCTATGAAGGAAAAAATGCGTCGCCCTTGAACGAGTTGGTTTGCTGATAATGCTATTATAGATAAACGAGTCCCAAAATGAATTTTGAATATTGAAGAGATTACCTTCAGTAAATTGAATAAAAAAGATTAACTTGAACGATGTGGAGAGTATGTTAAGGAAATATAACACAAAAATCTGAGTGTACTCTCATCATGAACCGGTTATTTAGAATACACTCAGTTTTTTATGTTATATCTCCATAATATAAAAAATCTATTCAACTTAATCCTTATAAACAGAGATTTCCCATATATACAGTGACTTACATAGTCAAAATACATCTCTATATTTTCTTCTTTCTGTTCTGCCCGTTTAAAAGTTGGTGCAGCATTTGTTTTTATTGTAGTAATATCCCCTTCCGTCCCCGTCGGAAAACCCACATCTAAAAGAGCCATTGTACTCTGCCCTTCTCGCAGCCACCTACAAAACAGAAAAATAAAAAAGAGACATAATCCCAGTGCAACGAACATTATCTAACTAAGGAAACTCTTTTGTGTTGTAGATTTAAATAAATCGAGAATTGTTGAGCCAGTTGTCCTCGAATGACGCAAATTTATTCAATCGTACATTTAACAACGTTTTAGGAAAACGACAGGAATGTGTTGAAGAAGACATATAGATCTTAAGTTTCATACGAGATTAATAAAACGATAATAAGAATCTATATAAAAAAAACACACACAAAAATCCTCGGAGTTTCAGGAAATCTTATTTGAAATAAACAAAAATTTAATACGTTAGAAGGTCTAAAAATAACTATAGATAATTTACCGGAAGCAAACATCCAGTTTGAAAACCTTCCATTGTTTCGTTTCTCAATGTAGTATTCATTGCAAAAGCTGGTTCACGTAGCTCTTCTTCAACGTTGAAAAATACAGAAACCTGGTTTAAAGAATATAGCATAGATATATGATATATAATCTTGCCTTTCATGACATTAAGATATCTAATAAGTATTATGAAGTAATTAAATTATAGCATAATAAAGATATCATAATGCAACAACTAATGTTGCTATAATGAAATGTTGGAAAGTTCTTGAACTTATTTGAAAAAAACACCATCTGCATTGTAATTTCGCCCACGACCCTCTTTACATTAGAATTTTCCTCAGATTATATACCGATTATTGAATCATTTACCTCCACTAAACAGATCCCCGTGCCTGTAGCACTGACTGTCAATTCCTGGGTATTGTTTACATACGGAATCTGTGTAAAGGAAGACTCGTTATGTTATTGTAACTCTGAGGGTAATTCTGATAATCAATTAACCTATCATTAGCTGCATCTTTTTTTGGCCAGAACAAACACAATCATGTTTTTGAAAGCATTTAAGATTAAGACATTGTCCCGTTTTCATAATGAAGATTTATCATGTTCTCCTTCAAATATCGATAGATACAACTTAAACTATACAATTTAGAAAGTAAATTCAAGTTTAATTTAGAATTTATATAGTGTACAATTCTTTAAAGATGCTCCGCCGCCTATTTTCATCATTTGAACAATAATTGGTGTTTAATCGTGTATATATATATGTCTAATTAACACCAAAAATAATATAAAATAATTTATTATGTCTTTGGTGCATTCGCAATCAGCACTTCATGCCATATAGGATATAGTGCCATGGATATTTTTCGGGATGCAATTAATTATTTTTGAAATTTTTAACTTGAAGTAAAATTAGAAGCTCAAACTTTTCAACGATGGTAATGGTGCAAAGTAAGTAACTTTTGTAACTGAAGAAAAAATACTAGATCGTCTGCTGCTGTTTTTTGACAGTTAAAAATATCATTTGTCAGCGGTGGAGCATCTTTACATTAATATTAGACCTTGCTCTGTATAGAATTTCGAAAATTTATCCATTGGGAATTTGAAAATATACAGTATGTAACTTCATATATATATAATTCGTACATGTTCTTATCTTTTCTCCTAACAAAGAAACTCTAAGCTTGTTTTCTGTCGTGAATTCTCATTGGGATTATGACGTCATAGTCAATGGTCTGACGTGACGTCATATCTATATAGATATTTTTAATATCGATGAGCATCCTGAATATCAATATGAGGCCTGATTTGCAGTAATGCTGAATAGTCGTAATACTGAATAAGCGAAATGCTGAATAGGCGCAATATTGAATAGGCGAAATACTGAATAGGGGCAATACCGAATAGGGGCAATACTGAACAGGCGCAATGTTGAATAGACACAATAGGAGATTTCAGAAACGATGGCGATGACGTAACACAAAGGTACATCCGGGCGCTCAAAGGTACAACTCCGTATATCTACACATAAACATAGAGGGAAAACAGCCGCTTGCGATGTTTGTTTACATTTTATTGTAATAAATAGTACGACAATCCGAGAACTATTGCGTTATTTAAATTATAAAAAGGGTAAATAAAAATATTTAACGATAATATTTAGATATAAACATCTGGTATTTATATATTTTACTCCGTTTATACTCCATTTTCTACCGCCACGAGAAAAAAACACGGTCGCCATTAGACCTACGTATAAACATTGACAGAAGTTACAAAATTGACAGAAACTACAAATTAAATTTCAAGTTTCCCCAAATTATATACTGATATTTTAATAAGCAATTACTGTTTTCTAAGTCTTACTTGGTAAAACACCTTACGATGTGTGATTATGACCAAATTAAAATTTGCCTTCGTAGATACCCCAAGCGCACTACAGCCATTACGTATAGTACTGCCGAGATCCCGAATTTCGTCATTTTTCATAGTCACAAAATTATGTATTCTGGTTAACTCTTTCGTTAGAAATTTTGGAATTTAGTTTATAACATTCAAATGAGTCATTTTAAAGTTACTTTTATCATATTTTTAAACAAAACTTCGAGTATTTTAGAATTGTCAAAGCCGTGCGCAATGTGTCCTGGTCGGCATTTATAGTAATTACGATCTACATTGTAGCTATATTCATAAATCTAAATGTAGTCTATCTAACATGCATTCAAATTATTTTAAAGTAATATCACCTCAATTTGGGACTTCACATAACGGCACATGGAATAAAAGTGATTAAAAATAAAAAAAATAAACTCATGAAATTGAACGATTTCACTATTTTATTTTTCGAGATATCGGCAGCCATACTGTACGTCTACGTACACATAAATGTATATCTTCATTTATGTGTAACGGTGGTTTATACCATTCATTTAAAATAATAAATACATGGGAAATAACGAAATATATACATTTTACAAGTACTTATTGAGGTATGCGTTGGTAATTACGTATAAATATTATTAATTTCCCAACTATCGGCTGTTGCCCGAGGTGATCTACCAGCGAAGCCATGCACGAGCGGCCGTGGTCTGGCCATGTGGTTCACATTTCGTTATATTTATATTAAATAGTGTTATGAACAGATTTTTCGTGTATAACAGAAATATGATACATTGAAATCAATTATCTATTCATAACTTTTTCACAACGGATTTCTACGTGTGAACAAAAAGCGGGTACGTGTGACGGCCCCGGCACCGCTTCGCAAGCTGGCTTCAACACTAAATCTAAACAAATATATTTAGCAATAAACAATTGTAAATATAAATGTCTGTAACCTCTGAAACAATAAGAAACTATTTTGAAATCAGAATTTGCAAGTATGAAAGTGTATACTTTTGTCAGCGTATCGATTGTGTATCAGGGATGTACGTATCTGTTATTGTTTTTATTAGTCGCCATACCGTGTTTGTACCTTGGAGGACCCGGATGTAAACTTTCTGTGACGTCACGCCATCTTTTCTGAAATCTCCTATACTGAATAGTTCAATAGGCAAAATGCTTCCATTTTAATAACACAGAAGTAAAGATACGATAATGGTTTCGTGGCCACACCTCTGCTATCTGTAGGACTAAAGCATTGTTATTTGTGACACTGAAGATGTGACTGAAGGTCCCAGGAGATGATTCTACATTGACACTGATACTGAAGTTATCCTCGTACACGATTTCCGCCAGATTCGCGAACGCCTGAAGAGCGATAACCGTGTCCTGGGAAAATACAGAACAAAAAGCTTAAATAAGTTTCTTAGTTAAGAAAAACTAGGATATAAATAACTACTTCGGTATTTTTAAAATTGATATACAGTATATAATTGCATCTTTTAATATCATATCTTCAATATCTTCATATGTTCAAGTACCAAGGTTACGTTTCTGAGTATATTCTCGCTTCCTGTCCCCTGTCCATCTCAAATATAAATTTATACATTATGTATTTTATATATTTGTGAATGTCATCTTGTTAATGTAATTTAAATGTTCTATTTTTTTGGAACAAGCTTTATATAACGTGTG
The DNA here is from genome assembly GCF_041381155.1 of Argopecten irradians. Classification (NCBI taxonomy): domain Eukaryota; kingdom Metazoa; phylum Mollusca; class Bivalvia; order Pectinida; family Pectinidae; genus Argopecten; species Argopecten irradians. The sequence goes on along the minus strand of NC_091140.1, from coordinate 41,896,076 downwards.
CCCAATCACATAGCACATTTGGCAATATATTATGTTTAAATTAAATTGTATACCAGGGACGCTGGCTTTTATGCTAATTTTTTATAATTTACATGAATAGATATCTATACAATGTATGAGTTGTCTTAATATCTAGAAAATAGAAGTTGAAATTTCGTTTTAGATTTCGAGATAACTTAGATAGAATTTGTTGACTTACCTGCGTTGAAACAAATCCGCCCCTTGAGTTCTGCTGTGTTACCAACCATTTCAAAACCTGTAAGCCGTTTGTGACGTCATTTCTCTCGACAAAGGCTAACATGATGTAAGCAGTGACCTCGATATCGAGTGCCCTTGACCTGGTTATTGGAGGTCGCCAGCTCGACTTGTAGGGATTAACGGCTGCGGCTTCGTTACTTGAAAGGATCCAGTACTTTTGACCATCTAGCAAATGAAATCACAGTTCGTAATCTTGAACTCGCAGGTCGAGAGGCCGCTATTTGGAAGTTTTTACACTGAACATAATACTGTTTACGTACTTCTTATGGCACATTTTGAATTTTAGCACAAAAATAATCTCGACCAGGCTAGCAAAGTGATGAAGCATTCGGCATAACCGTTATGTAAAACGCATAATATCTAGCGTGAAAAGTGATAAATCATAAATAAAAAAAAAATATTTGCATAACATTATGTTTATAACGGTCCAGTCAAATTCGACATAACGAGATAGACTTACATTCACATTCTATTGTGAGTTTAATTTTTGAATAAACCCACTACATCAAAGGAAGAAATCTCATTAGATAAGTTGTGAAGATAATGGCTACACATTATAATTATTTTGCAAGTAAGAACATATCTTAATTTTCTTAAATATTTTCTTGCTCTTCGAAATCATTTTATCCTTCCTCACTGCTTTAAATAGTCATTGTTGTAATGATTACACATTTTTGAAGGAGATATTATGTTTTTAGAAATCAACTACTATGATTACTTTTTTATAAAAAGTTATGATTTACCATAACTTTTGGATTAGAAAAGTTAATGGTTTTACATAACTTTTGTAAGTTGTGAATTTCCATAACTTTTGCTATCAGGGAGCATTAATTGTAAGGTTCTTGTTACACATGTTACACAGAATTGTTTATGTTAAAGCACTCCTTGCTGGCCATGATTACTCATACCTAAAGCTGTGTGGAGTGTAGGCCATTGCAAGATTGAAGTATAGTTAGCTTGCACAAAGATAATATGATGCACATCCTTGCATTCTTTGTGAATATTATAACATTTTGTTTTCCAAATCAAGTCAGTTTTATTTATCTATAATGATTTTTTTATAAAGGAGCAAGACTTTGGTGATTACACAGTATTTTATTTTATATTCTGATTGTATTATATACATTGGAAGCATGCGTGCAATTATTGTTTTTCACTTTTATCAAATTTCTACAGTCAATGCATATTACTGAGGAAATGCAATAAAATCAGTATTGAAATAATTTATCAAATGAGGTAATTATCTTACTTTTACAAAGATTAAATACTGATGCTGTAAAGAGTAAAAGTGTGCCATTTGCTAATTAAGATAAAGTAAGTGGACTATATAACAGCTATAGTAATCAGCACCAGTGTCACCTCCTTGTAATCAAACAGCAGAAACATGTTTGTTGTTTATGTTATACTGCAAAAGGTTTATTAGATTTATAGCTTGTGATTAAAGCTATGATTATGAAATCAAACAATAGTTGTACACAAAGGCGACTTCTATAGATATGTTTATTTGTGTTAAAAGGCAGATATTCTATGTGTATTTCTATTTTGATAGCTGAAGACCATACCTTAGGTTAGGAATTACTTGAAACAATGGAACTCCACAAACAAAGGTTGACTAAACTATGCAGAATTTGTGGAGAAACTGCTATCAAACCAGTACCAAAGTGCCCACTGCTTTAAATAGTCTATGAGTACAGAATGGTTTTTATTAAGTTTTTCCTTTGCTTAACGGGTTTCATGACAATATTGTGGTTTTAATATGTGTAAATAATATTTGGTATCTTTAAATATTAATTTCATTTTCTTTATATTCATTTGGTCTTTATAGTCAGTGGCAATTGTGATGAAACCGACCATTTGGGACTCTATTGAAGAAAGTGGTCTTGTCAAGCAAATGGTCTTTATACAAAGGTGGTCGCTAAGACAGATTTTACTGTACCTTGTATTGTCGCCCTTGTGTCTAGTTCAGCGAACATTTCCTCGAGTATCGTCAGATTTCGATCCACTAAAGTCAAGGCATAGGCGGTGATACCCAGTTCATACGTGTTTCTAAAGCTTTGGACGCCCCCTTTTGTCAGGAAATTCACTGCCTGCATCGTGGCGTTAGTGAGTAGTTGTGACATCTGGATGTTTGGACAAGATAGGATACTTCGTATAAACTTTATTTCTTTTCTTTTCTTTTACTATACTATTGATAATGAAAAAGAGTCAAGTATAAACAAGTTTAAAAGTTATATTAAATACATAAACAATTAAAAGGTGCATCAGTAAATAAGGACTATACTAATATGATAAATGAAGAAGAGAAGCAAAAGTGTATTGTGTGAACATTTTATATTTCATTTAATGGTGTTCGGAATTCGTGAACCGCAAACAACTATCGTCGCGAACACACTCCGTGTAGGAAACCGTGAAATATTGACCCCGTGAATCTAAAGCACTATTCATTATAATTGAGACTTTTTTTATAATATATAAAACATGAAAACATAAATTGTATAAATTTTACCACACAAAAATATTTATTATTGACAATTACATTTTACAGTCAAACTATGAATGCACATATTTTACCCTTTCATTCAAAAAGTCCAGTTGATTTGCCTCCACGATTGCCGCAAGCACGAATGAAGTGCGTGCTCGAGTTGATGAAATCGATCCACCCTAGAAAATAAACAAAAACAAAAAAAACCATTTACGAAGAGCACCTTTACCATATCAACAGAATTGACTTATAAGCTGCCAAATATGTAATTAAATAGATCTATATTAATTAACATTTTATTTCAATGAAATAATTTAGCAGAAAAGTCTACAGAATTTGAATTGCAATAAATTTTGAATTTGTTTTTAGGACTACAGATATGATGACAAAGCCGAAATCAAAACGGCGATAATCCATAGCATATATGTGAACGTTGATATTTTAGCGCGTGGATTGTTTTTTCTTCTATTTTTATTTATTTATTCATTCATTTGTCTAATCATTATTTTTTTTTTTAATTTTTAGCTATTTGTAGCGTGGTATGCATTTTGGTGGCATGCAATAATAATGAATTATTTCGCATTTGTTTCTATGTTCGCCTGCGTATATATTCGTGGAGATTCAAAGAGAGTGATATATGCAAAAAATGCTTCGCCTCGAATAATTCCACATTTTAGTAAGAACTATACCGTACACAATTATTAAAATGATCCTATCAATAGCGTATCATGTTATTTTTCTGTGCGTAAATTAATCTTCATATTCTGCAAACGCGTTTATTTTTGCGCAATCAACATTTAGTGCAGAACCGATTACGAACAGGTTTGCTCAATGATGAATCCACATACATGTATTTGTAATAACTGCTTCATCAACAGCTTACCAGAAAAGCGATAGACGCAATACTATTTTCGCGCAACATTTTATTCGTAAAAATCTCGCTAAAATTCTGCTAAAATGTTCAAAACAGTGTTTGTTCATCTTTGACTTAACTGTCTTCAATTTGGCAAAAAACATGGGGATGGATGTTATAGGGAAACATCTGGCTCATAGATGTCGATGGTTATCCGTAATATGTTATCTGAATGCATCCTAAAATATCTGTCAATGGTGGAAGTAAAGAGAAGTGACATGATTGATGTGTAATAGTCTTTAACAACGCTCTTCATATCTACCAGGATTTTTTTATTATTATACATGTTTATTTTGACAGCCATTTCGTATTCATGTCATGTCATACATTATCTCGGATACAAACTGAAGGTATATTTAAATCAGGTACAAAAATCAACATGCCTGCATTCCTTTGTGGAAGACAATTCCAGGTTCATAAAAAGATCCATCACTTCTTTGATATCTCAGCAAAAACCGAATGGCATCCTCCATCACATCTGGATCAATTGACGTGTCGTTTTTCGCCTGAGCAAATGTCTTCACGACAAATGCTGTTAACCTAGTGACGAAAACTGATTATATTCCGTATTTGAATATTAGTGTTTATGATCTACATTTGCGGGTAGGTATTGATTGTTACGTCATGTGTTAATGAATATAACGCCAAAACGTCATATTTTTTCCAGAGAAAATAAAAGTAATGACTTCACAATTGATACCTACCCGAAAGCTTAAAATCAATTATAGGAACTAAAATTCTGTTGGATAATTTAAAAGGTATCGAATTTAATGCAATATGTTTTGAATAATAATAGATGAAAAATTCGTCCATTACCACGTGCTGCCGCTCCTGTCTCTGTTCCCAAACGCACTGAATGACCCATCAAAGCGTTTGTATATTAGCTCTCTTTGGTAACCTTAGAAAACAATACGTTTATGCAGATTACACTTAATTGATTTGTAAATAAATTAATGCTAAAACAAAATCTGCAAAGGTTAATTTGCTTTGTGTGTTCCCTAAATCAAAGCGTTTGTATATTAGCTCTTACTTTGGTAACCTTAGAAAACAATACGTTTATGCAGATTACACTTCATTGATTTGTAAATAAATTAATGCTAAAACAAAATCTCAAAGGTTAAAAATTTGCTTTGTGTGTTCGCTATAGTTTAACAAACCATAGATATTTACAAATTATTTTGTTTTAAATGTTTCAAAAATAACAAAAACGACATAAAAGTACATAAGTGCGTTTTAAATCATAAATTAGAACTTGAAAACATTGTTTGACGCTCGGAAAATGGAGGAGATCCTCAATGTTCGAGTAAAATTAATTTTCCTTAAAGATGCTCCATCGCCGACAGAGCATAAATGATGTTAATCATTTGAACAATAATTGGTGTTTAATCGTGTATATATATGCCTAATTAACACAAAAAATAATATATAATAATTTATTTCGCTTTAGGTGCATGCGCAATCAGTACTTCATTCCATATAGGATATCGTGTCACGGAATTTTTTCGGGATGCAATTAATTATTTTTCATATTTTTAACTTGAAGTAAAATTAGAACCTCAAACTTTTCAATGGTGGTTATGGTGTAAAGTAAGTAACTTTTGTAACTGGAGAAAAATACTAAATCGTCTGCTCATGTTTTTTAATAGTGAAAAAATACCATTTGTCAGCGGTGGAGCATCTTTAATATACATTTTGTCTTTACAAAATACAAATTAGCATCAGGGAAAAAACAATTTGATGTAACTTATAAATACACCGAAATGATATAGTATGCGCATAAATGCAAATTAAAATACATGTAATTTATCAGTTTAAAATCGGATTTGTTGGATAAATATCCTCGTTTTCAGTATATAAGAGCTTCTTACCGGCAGCTAGTAAGTTCTCGGTTCTTTCCTTAACTTCAGGTGTAAGTCGACTGGTAACCCGAAGATACTTTGTGACAAATACATTTGGTACGAAGTTGAGTAGGTTTTGTTCTCCGCAGCCATACGACATCTGTAGAAGATCTTCGATACCCGCCAAAGATGGACCCATAATATCACCTATACAGTATAAATATTAAAATATCTTGCCAATATCTCGAACTATAATATCATCGTAATTGCAATTACAAACCATTTCAATTTCATTTCAATCAACATCATCATCATCATCGTCGTCGTCGTCGTATGTCTCGGCGGCGTCATCATCACCCATCATCAGAAATAAGAAATATGGTTGATAGTCATTCACTTTTGGAACATACATATGAATATTTTAGAAGTTCCTCGTCTCTATTTAGATAAGTTTTTATTTATTTTTCAGCCTGCGTTACAACTGTATCGATTTGAGCAATAACTTTTAGTAAAAACACTGGTCTATAATTTAAAACGTAAAATTCATACCGATAGCGGACACTTGGATATACTCCGATCCAGAAACATGATATTTAGGGAAAGTGATGTTCAGCGTCTCACTGACGGGGTCACCTTTCAAGACTTTCAGAGACTGGAGAGTGTACGATTGTCTGATACCTTCCGCCTGAAATCGTACAAATACGTCATATTATGTTAGTTATATACATAGTTTGTTTGTTGTTGTTGTTGTTGTTGTTGTTTTCCAGGTTTTTTTTGTTTTGTTTTTTACAGCAAACAAACTTGTTTTCGTCGCGACTAATTTCGCATTTTCTTGCCCAACGACTTTTTCACGGAGATTCAAATTTGCTAATTATCGTTTATAACTCTGTTTTATTTAAATAATTTGTCGGCGATTTATTTTGGCGAACTGCTATCTCCCGCGACATGTTATCGCACTCGAGAATAAGTTGGTTCACAGTATATATTCATTTTCTGTCATGCTACATAATTATTGTTATTGGTTTTTTGTGTGTTTTTTTTGTTGCTTTTTTGTGTTTTTTTTTTTATTTTAATCGGAATTTATACACATTCAGATTGTAGTCTACTGAACAATATATGGATGTCTGAAATGCCTCTGTTAATATATTGAAACATCAGATATTATATAAAAGATGAATTTAAAATTCTGATACTAAAATCAATTATTTAATTATTGAACAAACAAACAATTGCTTTTGCACAACCGCAAATATACTCTTAATTTATTCATACACACCTTAATTTTAATTGGTTTTCTGAGAGCATCGATATCTTTAAACTTCTTGTCCGTCTTTTTCTTTGCTTTAGCAAGCAGTGTAAGATCCATTTCCCCAATCACCAGTGGCACAATTGGGAAAAACACAGAACCAGTATCATCAGATTTAACTGTCAGTGTCTGGATCAGAAGATAAAACAACAACGATAGTTATCAATCAGCTGAACAACACGGTAATGTTCCAGTCTTTTACTTTATATTCAATTCCTATCGGTAGTCTGTGATTTTTTCTCTTGTACAATGGCAATAAACGAAATCCAAACAAACGGGTTTTTTACATAAGATACATTATAATCAATTGCTATTGGTATAGTCTTTTTTCCCCAAAACAGAAATCAACTAAAACTAAATCTTAATTGACTTTAATATAGATAAAACATGTTCTAGTCTTTCCTTTGTATTCGATTTCAATAGGGTTTCTGTGATCGTATTTATAAAATCTCAATTCAAATGAACACTCTTTAAACTGACAATGCATTCCAAGTTAAAAAAGCATCTATTTTAGATTTTAAAAACATGTAAGTCGAATGTTTTTTGTTTTTTTTTTAATTTGCCTAAAGATTCTATATACATTTATTTACAACGTATTTAAATTAACATATATGTCAAATAAGGATCTTGAACCGCTAGATGCTCCGAGGATTCAAGCACATATTTACTTAAAAAACTAGAAAAAAAATTTCTTAGTTCGGAGGTTCCAGAATGTTTTTCTATCAAACTGTTAGGTTTTGAACTTCAAGTAAATCTTGCATTACATTTCCGCTAGTATAATATCATAAATCTAAAAGTGAAAGTGAAAATACACCTTTGCCCAGGTTCCCGGGAATTTACGGTCATTTGGAGTGAATCTCCTTCCTGCTGGGTCAGCGAAATAAAACTCGTTGGTCTTCTTCAGTATAACGACGCCCTGTTAATACCAAATTATGAAGCATAATATATAAATCCAAACAAGAGAATATCATTCACGTAAACTTATGTTAATTCCAAAGACACCAGGAGTTTCTACTGGATGATAAAGAGAAGACAGATTTTGCTTATTAGAAAAAAGAGTTCATAAACTTAATTTATTGTGCATAAAATCGTTTACTTAAATACAAATAATCATTTCATTCGAGGTAATATACTAAGTCAGAGTATTGTTGAAGCGATAGTGTCTCTTAGATACCGACAAGTTCTCAAGGTTCTGTATCACACTGAAAATAAAGCACATAGGCACAGAAACCACGCACAGACACCATGAATTTCACCCGATTGAAAATATTAGAAGAACAGAAATGAGGCTGCTAGATTACTGACAAAACTGCCTTAAACAATAGGCTCAGAGGACCTGTATCGCTCAGGTTTTTAAAATCTTGTACCAAGAATACAGAATACTGAATACAGGCTCCGAATTCTTGAAACAAAAGTGCAGAATCTACCTTTCACCCCAAACTCTATCCTCGAACCTACAGTTGGATAACTTTATAACTTCAATTCAAGTGACTATCACTCAAATCCATTCATCTTTTCTTTAATTAATTAATTATCTGGCAATATAGACAGTCAGAATGAACAGAACACTTTTAACACTTACCTCCATATCCTTGTTCCCATAATTAAAGAAATCTACTTGAACAACGATTATTTCTCCTCTGATTGCGGAACGTGGCACAACAATTTGCAGAAACTCGTCTTTAAAAACGGCAATCTGGATAATATTTAGAAATAGGTTAAATGGAGTTTATTACGTATAATAAAGCAAAGCAGCGTACGAGCCCTTTATGACACAGAAATGAAGTTTTCTTGCTAATACTTAATGTATGGGAAGTACAAATACAGATCTAACAAACAGCAACAAGGTATCACACGACAGTGCAAAACAATTACATGTATACTCAAGAGGCTGGGAAATATTTTTAAAATTTGAAATTAAAGTAAAAATAAAATAAATAAAAATAAATAAACGAAAAAAAGAAAGTTTTCTTTGAGACAGATCCTTCTTCATGAAATGTTTATCTATATGCCTTGATACAGAGGTCGTGACAAACATATTGAGGAATTGCAACAACCACAACCAGTCGTATCTACTATCTCGTTAGCCAAAAGGAGGGGTGTCGATTTGGGTCATCTTGCAGCCATGACCGATAAGCATTATTATTTGTTTTGAAAATTTTCGATTTAAATTGATCCTCCTGTTCCCCTCCCCCCCAACTTTGAAATATTTGTAAGACCGCCAAAGGTCAAGGAAAATAGCTTGCCCTGCAAATGGTCTGCACATACAGATAAATTATGCTAAAACCTCCAAATTAGGACTTGTTATATTTACTTTACCAAAATATAAAGATTCTTATGAATTCTTTACTTATTTACATATTTCAGTGACACTTATTTACATATTTTAGTTAAGGTTTAGTCAACAGATGTTTTGTAACCAATGGGAAATCAAAATTCGGCTGATCAAGTGATTCATCTAATCACCATCCGAACAAACATCCCAGTTGTTTTTGTACAAATGTACAAAAATAAAGCAGGTTTTACTGAAATTGTTTACCTCTGCTGATGACGGAGCCACGCCCAAACCTGTCTTTGTATCTGAGGCAAACATGGACGCTACCCACGTTGTTATACTATCCGGGACTTTACGAGATAGTGTTGCTTTTCCATTGTCTCTGAAATAGGATATCCATCATCTAAATTTTACTGTTGTCAGTTACGTATATTTACCATACATGCATCATTAAATCATGCATGTAACGACCATTTTCATTGAGTAAAACAATTATTATTATCATATCACGCAAAGTATGACGTTATAGGTTTTAACCTCGGCTCTCATTGGCTTAAACATCAGTGTAATTATTTCAGACTGAATATTTCATCAATTGAATTAAATGGATTAACTTGAGTTTTTTGTATAAATTGATAATTTTAGCATTGATGACACTATTTTTGTAGCGTAACGGATTTTCTCACAAAAGTTTGCAAACAAAATTTATTTCATAACCCGATGAAAGTACAAATTAGTGACATCAATGCTTCTAATTAAATCACCGGTGGCAGTGTGATATGAAGGGTTATTTACCAGAAGGTGTAATATTACATCTGAGGGTAAATAAACTTTCATGTCGCACGGCCACAAGGGCATAATTGTTTATTACCGAAAATTCGCGGTTCGCTAATCTGGGTTGAAAATAACTTAATATTAAATTCGCGACGAATTAAAAATGACGTTTTACGCTTCGTCCGTCATTGTTGTACAATGGGAAGGGGGATAACTTCATGTGAAAGATGGCCTGTCACCATAGGGACACGCACCTCTGGGAAATACGATGTTTTATTTCCCCCGAAGGAAATACGATGTTTTATTTCCCCCGAAGGAAATACGATGTTTTATTTCCCACGAAGGAAGTACGATGTTTTATTTCCCCCGAAGGAAATACGATGTTTTATTTCCCACGAAGGAAATACGATGTTTTATTTCCCACGAAGGAAATACGATGTTTTATTTCCCGGGAATACGATGTTTTATTTCCCACGAAGGAAATACGATGTTTTATTTCCCACGATCATGTTTTATTTCCCACGAAGGAAGAACAATGTTTTATTTCCCTATCATGTGACGAGTTTCAATTAAACACAGACACCGTTATAAACATGAGGTATAATATAACTATAACAGTGATCTAGTGACTGATGGGATATCCAACATAGAACCAACCCCGCTATTATCTCTGTCCAGATCCAAGTCTCAAAGAACTTCTTCCTGATCCTGGCCGTGGTAGTAACAGGTGGCCTGGATGGTTGCTGTGGACGAACGTCTGATTCAGTTGTGGTTGTAGTGCCTAAAGTTGAGGATAATACTTCTTCTCCCTCTGTAGTTGTTGTTTGTACTGCTGTTGTTGTTGGTCTTGGTGATGATGGTCTTGATGTTGTCGTTGTTGTTGTAGTGGTTTCTTGGTTGCCGGTCTGTGCTAAATAACAGGGACGAATACAAAAATCACCGTAATATGTAACCCTGGAAAATAGAAGTCGCAACACACCACAAGCCCTCCATCTCTGATTTGTGAGTTCGAATCCCCTACGAGGTAGTTGCCAAATACCGGTCGGTGGTTTTTCGCCGGTAACTTCGATTTTTCTCCACCTTATCAACGTGGCACGTTAACGTTGTTAAATATCATTGACTGTTAATAGGACGATATACTTATAAAGGTAAAAAAGCCAAACTTGTATGTAAAAGAGATATTCTTTCTATACAAGAGATATTTTCTCTCTTTAGCTAATCCATCAACCTTTTCTAATATTCTAATATGAAAACATACAAATCTATTTTAATCAACAGTGATCGTTCTAGTTAACGTTTTCGATACCAACCTGTGTTACAATTGTAACCGAATATTTCATTAAGTTTCAACAAAAGGGAATCTTCTTTATTTCAAGTTATCATCTAGATACCGTAATTTGGCAATTACATAAATATATTTTAGTAATAGTGACATTTATAGAGACCTACAGTGCAATCACATGTTGAGTTACCTCTTAAGGAATTAATGCATGAGATTTCAACAACAACAAATTCCGCCAATCCGTGTTCTGAATACAGCATCAGATTGACAACCAGACAGAGAATAACACGACAGACAGACGGGGACAAAAACTTAGACAAAACGTTGTTATTCAGGTAAAAATAGTCAAACTGCACTATAACAAAATGCTAAGATCTTCACCATGGCAGATTTATAGAATAATTCTCTACCTCAAACGTGTGACAACGAAGTTACAACCCGATGAGAAATTAATAAACATCATTCATGAATTCCCCGAAGGATTTTAATTTCGCTGTCACGCCCGCATAGGTAGGGCATGATTCTCGTTTTCCCCATATACAAAAAAGAAAGATGAGATAATAGTCTAAAATGATCGTGGTTCCATCGACTGCACGTCAATATAATGACTTCATCCATAGTCACCACATGAAGTTTTGATGTCACATAATTGTTTTACCGGAACTTCACGTTCAAAAGGTTAGCGCGCGGAACCTGTCATACCCTAGGGGTTGACAAGAAATCTGACAGATAAAACGGATGACAAATCAGTGAATGATGGGAGAAAAAAATTTCAATGTGGATACTTACGTTCTTCAGACTCTACTATATCCGTCATCAGCAGCACTGCAGCGTTCTGAAAGAAACGCCAAACCGATATTGATATCTTAGGACAACCATATTTAAGCGAAAACATCCTAAATTAAAAAGACATTAACACGATTAGATATATATCTTGTTATACTAGTTACATGGTCAATTTTTCATTTTCAAACATGGCACATCATATACCTTCTTTAAGCTGGGACGATATTTTTGCGTGACATTGCCATGGCCGCGATAATTCCATCCACGAAATACTGAGAAATGGTTCACTCATGAAAGCCAGATCGCGAAAATTTAAAACCATTGAAAGGACTATGTATGGTTTGTGCCCTTTTTGGCACCCATAATTTGGCACGTCATAATTTCGAGTTTGTGATTAGGTGATTAAATTGTTGAATTTCAAATATCAAGTACATCCTTGATACAATATCAATTATAATGGCTGTGTATCCTTGTAGCTAGCTGACAATGACAAAGTACCAAACGTTGTTTTTGATCATTGAATGCCCACAACGATACAATAAAGAAAACACTGACTATATAAATTCATACGTTATGAAAAGTTCATCATTAGTGTGTTTAAAATGTTTTAAGATAAGGTGCGTTCAACATTTGAATAAACCATGCATAAATATAATATTACTTACCCGTAAAATGGAAGCTGTATCAACCCCGGTAGAAAGTGATGAAATACCATTGCCAAAACGCTGGATCTCATTCTGAACCTAAAACGGTAAAATAAAAACCTGACTTATCAGCGTCGATATTAGATATTGATAAGTGATTAAGGATCTAACTTCCTACTATAAGCTCGAGTTTTAAATCTGCGTTGATTACCTCAGGGTAAGATTCTAAATCAGTCAAAGACTCGGCAAGCCTCTTGTTTGTCAGCTTAGAATCTTGCCACTGGTTGAGATTCTTCAAAGTACTATTGTGCCTTTATTGTACAGAATTGTTTTACTTCATAAGATCTGACATTTCGGTTGGTATTGACAATAAGAGAACATGTTGGTGGTCATTTCTCAGATAAAAAATCTCATACATCGTTTTGTGTTATGTTGTTTCTCAAATTGATAAACACATAAATCGTTTTGTTATATGGCGTTTCTCATGTTAATAAACACTTACATCACTTTGTGTAATGTCGTTTCTCAAATTGATAAACACATAAATCGTTTTGTTATATGGCGTTTCTCATGTTAATAAACACTTACATCACTTTGTGTAATGTCGTTTCCTTTCTTCAGTAGAAGTACTCGTTTGTCTATTGCTAGTACATGCATTTCTGACCCAGGTGCGGCTTTCAGTTTCAGTTCTACTCTCTCGTTTGGCTGCACCTTCTTTTTGTTGAATTTAATAGAAGCCTATAAAAAAGAAACGGCACACACAAATTTGAGAAATGCAGATCGACGAAGATGATAATTATCATCATAGTCATCAGCTACGTATCATTTAGGATAGTGATAAGACGCGACTTTGACATCGTTTAAGGTGACAACCGATAAAAAATAAACGCTTGCTACTCCGAAACACCAAGCTATAATGCTCACTAGCATTTATAGCAGGTAGTACTACCATTTGACCACATGAAACACATGCCTTCGACCGCAAACCATATGGTACAAATATGGTATAAAGTAAGACATTTAGGTGAATTAAAATATATTTTATATTTGAAAATATCTAAATGTAATGCGGAATATATTTTGAAGAAAATTTGTGGAATAGTATAGTTAAAGACATCTGTAAGAAATCTACGTTTTATTCCCAAAATTAGTAATTGTGCTATTTTTGCTAAAAATCTTCTTATGAATTTAGATCCTAATAGCTTGTAAAAGACGTATTTGTGATATTTGGAATGTCTCCTTATATGCTTTATTTTGGTGATATTATTATGAAAAAATAGCTTAAAACCATATTTCCTGTTTTTAATATTTTGATGTTTTCTCTTTCACAAAATTTCAACTGGTATGATATCAACCCCCACCCCACCGCAAAAAAAAAAAAAAAAAAAAAAAAAAAAATCTAACATTGTACTATGTTGATTGACTGTACATGTAATTATATATATAACATATGAATATATGTACATGGAATGATAAAAGAATTTTTAATTGAATTGCATACAACTACCTGCCTGGATAACTCCATATACATGACGGCTGCACATGTGCATATATACACATACATAGCATTAAGTAATCTACCGTCTCCAATCATCAAGGACACTTTAATCACGTGGTAAATACGTAAAGAGGAAGTAGATTGATGTTATAAGTTATCAAACATGACAACACTGCAGACGAAAAAGAAGGACAGTACAAGTTCGCCAGGAAACATGGCGAGTTCTAAATGCATACTTCGTGCCCAGGAACCAGTTACTTACACGTGTTCTCTGTGCGACAGTGAAGACAATGTAAACTGGTATTGTAATGACTGTCAGGAGGCGTTGTGTGATCGCTGTAAGGAATATCATTCACGCGGGAAGAAAACTAAAAACGACGACATTGTACCGATAGGGCGAGCTAACCGTCAAAACGAACAACCTGTACCCGAGGTATGTAAACTACACCCCGATAAACTCCAGGATCTTTTCTGTTCTGACTGTAAGAAACTTATTTGTAATATGTGTCTCTCAAAAACACATAAACACCACAACTGGAAACATTTGGAGGAAACTGTCGAAACAGTAAAGACACATTTAAATGAACAGATGATGACAATATCCAAAAAAGTAGAACTTTTCAAGACCAACATGTCCAAGTTAGAAAGTGCTAACAAAGCATCCGTCAAAAACATTGACGAATATCGGAAAGAAGTGAACTCTCAGAGAACAAAGTTAATTGCAGAAGTAAACTCTGTCGCGGATTTAGTGCTCGTCGAGTTATCGGCCTTGGAGAAAGAAGAATCGGCGACATATAAAACAGCTTGTCAACAATACCAGACAAAAGTTCGTGAACTGACTCGCCTGCATGAACAGACGAAAGTGGCAATTACAAGTACATCCGTTGGATCAATGTTGGACACAGACTGGTTACTGAGCACAACTATGCCCCACTATACCGCAGAGGTGAAGACAGTTGTCCCGAAACCATCTAGATTTGTGGTCGGCAACATAAATCGAGACCTGCTTAGAAAAATGTTAGGTGAACTACAATACAGAAACCAGTACGAGAAGAAAGATAACAATAGTGAATATGTCAAGAAAATTTCAAAGTTTACTGTTACTCAAAAAAGTGAAATATCCTCTATATGTCCAATGGATCACAGTCACGCGTGGTTATCTATATATGGTTACAATAATCTGATACTGGTCAGTAAGGAGGGTGTGGTCACAGACACCGTGGTATTGGACTTCAAACCGTATAGGCTAGCCATGGTGGGAACTACAGACATACTGATGACCAGTGTTCCAGTAAGTACATTTGTGTATAAACTGTCACTACACAACAAACAAGTGACAACATTTGCTAACATCGGTCCACATGAAGCAATGGACATCAGCATCCACCAGACAGGCGAGGCGTATGTTAGTACCGAGACACCGGATATAGTGGTACTGAACCAGTCAGGTAAAATTGTAAGGGAGCTAACCTGTACCGAGAAAGGATTCACCATCGCCTGTATGTCCGCGGATATAGCCGTATCAACAGGGAAGAAATACATTGCTTCGAATGTATCCTTTATTGACAAGTCAGGTGCGACTCTACAGACATGGTCAGGTGAACTGGACAACGATGCAGCACCTAACGCCAAGCATTTACGTAAAATGTCATGTGACAGGTACGACAGATTGTTTGTACCTGACTACAGAAATGATCAGGTGTATGTCCTACCGAGGACTAGTACACGGGCCACGTGTCTTCTGGACCGGAAACATGGAGTGGTAAAACCTACAGCGGTGGGAGTGGATACGTGTGGGGACGTGTGGATCGGGTGTGGAGACGGTACTGTACACGTCATGAAGCTTTGAATATTGAAGCGGATGTATTAATGTGTGTATTAAACTCAAACACAGAAATGATAGTAATACATGGAAATGAAAATGAAAGCATTTTGAATTAAATTCCTTGTCCGCGTCTTATGAGATAATTCTAACATACTTACTGACATAGCCAACAATTGTTGTATTTCCAAAGACTGGAGTAAATATTGGTGACTTTTTCTGTGGTATTTATGAATGGATGATCAAGATATTTTACAGGTGTCTCTGAGAAATCTATCCTGTTTTCCAGTCGAAAGCATTGAACACTTTTATGACTTTCAAGTTGGTAAAATCTTATAATGACCATGACTACGTAATAGGACTTTTCGTGTGTTTGGTTTATATTTGAAAGTTCAAGTAAGAAATAATTATATATATTGTTAATGCTGTTCAATTATATCGAGTCGAGCCAACCGATATCATCATCTTAGACATAAACACATTTTAACGCAATTTGTTAGGTCATTTGTTATAGGATATCATCGTAACTTAAAAGCGTTTGATTATTTAGAAATCGACAATTCTTTGCAAATATTTAAAATGTCAAATATTAATTCTTGTAGAGGATCCTACACAATTGGCTACTTTAATCAAAACACATGTTTGTAAATCATATAATTAATACACACAAAAGAGTTCGCGTATATGAAGAATAACTTTTCGTTTTTTTTGTCTACGACTCCATAAACCAATCAAATTTTGGGAATAATGCTTATAATGTAATTTTAATAACGAAGTACTAACGAGGCAATATTTTCCGTGCTTTTACATATTTTACAACAAAGCACATTATGATATGGCGCATTGATATCTTAGCAAATAGTTTAGTCTGGCCAATAGCTGCAGCTTTTAAATTTTTCGTTCTTTTTGTACAACGACATTAATAAAAAAAATAATATCTGTATGTTGTTTCATAATTTAAAATGGTAGCACTATATCTTTTTCACAGAATATAAAACAATTGAAATGAGCCAAAAATGTATGTGGTTTCATAATTTAAAATAATAACAACACTATATCTTTTTTTCACATAATATAAAACAATTGAAATGAGCCAATAAAACATCACGCCGCTTTTTAGAACATCTTCTGTGATTGGCTAAGCTGAAATTTGAGTTAGTTTTGTAGTTAAAAAGAAGACTAGTCCCACATATTACAGAAGAGATAAGCCGTCCACTGATTACGTGACTAGCGTGTCTACAGTTTAGTATTTTCTTGAAACTAAGCTGGTTTGCAGTGACAGGGAAGTATTCCCGAGAAAAAAACCTGTGCTCTATGATGTTTGAGACAGAAATCCAATATATTACGATCTAGGTAATCACTAGGATTGAGTTCCCAGATTTAGTCGTGTTTTTCTCTCATGCAATGGGGCAGCAGGCTTAAAGCTGAAAGTGTTGTTCCTTGGGAAGGTTGTCAGTTCATAGCAAAGGGGGTGTCTCTTAATCCAAATAACCTGAAAACGTTGGAAGAGTGTCCCAAGTAATAAGAACGCGGTTGAGTCTTTCCTATGGTTTACAAACTATCACAGAGAACAAGTGCAGAACTTTGGAGGCATTGCTGATCCGTTACATGAATTGACCAGAGGAAGTAAGTTCGTCTGGACTACAAAACACCAGAATACCTTCATTGAGCTACTAAGTTCTGTGACCTTGGCTTACCCACCGCGGAAGACACCTATGTTCTAGATACGGAAGCGTCTAACAGGTCCATAGTGAAAGAGTTATGTCAGGTCAAGGAGGGAAGGGAGCAAATCATTGCATTCGCATGCATATTCCTAACAACCTGTCAGAGGAAGTATTGTACCACTCGAAAGAAACTTCTCGTAGTCGTAATCTTCACGGGACAGTTTCGCCATTACTTGCTTTTCAGACCATTCATTGTCAGGATAGACCATAGCAGTTTGACATGGCTCCTTAGTTTCAGACATATTGAGGGCCAGCTGGCACAGTGGATTGAAGAGTTGTTTGCCTATGCGATGCTCATCAAACATCGTCCGGTGAAAGAGGACGTCAATGCTGATTGTCTCCCGTGTGTCCTATAGATTGCCGGATTGCAAGTATGTTTCTTTGAGTGTCCTACCCTGTGATGGGTGTAGAGGGCCAGCTATTGTTTTCGGGCGCAGGAACAGTGGGAGACATTTGAGGAAGACGTTGAATACGTAGTTCCATTAACTCTAAGAAGGATTGCGGTGCATACAGAGCCAACTTGAACTGAATTTCTAAATGTGAAGGATCTGCATTAACGACAGCTGCAAGATCCGGATTTGGCGACGCTAATGTTATGGTTTGAGTCAAATGGGATCCCTGAAATTACAAGTTGCGTCTCGCCAGACCGACATTCGTGGGGATGCTGGTTACAGCTGAAATGAAGAAACATGGTGTGATATTACGAATGAGAGGAACCTGTTATTTTTTTGACTCCCTAAAGAATGCAAAAGGTTCTTGTGGAAAACCCCATGACCTCCCACCTTCCGGTCATATCGGACAAAATAAAACTATCGAAAGACTCAAACATGCAATGATTTGGTATGGAATGACGGGCAGCGTGAAACCAATATGTGGCTTCTAGCAAGATCTGAAATATTAACAAACGATCTTCCAGGAAAACGCGGACTGAGCTTTGAACATGTCATGCGGGTGACCCCCATGGAGCGCGTACATATAGACATATTTGGCCCATTACCTGTGTCGCGAGACTGAAATAATTTTATTCTCATGTTGGTGGACAATTTCAAAAGTGTCTGGAGTGTTTTACCTTGCCATGTCAGAACGCTGAAACAGTAGCGAATATGGCTGTTGATGGATTTTTCATGAGGAGGTTGGGATGGTCAATTGAACTCCATGCTGATCAGGGTAAGAATATGGATGGAACAATGGTGTCTGGAATCTGTGTACTGCTGCAAATTTCTAAGACACGTACGTTGTCATACCATCATGCTTCACATGGGCAAGTGGAACAGGGAACGTTACAATCGAACCATTCTGCAGACCATACTCTGGTTCCTTAAAGGCAAACAAAAGAATTGAGTTCTTTACTTGCAGCAACTGGCTGGAGCTATTCGAACCACAAAACGCTGGCAGGCTGGTTTCATCCCAAGCCGTATGATGTTGAGAAGAGAAGTATGCCAAAGTATGCTAACCACTGGACATTTTCCTTGGTACCGTGTCACTGAACCAGGGAGGCAAGGAACCAGCCGAATATGCACAATCTCTCTGGGACAACTTACAAGAGGCTCATCAAATAGCGCGTGAGAACTAGTCTGAAGCACAGAGTCGACAGAAGCGCTAATATGACGTGCACCTTAATCAAAACTTTATGATGTCCGAGACGTGATATTAAAAGTAGACTCAAGAACCAAGGTGAGACAATGCCTAAAATTTAAACCACCCTGGAAAGGCCATTACCTCGTAAAAGCTGTAACTCGTTACCCGTACTATACCAGATTGCAGACAGGGAAAATGAGACTGTAGTTCATCATGATCGTTTCAAATCGTGCGAGTTCTACAATGGTGGAAGAAACGCAGAAACCAACTACTTGGTATCTCTGACAGCGAGGATGAGGGGTCACACAGAAGTTAGGCTATGAATCCAAATCTGAATCATTGCCTCAGGCGAAACCGAAGCACGCAGTCGGATCCTCTCCGAAGAGGGAAGAATAACCTAGACCGGAGCAGATTCAGGATTTTCTGGATGTGGAGACTTGGAGTCCAACCAATGACAGTTCCATGAGCAGAAATAGAAAGATGCCTAAATATTTGAACGATTATCACCTGGATGTTGAATGAGGAGCCTGAACAGAGAAATTTCCCACTTGGAATTTTCCAGGTATCCATTCTTTCTTGGATAAAATGGGGAGGTCTGTAGTGAAATAGTCAGACTCGTCCCACACATTTTACGGAAGAGACAAGTCTTCCACTGACCATGAGACTAGCGAGGTCCCCATTGTTAGTCAGTCTACAGTTTCGTATAATCTCTGTGAATACACGGCTCTTTATAGCTCCGTACACTCCCGTGTTCTTAGACCTTTATATCCCGTATAAGGTTATCAATAGCGTACACAACAATTTCATGTTATACTTGAAATCAATACAAAACTCGTTAAAATCGTCGTTTTTGTTAACAGATTTCACAGAGATAACGCATGTTGCTCCGGAGATGGGTGACTAGCTGATAAATGCCACATCGACCTCCCGACACTAGTGTTATAAACAAAGTGGAGCAAAACAGACAAAAATAGCCAGTCGATAAAGTCTAGGGCAAAACTGCCCGATCCCGTACATGTCAGTTTTATCCTGTGAATCCGGTTTCCTCCCTCCCTTAGACCCCTCACGCGATTACATCCGGGACATTGAAAGTGATTTGTATAGGCTACATAACTTGTATTGATTACTCGATGTAAAATATATAAAATTTATTTAATGTAATTAGGCATGATGCAAAGTAACAATTGTTCAAGTAGTGATTTACAGATATGCAAACTATAAATACATTTTCACTTTACACAAACCTTAATATCGAGTTTTGGTCATATCAACTGGGTTCCTGCGATACAAAAACATGCTGTATATAATTCGTATATCTGGTCATAAACACACATGGCACAGTATTACGTTATCTACTGGTTTCAATCGACAATATCTTTATTAATGCATAGGGCAAAACAGATCAATAGGGCAATAGGGCATTTATGTACCGCGTATAATCACGTGGTATAGTCGTAACGAGGAAGTATTTTTTCTCAGTTTATCAAACTTGACAACTTTACAGACAAATAAACAAGAGAAAAGGCAAGTCCTAAATCCATATATAGTGCCCAGAAACCAGTTACTTACACAAGGCTGTCTATGTGACAGTGACGACAATGTAAATTGGTATTGCAATGACTGTCAGGAGGCGTTGTGTGACCGCTGTAAGGAAAAAAATTAAAACGAAGACATCGTACCGATGTGGAGAGCTCCCGAGGTATGTAAACTACACCCCGGTAAACTACAGGAATATTTCTGTTCTGACTTTAAAGAAGTGTTTGTTCTATATTTATCTCCACAACACATAAACAACACAACTGGAAACATTTGGAGAAAACAGTAAAAATACATTTAAAAGTACACATGACGACAATATTCCAAAAATAGAACTTTTCAAGACCAAAATGTCCAATCCGGAAAGAGCTATTAAAGCATCTGTATAAAACATTGACGCATATCGGAACGAAGTTAACTCTCAGAGAACACAATTAATAGCATTAGTAAACTTTGTTGCGGATTTAGTGCTCGATGAGTTATCGGCCTTTAATCAAAACATCTCGTCAACAATACCAGATCAAACTTCGCGAGCTGACTCGACAGCTTGAACGGGCGGAAGTGATGATTACAAGTACATCCATTAGATCAATGTTGGAAACAAACTTGACACTGACCACAATTAATTCTGTCCCAAAATGACGAAGATGTGAAGACATCTTTACTGAAATCAACAAGATTTGTGGTCGGGAACATCAAAATTTGTTGATGAAAATGTCAGGTGAACTACACGACGGAAACCAGTACAGGGAGAACGATATCAACAGTAAACACGTCCAGCAAATCTCCAAGTTTACTGTTACTCAAAAAGCTCAGATAAACGGTATATGTCCAGTGGACCACAGTCACGCGTGGTTATCTATATACACTTACAATGGTCCGGTACTGGTCAGTTAGGAGGGTGTGGTCACAGATCGTGTTATTGGACTTCAATCCGCTTAGGCGTACCATAGTTGGGACAACAAACAGGTACTTCAGTAACTACAGTTGCATATAAACTGCCACTGCGCAACAAACAAGTGACAGCATTTGCCGGCATCAGTCCACATGAAGCACGGGATATCAGCATGCACCAGACAGGTGAGGTGCATATTAGTACCGGGACGCCGGATATAGTGGTACTGAACCAGTGAGGTAGAATTGTAAGGAAAGTGATCTGTAGGGAACAACCAACTTAATGAAAAAGACCTTCGAAACGGCCCGTGTATACAAGATTGCGCCCAGGATAGAATTTTGACTCGGCCACTGATTGGCTGGTTAATTATGAATTTCAAAAGTAAAAATGTTTTCTGGCAGGTAATTATTCCTAGAAAAAAATGAAATGAAATTGGAAATCCAGACTAAAATTTAGGTTCAAAATATCAATTTTGACAATAAATAGGTAAAAACATCAGAATTTCAGGATTTTTTAGTGCAAAATGCACCTTATTTCAAAATGGCTACCCTGGTTAGAGTTTGAGCAGAAGGACCAACTCTTTTTTCTATCTAGTGTTATGTGAGTACCTAGACTTTAATTATAGAACACAGTAGCTAACTAATATTCAGTTGTTTTAATAATACATCACAAAACTTTAACAAACTTTAACACTGTAACCTAGTCTATAAAAAATGATTTAGCTGGTTTTTCTCTGTACCGAGGAGGAAATCTATATATCCTATATCTCCGTGGGTATAGCCGTATCAACGTATTCGAACAAATCCATCATTGACAAGTCAGGTACAACTCTACAGACAAGGTCAGGTAAACTTGAAAATGATCTAACGGCATTAGACATTAGACATTTGTCTCGGAGAAACATATCAAGTCGTATACATTGTACACATGTGTATGACTTTCAGGTTGATTATTTCTTCTATTGTGACAATGAATATGTAATGTGACTTTCTTCGTCTTGTTTATTTTAGCTTGTAAATACAAGTAAGAAACAATGATATATTGTTTATTTACTGTTAAATGATATCGAGTTATGTTATCATCTTAACAAATAAACATGCAATCAATGTGTTAGGTCTTTTGTTATATAAGTCGTAAAGTGATTATCTTAATTTAAAAGCGTTTGAAATCAACAATTCTTTATATTTAAAATGTCAAATTTAACTGATCAAGAGGTTCCTATATAAATGGTTAGTACTTAATATGAAATTCAGTAACTCGTTAAATAATTAGATTTGCCATGAGCCTTGAACGAGTTCAATTATTTGTTATAAAAAATATTTAACCAGTTTAACATGCTTGTTGGAAGAAACGGCCGATTATTCTCTTTGTGAAAGGTATACATCATCAAAATGTTTGTTTCAATCGTCAATGTATTACGTATTTAATCACATAACTAGCACGTCCAGCCTTGTCACCAGTCGTGTTATATACAATGTACACACTTGTACTAACCTCATGGTGACATCATAGGTAACAATGACTCATATTCAAAATATGAAATAGCATGATTATCTCGGCAGACGGAAACGTCAATTCTGAGTCTAATCAAATATGATGTAATACACAATTGAAAGTTTTATCTATATCTATACAAACAGGTAAAGTGATAAATATAATCCTACAATCGGGGATACAAAATATGAAGCATATTATATAGTTATCTACCTGACTTCAATCGACAAAATTTTGAAAACCGCAATCAGCAAGGTCAATGACACTTATGTAGTACGTGATGTCAGGTGATGTACCCGTTATGAGGAAGTATATCCCCAGTTTATCAAATAGACAACAGTGTAGACAAAACAAAGGGACAACACAAGTTCGTCAGGAAACATGGCGAGTTTTAAATCCATACTTCGTGCCCAGGAACCCGTTATTTTCACGTGTTCTCTGTGTGACAGTGAAGACAATGTCAATTGGTATTGTAATGACTGTCAGGAGGAGTTGTGTGATCGCTGTAAGGAAGTCCACTCACGCGGAAAAAAAACTAAAAACGACGACATTGTACCGATAGCTAAACGTCAGGCCGACCAACCTGTACCCGAGGTATGTAAACTGCACCCCGGTAAACTCCAGGATCTTTTCTGTTCTGACTGTAAGGAACTTATTTGTAATATATGTCTCTCAAAAACACATAAACAACACAACTGGAAACATTTGGAGGAAACTGTTTCAACAGTAAAGAGACATTTAAATGAACACATGGCGACAATATCTAAAAAAGTTGAACTTTTCAAGACCAAAATGTCCAAACTGGAAAGTGCTACCAAAGAATCTGTCAAAATTATTGACGCATATCGGAAAGAAGTGAACTCTCAGAGAACAATGTTAATAGCAGAAGTAAACTATGTCGCGGATTTAGTGCTCGATGATTTATCGGCCATGGAGAAAGAAGAATCAGCGACATATAAAATAAATTGTCAACAATACCATACCAAAGTTCGTGAGCTAACTCGCCTGCATAAACAGACGGAAGTGGCGATTGCAAGTACATCCGTTGGATCAATGTTGGAAACAGACTGGTCACTGAGCATAACTCTGCCCCGATATGACGTACATGTATTTGTGAAGACAGCTTTACCAAAATCACCACGATTTGAGACCGGGGAAATCAATCGAGACCTGTTGAGAAAAATGTTGGCTACACCACGAAAACCAGTACGAGAAGAAAGCTGTCAACAGTCAACACGTCCAACAGATTTCCAAGTTTACTGTGACTCAAACAGATAAAATATTCTGTCCAGTGGGCCACAGTCACGCGTGGTTATCTATACAGATTTACATTGGTCTGGCACTGGTCAGTAAGGAAAGTGCGGTGACAGACACAGTGTTATATGACTTCAATCGGCTTAGGCTAGCCGTGGTGGGGACAACAGAAATACTGATTATAGGTACTTCAGTAACTACAGTTGTGTATAAACTGTCTCTACACAACAAACAAGTAACAGTATTTGACGACATCAGCCACATGAAGCATTAGACTAATATAATCTTATATGGGTCTGTGAAGAGGACAGGGATATCTCAACCGAGGGTTGACGGCCAAAATCTTTCAAGAGGTTTGAGATATCCCTGTCCACTTCACAGACCCATGTTTGATTCTTTTTCTCTCATACTTAGAAGAAAAAATGATGAAATTTCACTTGGTTTCCATCTTTTTCATCGCGCCATTATCGCAGGAACGTCGTTATGCGTCAAAATTGATGACGTCATCTACAATGCGCGCCGCAGTTACGCCGCATGTATTGATGACGTCATGTTATAGTCTAACGCTTGTGAGCTGTCTTACACCCCTTGTGTAAGATAGAGATATCTTTTCCCTAGCAACCACGGGATATCCCTGTGAAGTATGGGAGAAATCAGCATCCACCAGATAGGTGAGGTGTATGTAAGTACCGGGACACCGGATATGGTGGTACTGAATCAGTCAGGTACGATTGTAAGGAAAGTGACCTGTACCGAGAAGGGAATGTACATCGCCTGTACGTCCGCAGAATATTTGTATAATTTTCATGTTGATGAAAGTAACAATGGATATGTAAATATCATAACACGTTAAGAGTGCTATTGTTTTATTCATTATGCGTCAATATGGATTGGTTTATGGTGTAGTGTTTATAAATTTTAATTTTGATATTTAATTAAGAAACAAATGCGTGTAATCCATTGTTGTTTAATTATATCGAGTCGAGTTGACAGATATCATCATCTTAAGAAATAAACCAATTTGATAGAATCAATTTGTTAGCTTTTTTGTTGTAGGTACTCTTACAGTATTGTTTTCTAATTTAAAAGCATAAAAGCGTAGTGTTTTTTTTTTTAAATAAATCAACATTTCTTTGCGAAACATTTAAAATGTCAATTGAATTGATAAGATTATCTTACATGAGTTGCTATGTTCAATAACGAACCTTTAGGAGAATTTGATAAATTTCATATTAAATGGCCACGAGTGTAAAGTAATGTTGGTAATTTAGACAAAAACTTCAAACTTCCTTTTATGTAAGAGAGACGAATTAAGACTCGAACTAGACGTTTTCCTCTACCGAAACAATTGTGCGACGTCATATTTTGATTATGACGTCATTAATACATGTGACGTCATAACAGTATTACTAAACATTATGGTGTTTTATCACATTTTCTGCCTGAAAACCAGTGATTTCGCCCATGTAATATTTTTTGCGTATGTCACTAGTGTAATATGACCTGCAGCGATTTTCATTGGCTAGAAATATATTGTGACTTCAGACAGAAACAATAAAATGATGTCAGGAAAAGTGAGGTGACGTCAGGATTATACGAGGACGGTGGTGGGACAAAATGGCGGCTTGCGCTGGATATCCGGAATACATTGTTTTGCAGGTATTTGTAGTTATGTGATAAAAAAATATCTAAAATTTGTGTTCATTTCATATGAGATTTTATGAAACTCGTCTCGAATTTTTTAGTTTTTGCTCGCCAAGGCTCGCAAAAATAAAAACTTCTTATAGCTGACAATGCAAGTTTAAAAATATACATTTGAGATTTAAAAAAAAAGACACCGAAGTTTCTTTTTCAAAATTAGTTCCTGAGACAGCCCCTTGCGTTTCTAAGGACGGGCAGTCGCCATTTTGTTTGAACTCTGCTTGGATACAATACGCCCACCGACCCCTATATAAAGCGCGCGTGCAATATCTAATATCTACTATCAAATGTATGTTGAAGTGTTTTATTAGCTTGAATTTGAAATATTTTGGAATCTAGCGGACAATATTACTTCAATGAAACCTTTTCAGGTGAGTACAATGTTTATTCTTAGTTTGACAATGTTCTCTGCTATTAGAATTTCCGTTATGATCAAAATGGATTTCGCAAGTGGAAAGAAGGTATGAATTCATTCGTTACTTTTTATTCAACTGTATAGATATATATATGCTTCTTAGAAACTTTATTTGAGAAAACAATGGGCTAACTAAAAATTTCATTCTTATGGCACGGCCTCAAGTTACACGTAAATACGTCTGGGGTACATAGTACAGTAGATCTAGAGCCGGTCAGTTGTTAGTTGTTACACCTTGAACAGCGAGTGTTCGACTGATGCACGTGTGTGTGTTCATGCACTTTATATAGGGGTCGGTACCCGGTGTTGCATCCAAGCAGAGTTAAAACAAAATGGCGACTGCCACTCCGAATTTTGAAAAAAATGAAAAAGATCTTTTTTATTTTTTTTTTAATCTCAAATGTATACTTTTATCTTGTCCTCTTTAAGACTCGTTTAAAAAAATCTCATATGAAATGAACACCCATGTAAGATCCTATATATACGATATTATCGAGCGAGCAGAATATTCAATATGTCAAATGTGCTTATTGGTGACAGGTTGGTATATAAAAAACTAGGAAAATAAAACTAGATAAAATTATTATTAAAATTTCTTTTAGGTCGAACGTAATTTTCTAGTTTTAAGAGAAAATCGCAATTTTTCTAGAGAAAATAACAGGTATCCAATAACTCACGTCATTCTTGAATAATCCTTTTACGTCGAACGTGATGGAGTCAGACACAATTTCCCCATTGTTCCTAACGAAGTAGACTAACAGCACCGCTTTGGGTGCCATCGATTGGGTCAACTGTACAGTGAAGGTTTTGGATTTCTTTTTATCAGCGTCCACGTGACCGTGTTCCACTAATTCGTTCTTTGAGAAGATCTGAAAACAAAATTACCACTTAAACGAATCTCGAATTTATGTATATATGTCACCGAAAGAAATATAATAGTGCACTGGAAAATATTTATATATATGTAAGGGATGATCGGTATTCAAAATAAAAACAAAATAATAATAAAAGACCCTCCCCCCAAGAAAAAAAAACCAGAAAACAAAAACAAAAATAACTTAGCAAAATAACACACGTGTGTGTGTGTTTATATCTGAATTGAACTTATGGTATTGAGTTATGTAAGGGAATTTGAAAATACAGCTGTATTCGATGATGGATAATAACTAGAACACATATATCGATTTTACCTTTGCGTACGTAAGAACATTATCATGGGTTTATACGTCTGATTGGCTATAAAATGTATATTGGAATACGGATCAGTCCTGGCACAATTAATAAGATCATTGCGGATCAATAGAAATGGAAGATATGAATTAATATTATGTCCATACGTGTATTTACTTCTGATTTTTATCTTCATGACAGTCAAAAAATGTATAATACAAAAGTTATATCTATATCTACCTGATATTCCACAAGTGACATTTGTTGTGTTGACCTGAGAACAAACTTGGCGCGTTTTCCAGCCTGTGCAAATACAAATGATATACAAAGGATTTTACAAAAAGAAACTTAAACAAAATGAAACTGCATGTAAATTTGTTTGGTCACTAACGACTTAGGTATCATTAAATAGTTAATATTACGTTCTGTCGTAGTAAAGGATTATCGATGGATTAACGATTATCTAATAGCGTAAACCAACCTATATTCTCCGGAGATTAATCTTCGCGTTTTTTTTAATATTTGTGATAGAAAATCGCGAAAATAAATCGCTGAGAATTTGTTTTACACACAAATAATTAATTTGTATTTGTTTTCATACCAAATCCGACTTTCTGATTTTGGAAAAAGAAATAGAAAAGGAAAATAAATGGAAGCGTGCGTTTAAACGTATTGAATTTTATCAAGTAGTAAGAAAAATTAATTATAAGCATTGATGTCATTATTTTTTTTTAACTTCAACTGGTATGAAATAAATTTTGTTTGAAAACTTGTATGAAAATCCGCTACGCAAACAAAATGTCTTTCATACCCCGATGAAGTTAAAAAAAATAGTGGCATCAATACTTATAATTACAATCATAAGAGGCTTTATCAGAAAATTAGATGGTCAATTTTTACTTAAAATAAAGTTAGATGAATGTATTACTAACGTCATTTGGAATTTTTTTACGTCGAGCGTCGAAATTTTCTCGTTTCAAATGAACATCGCAATTCTTCTGGAGAAAGTAACTAGCTATACATTTTGATAATCTAGAAAAGTTAATTCTATCTTAACATTAAATTAATTTAGACATATAACTCGAGGATAAGACGTTCGGTAGTGAAACTCGACATTAAGTCGCCGTGGAAATGAGTTGGTCTGCAGTAACCGTTTTATTTTAATCGTGAAACTATTTCATACCTACAGTGTATATTATCAATCTCAATATGATTTGATAAGTAACGGCTAGTTTTGTTGAGAGACAGTCCCTTTGTTCTATGTCATACATTTTCATACAAATCAAATTTTATCGAAAGGGTTTGTTATTAGGAATTCTGAAAGGGTTGAAATTTATTCCTTCTTTTCACATTAAAGAGTTGTCTTCCTTTCTAGGCAGATATCAATTGTGACGTCATGTGGTTGTGAGCATAACGTAAAATTTTCAAATAAAATGACGTGACTTTCACTCACAAAAATGACATCACGCTTCATATCTTCTCCAAGAGGGCTTACTCAGGACGGGGTATAATTACCTTCAACTTTGTGGGCTTAGTCTTTAATCGGACTTGTAAGAAGGTGTTGCTGGATGATCTTGCATTCCTAATATAAGCATAAGCAGAAGCAGCGCGGTAGTTTGCCTAGAATTAAACAACATGAACACATTAACAAAGGACAAAAAATGACAAGTATATTTGATAAATATATATTCCCAATAAGTTGTTCTACAGAGGGAGTAAAAGAATAAATCGATAAAAATTATCTTCTTTTGCAAATTTTCGACATCTTGGTCAACATCATTTTTACCAATGTCCCATCCATTCCAGATATGTTTGCTGTTCTGATTAAATTATTTTTAATGTGACTGAATATAAAATTTTAATCATGATCAATGTTTTGATATTTGATTTTCCCATATCCAAATAACCCTGGTTGTTAACCCATTTACAGTGTAATGATTTTAAAAAATCGGATTTTGCTCTTGTTAAAATACTGCGATGTTGAAATGCACTATTGTTATAATAGGTTATTTCCACTCACCCTGATAGTAACGGATGAACCCGATCGCACGTCGGGAGGAATCGTAAAATCGAATTTCACGAATCCATTTTTCGTGATACTTTTGAACATCGTGAGACGTTTGCGTACTGAGGAGGAATCGATGACAAATTTACCAGACGTCGATTTCCCTGCAGGGACCGGTGACGTAGCATAATACGTCACGGTGATCGAGACCATTCCGCTAACGTTAGGTAGAACGGAGTTGTCTTGTTGGGTCACTCGCAGCTTTACACAGACAAAATTGTGAAACAAATATATAAATATATATATGTATAATTTTCATAATTTTCCTGTAGTTATTGACATTTGTGAATAAGAAGGTACTAAAGCTTGAAAACTAAGTGAGAAAAGAAAAAGTTTAAAAAGTTAGAAAATAATTATATTTACACTTTTAAATTAAATCAGTTTGTACTATTGATCCTATCATCGATACTCCAGGGGTTCTGATTACTTACGATCTCTACACCCCTGGACTATCTCATAGTAAAACTGGAGGCAACAGAACAGGTAATTAAGTCCTTTAATGTACATCAAAGGAACCGTATAAGGGTACACTATTGTTGACTGTGTGGCATTGATGTTGGGCGTCGCTCTCTCTGTAGTCTTCAAAAACATTGTGCAGGCCTGTGATTTGTTCAGATTTGTTCCCTGAGCTGCGTTTAGTTTTACTATGAAATAGTCCAGGGGTGTAGATATCGTATGTGATCTGAACTCCTGGAGTATCGAGGATGTATTGATCCTTAGTCGCCTTGAAACAAAAATTAATATGATGAATTGTACTATTATGCTTCAGACTATATAAACATAAGTATACTTATAATATAACGTAAGAGTACTTATTTATATAAACATAAATATACTTATAAAATATTGTTAGAGTACGTATGTTTGTACGTCAATGCTTCAGACTATATAACATAAATATACCTTTAATATACTGTAAGAGTACAATGTACTTATTTTGCTACTTCTCTGCTTCAGACCATACAAGAACAAATACACTTATAATATACTGTAAGAGTACTTATTTATATAAACATAAATATACTTATAATATACTGTTAGAGAACGTATTTTCCTACTTTTATGCTTCAGACTATATTAACATAAATATACTTATACTGTAAGAGATGCTCGTACTTACAATGCCTTCGCACACAAGACCAGGTTTGTAAATTCTCGGCATGGTTGATGGGAAAGATAATTTTTCCAGATACGAGTATAGTCTGACGTCAGAAGTGTCGCTGATCTCCTCGTCTGTCAAACCCTCCGTCACAGTGGCTGTAACCCGGACTGAGTAGGTACTCAGAGTACTGGTCACGTGTTTCATTGACACGTAAAATTCCATCTCTCCATTGAACTAGTGTAAAATGAGTATTTTATAGATATTTCTGTAAATTTATGTACCTATTTTAGTTCTCAGACAAATTTTAGCGAAAAATTATAGAGCGCGAAAAGCGCTAAAATAAAATTACAGCTAAATAAGTATGTTTATAGTATTATAAATTGCAATATATGAATCAAAAATTTTGTATAGACCTGTCGGATTTAAGACTGTGTTAATTGCGAAAATATTTGTATTAAAAGTCGACATACATAAACCTTATAACTGAACCACTATTAAATATTTTTTCACAGTACTGTAAAATATCTATTTCAAATATTTTTTTCAATGCTGACAAACTCAAGTATGACAATTTGAAATGCTGTAAAACCTTAATCATCTTTCATTTACTGTAAAAATGGTAATATCAGCGAGTGTTTAATTTGCAAATGTAAAAAAAATATTCGATTGTATGGTTTTCACGATAAATACACCTGTTAAAGATGCTCGAAAAATGCACAAAAAATAATAGAAAATAATTTATATTGCTTTTGAGGCATGCGCAATCAGTACTTCATTCCATATTGGATATACTGCCACGGAATTTTTTTCGTGATGCAATTTATTATTTTTGATATTTTTAACTTGAAATAAATTTAGAAGCTCAAACTTTTCAATAGTGGTAAGTATGTAACCTTTTTACTGAAGAAAATTACTAGTTCGTCTGTTCTTGTTTATTTATTGAAAAAATATTTGTCATCGGTGGAGCAGCTTTAATGTTTTTGAATGAAGTTATCGCCTTAAAAATCCATCGCCTAATTATAACGTAGATTTCCTCTCTCACGTAAATTTCCATTCTTACAGTATCTCGTTTCAAAAGGACTAAAATGAGAGACATTACATCTTTAAAGTGGAGTCCGATCTTTCTATCACTACTCCATGTTCTCTCCACAGCAACGTCAAGTTTCCCTCTGACAGGTTTTCCGAATGTGTACCTAAAATATTAACAGTAACTAACAAACAAATGTAGTTACCAAGAACAAAGTTATACATGTTGTCGTTAAACAAGAGGACGGGAAATCCAGAAAATGTGTGACCATACTAATAGTGCTCATGTAGATTCCATGTACGTTGCCTCACATTGTCATGCCCATTCTCGATAATCTGTCGTTTTTTCTTTTGAGCTGCCTTCAGTTTTACTCTGACATAGTCCAGGGGTGGCCTTAATGGCAGTGATAATGACCCCTGAATTATCAAGGATGTACCATACCTTATTGTAAGCCCTCTATACTGTAAACGTTAACAAACTTATTTTCGTGGTATCTCTCTTTCCCGTCGCATGCATAAGGAGTTAATTCGCGAATTATTTCGTTATACTTTACTTGCATTTGAAACATTTTGGCAGATATTTATTTTCAATACGTCCTATCAAATGCACAAAATATGAAATCTAATCGCACATGCATTAGTTGGCTAAAAGCATATATTTAGTAGTAAGCAGAAACCTAGCGAACAATTCTTACCTTGCCTTAAGTGATGAAAGAGTGTATTTCCAATGAATATGAGACCTGTACTTACTGTGCTGAAACCTTTATCTTAAAATGTTCATCTGTTGTAATAGCAAAGGAAGGGATGTCGATGCTTACTTCAAATCTTGGTAGGACTATAGATAGAAAGAAATAGAAAGTAAAGCTTAATACATAGACTCCATATCTCAAAAATATTAATTCCCTGAATGGTCGTATATATACATTTTTCTCCCATACGTACGGATATTATACTTTTTTATCCCATACAATACGCCAGTGTCGTCTGAGGCTATGTTACATGGCTACCAATGCAATCCAGCTTCGTGACGTCACTGCGATTGCGTTCTTTTACATTAACCAATGAAGAGAATGAATCTGTTCAATTGGCATATGAACTGATGTCAATTCCATTTGTTTGCATAAGATTTCCTTCCTTTAATAACCTAAATTGATAAGAAAAATAACAACATAGGATCCCTTATGACGTCAGAAATCAAATTTCCCACCTGGCGGCCCTTGGCACGTTAAAAAGTGTTCAAATTAAGAACAAATTACGAAATTTAAGCAATTCTATATTTTCATCAACGAAAATGTCAATGCAACTTTTGAATGTCATGGTTTTGACATGATTTATTGGACTACTACATATTCAATATGGCGCGTACATAATTAAATATGTAGGTAAAAAGCTATACATATGTTACATACTAGTGACTAGTGTCATACATAAGTTAGGTAATAATCCTTTTACTCACCAAATTCTCTTACTTCAAATACATCCGACTTTTTGGTAGTCTGTTAACAGTAAAATGATTTTAATAATTTTATAATTGATGTATCTCGATGATATTTTTTCCTCCTTTGTAACTCGACGTGGTTATGATATGAATTTATTCTCAGGTAATTAAATAAACATGCTAACAATAAGTTGCTACAGTAGTTTAATTTTTTCCATTTTTATTATGAATTATTGTTATTTTATTGTTTTTGTAAGTATCTTGATGATATAATGTCAAATGACAATATTGTTATTAATTAAACATGATATAAACCAATGAATCAGTATTGACTTTCGTGCACATAAACTAAACCACAAGATAAGGGAAAACAAAGTTAAATATGCGTTCATAGTTTGTTCATCTATTCAAACTAATACTCAATAACATGTAATGCATACATATCTACAGTGAAGCATAGTATTTAGTCTAGTAACCAATAGGACTGTAGTAACCTGCTTTATATTGTCAAAACCCAAAACAGATAAATATAAGGATTTAACGTGCTCCATTAATACCTTTCGCTCGTTGACAACTGCTTTCATACTACACTATACGCAGTCAAAGCGAAGAACAATCCTTAAATACTATAATACCATTAATTTGAAATGTTTAATTTTTCGATTAATTTATTCAGCAATATTATGTTTTATTAATTATTCCTCTATTTCATAATGGGTGATATTCTACTACACGTGCCAGTTGGTTTATCAATTAATTAGCTATTTTATAATCAGTAATAATCTACTACTCCTACTGGCAATCGATCAGTTCTCACCGAGTACCAGTTCTCGCCATCTCATCTGTATCTGCACGATTTCCACGCAAATGTAGTCAATAAAGCCTTCTTCTGAAAGAAGACACTTTCAAGCTGATGTCCACAAAAAATTGTCTCGAAATTCGTCTGTGATCATACTATTACATATGCGATGGTGAGAATTGGTACTCGGCGAGAACTGGTCGCTTGCCAGTACCAGTTGGTTTATCAATTAATTAGCTATTTTATAATCAGTAATATTCTACTACCCTTACCAATTGTTTTATCAATTATTACTATTATTTATCCTTACTTGTTGTTCGACATCAATTCTCCAGTCTCCAGTGTTAGTGACTTCGTTCAATTGTAATTCACCTTTAAACACCCTCGATGTAGGATCGATGTAGTCAATCCATTGTTTGATTCTGTTGTTTTTCGAGTCCTACATAAGAAACATGCTGAACAGGTAAATTAACTCATTCATACATTGCGGACACATTTAGATCTAAATCAAAGACTTGACTATTCCATTATGAAATGTAAGGGATGATTGAGTTAGAGTCAGAGATGACAAACTTACGATAACAGAGTGCATCTGCATTGCAATCGTATAACCGAGAAAGGCATTTACATTTGTGTAAACCTTATAATAACGCATAAGACATTAACAGTGCATGCATTACACCAAGGAGTCAAACAATAATATGAAAAATTAGACTTATTTTTGTTTGCTTAGCTGAAATAATTAATGATGATAAATATGTTAACAGACGGATTTACTAACTTAAAAAGATAACTATATTCAACAAACCAATACTACCCCTGAAATGTCATAATGAGCAGGTCTTGCCCATAATTTAGAAGAGTCTTAATGTGTCTACGGGGTGATTACTTTAATCATGCTGTATAGCAATGACAAGTTTTAAGTCACACACTTGGCTGTAAATTAAAACATGACAAATTTAAATGTGTTCATTAATTATCTAAATGCTTTTTTTTTCTAAATACGTGAACGTATTACTTACAAATATTGTGACGTTCATCGGCGAATGGACGACCTGCAGGCTGGGGTAGATCCCTATTGCTTTTATCCGAACTGTAAAATACCATCAACTATGGAAATAACTATGATAATAAACATAGTACGTATAATGTACTTACATAACTGACATCAAAATCAGGATAAGACAATATTAATGAATTAAAAATCAATAAACCGATATAAGGCAGGTTAATAGTTTTGAAAATAGCGCCTATTCAAATAAAAGATAATGATCAGATCACCTCGCTCGCCTTGGCGATAAACAGCTTTATCGGTTTGGACAAACAAAGATGAAGCCTTAGGTAAGTAGACCAAATAGACATTATCTGAAAATCGTAGACCTCTGGTGCCCTTTGCACTCAGTCTGTAGATTCCTGGACTAGGAAGAGTATCCGGTATCTGCAAAATAAATTGAAATTTCCTCCAATACTTTACATGAGAGGTGACACCTGGTTACTAGGATAAATCTGTATCATAACATGACCGGTTAATAGTTGCTTGCAATTGGTTGTGATTCTCACTTTATTTCCCCATTTAACTTAAAAAAAACACACTGGAAACGGAACCCGAGTACCGTTTAAGTCAACAACTCGGCACTAGGAACTAGCGCATCCATCGTCACGGTCTGTTTATGTTGCATGTTGACGCTCGTCACAAATGTACTAGCGTTGTCAAACATCACTAAAAATATCATCATAAAAGTCTACACATCTTCCACAAGTTCTTGGAAGATGTCTGTTGGCCAATACTAAATTTTATATACTATATATAGATCTTACGTCAGGTATGACGTAGATATAAATGTGATAGCAACTCCCTCGAAAGTTATGTAGCACCCCTTCGAAAAGTGATCGTAAACCCCTCAAAAGTAATATCGCTTCCTTTAATAGTGATATCACACTTCCTTACAATTTTCTGTTTGATCGTTCTCACTAGGTTTTAAGTGTAAAAAGTAAGCAAATGAAGAAAACGTTGACCGTCAAGTCAGAACTCTGAAATGTAAAAGCCAACGCCGACAATAATGACGTCACAAAAAAGGGAAACAACTCCGCCTCATCAACATTCATCGGCAATGTTTGACTTTTTAAACATATGATTTCGTTTCTCTGGCTGACGTGACGTGTCATTATAAAACATGGTTGTATGTATATATATACAATAATCTCTAATTCACTGGTACTTACCTGCAATTTCAACACCTTGGGTATTCCTAAAACAAAACAAACATTAGTATCGATCAATTTCTGACAATGAATTGTTTTAATTTCTATCAATTAAAAAGTGCTATTAGAATTATCTTTAAATGCATAATTCATAATCTTTGTAAAATAAATGAAAAAACAAATAAACACTCTGTCACTCTGATAAAAGCCGTTATTTCGCATATTCATTTCCTTATCATTTCAATCAATTTTGACTGCTTTTCTAAGACCCTCGCGCGCTTACATGCGTACACCCGGGTCATCAAAATTGATTTGTATAAGTTATATAATTTGTTTTCGCGATCGATGTAAAATTAAATTTAAAAGGTTTACTGATGCAGAGTAAAAGCTACATAATGACGTAATAAGTATTATATTTTTAAGATAATATAATCAAAAACATTTGATAAAATATTTCAAAAACTACATAAATTAACTTCATACCTCGATTAACCATGTCCGTAACTGTTGAGATGGTTTTGTTTCTGTTATTAGTAACCTTCAGGTCAACCTGAACAGGTCCATCTGCCTTCAGTATCTTTACCAAGACTGTTAATGATTGACTTGGTCGAATATATCGTGGTGTCAGAATAAAGTACGAACTGAATGAGACAAAGTAAAATTAATTTAAAGTAAAAATATTAACTTAACGCTTAACTTTATATTTTAATGTTATGATAAAAGTTCAAAATTCTGAGTGTACTTTTTATAAACCATCGAGAATCACTTTTTGAAAGGAACCATTGAAAATCGCTATTTGAAAGGAATTATTGAAAATCGCTTCTTGAAAAGAATCATCGAAAATCGCTTTTTGAAAAGTACCACTTAGAATCAACTTTTTGAAAGTTCAAATTGAAATCGACTTTCGAAATGTACCACATAAAAATCAACTTTTGAAATGGCCCCTGTCTTTACAAGGGGAGTATTTATTGACTGTTAGTAAATGCTGATGACATATAATAATACATAGATAACATTTTGAGAAAAAAAACCCAGAAAGTCATGTCAAAATTAAGTTTCAGAGTAATGATTTAGAGACGTTGTAGGCAAAAACAGAATGTGAAGGGCTTTTTTCACTTTAGATTGAACCTTATTTTCAACGCGTTACTAAAATAACAATATGAGCTGAAGGAACGCACTTTTTCCTATTTACTGTTATCTACGTTGGTTGGGACATGACAATAAGTTGTGACATGGTGAACGTAATAATATTTTCATTCGCACTTAATAGTATTGTGATAACACGCAAAAAATATTTGCGTTCATAACTATATAACTTTTTATTTTCAAGTCTTTTCCCAGCCACTTTAGTTTTACAATATCTTAAACTTAATCTATAATCATGATAACCGAATTTGAAAAAAAAATAAGACAATAACGTATGGAAAAACAACAATAAGAATTACCCTCGAAACACACTCAATGAGTAACTATCAGTGTGTCGTTATATTTACGTTGTCATAATAAAACTGAAGGGCCTGTCTGCAACAACTTGTGCTTATAAAAACGAGACAGGTAGTCCAGTAATTTGCTGCACATCTAACGAAGTTAATTGATTGAATAACGGTACATTGTATTGGCTTTAAAATTGGGCGTAACTCCTTTGTCTTCAAGGATTGTAATCGTCTGTGACAAGGTTTCTCCAAAAATCTTGTATTTCCAGGGGTGGATATAACGACAATGATAGTAACTTTCCGTAGACGAGCAGATACACGTTTTCAACGTTTAGGGAAAATCCCGAAGGTTCCCGAAGGTTCCCGATTGTTACGATGATACGAAGATTAGTCTACATGGTGTACTTACTTTTTGGCAAGCACAGAAGTAAATAGTACAACGATGAAAAGTTGTACTGTCGACGTCATATTTGTGGCCTACTAATCGTTGCTGTAAATAAAATAATTAAATTAGACTGGAATACATGGGAATAATACCCAAAGTCAGACTGGAATACACAGAAAGAATAAACAAAGTCAGACTGGAATACACAGAAAGAATACACAAAGTCAGACTGGAATACACAGAAAGAATAACCAAAATCAGACTGGAATACACAGAAAGATACACAAAGTCGCACTGAAATACACAATCTCATACTGGAATACACACAGTTAGACAGGAATACACAGACAGAATACACAAAGTCGCACTGGAATACACAATCTAATACTGGAATACACAAAGTAAGACAGGAATACACTGAAATAATATACCAATTAAGACTGGAATACACAGATGGAATACACAAAGTCAGTCTGAATACATAGAAAGAATAAATAGTGAGACTGAAAGAATACGATCGAATACCCACAATTGAATTTGAGATATTAAAATAAAAGAACACCAAAAATTTTTAGTATTATTTTATGCTGCTGAAAGATCCGCAATACAATGTGTACCTTTAGTTCATTTAATTGTTGTAATCAATATGAATATTACCGGTATATGATACTAAAATATCAATGAATGAAATGTCTATATTTTCATTCTTAACGGCAAAATGTAATGAATACGGTACCATTTGTAAATAAAGCAGTCACCTTTAAGCAAAAATTTTGTAAAGTCAAATTCCTACAATTGTAACCAACTTATTTTTCATGATGACATATGTTCGCGTATTATTACCCTGAAGACGTTTACATGGTGACCTAATTTATCGATTGAGGGACATGTATGCTTTTTTCTCTCTTTGTTGTAAACACTCAGAAACAATTTAATATCAGCTTCGTTTTGACTGCGACATTGAAAATTTTCAGATATTTTTTTAAATCAATTTTTTCTACAAAAGGAAATTATATAAATAATGATGAGAGTAAGTGGCAAAGTATTTGTAATTACCACTTAGACATAGCAGGAGTGAAAGAGAGAAAGTGAAAGCACAGATGCTGAGTTTGAAAATAGGTTCCTGTATTCTAGACATATTTTTAATGCGATTTATGTTTTAGCTCGAAATGCACGCAAAATGCCATCGCACATAAAAACAAATTGATTTACAATTTAAAATATTTTTAAAAAAAACACGTATTATGGAAAAATCAAGATTATACAAATGAGTTTCGTTCTTCCTGTACTGATGGTTGCATTAATATATTACATAACTTACGTAATGCTACACATACAAAAACGAGCTTTCTGCAAACCATAATAGCATTATCCTAAGCTTTATTCTTATTTTACCACTACTTATATTTGCTCCAGTGCCCTATTATCTATAAAAAGGAAATCAGAAACTGTAAGATATAACTTTTAGACATATTTATGTTGTAGATAGATTATGTCACAACGATCTGTTCTGCTGTGAATATGAATCATATATATCATTATGTGGAGTATTCAAAGGTCGCATGCTAAAGTAAGGCAAAGGCAGGATAATTACTACCAGCTGTGGGTTTTTTTTCTTGGAACTCCAGCTTTCCTACGTGACCAATACCTCGTCCAAGTTATGTTAACAGTATCGTAATGCATACTTATTTAACTGCATCTAAATAGTATTCCCTGTGAAAGTGATATGTATCATTTCTTAGTTGTACATGTACATAAATAACTTAAAACAAAGTGTGTATGCATCGGGGCTAACATAAGGTGTTACAGTTGACTCGTAAAATGTTGCAAACTTGTTAATTGTGACAAAATATGCGAAAAAATGTTCATGTCAGCCTGTCGCCAAATAGCGTCTATAGCAGGTACAAGAAAGGTTTGTTTGACCAGATTCGACGATTTAAGCACTTATTTCAATATGTTTTGGGTTTTTGAAGTCATATTAAAAAATGACAATATTTCCGTGATTTTACTTACTTTAACAATAAGACATATTATTGAGTTGGGGCACATTGATATCGTATCTATTAGTTCAGTTTGGCCAGTGACTGTGGCGTTTTTAAAATATCCTGCGAAAGTGTTATGCATTTATTACGTCGTGATACTTGACGTACAATTCTATGGAAAAATAACCTCAAAGACTTAACCCATAGAATTGAGTGTAACACCTTGCCATGTAAAGTGTGGTTGTTTATATCATGTGATTTTGACATATAGAAAAACCATTTAGATCATCATAAATATTCCTATTATATATACTTTTAAGACACTGAACATAATGCGAGAACTAGATATGAAAAAATGTTCAACTTCTTCTTAAAGACTTCATTTTCACTATGTTTAGATGACATTATTGCATTGATATGCATTGGTATCAAATGGAACTCCTACATAGTTAAATGCCATATTTTCGTAATTTACAACCGCCATTGTATGACACTGTCAAAAAGACTCAATGCGTATGGTTTTGTTAAATCGAGTCCGGTAAAAAAATCGCTCTTGTACATCTGGAGACACTAGTTAACATAAAGACATGTTTATTTGGTGACAGAAATATATTCCGAACCATGTGGATATTTTTTTTTACTAAAATGTATATTTTTCGCATATTTTGCCAAACTTACACAACGTATTAAGAGTCAACACTAATACTTAATATTAGCTCAGATGCATACACACTTTTTATCAACTTAGTTATATACAAGCACACCTACGAAGTGATATAATTATAGAAAAACAAAATATCACTAGTTTATCATCAAACGCACCTGTTGAGTATGGTTGTAAACGCATAATATTGAACATGTTTAAAGTTGAATGTCGAGTCAACTTCACTCAACTTTCAAGTATTTATTTAAAATTTTTCATTGATTTTCATAAAAAAATAATGTTACAACACTGTCAATCATTATCTCACATCTAAAATATATTTGTACCTAATTGTCTTATTTTTCATCTGCTCATAGCTACTTCGGTGATAAACCAATTCTGAGTACAAATAAGATGTTATGTGATACAATGTAGGAAGTCTAGATGAAATGTTTTACTTACATCAGTACTGCCAGATCGCCTTTACAACATCATACAGAATTTACAACTGTATTAAAGCCTTATATATACATGTAGCTGTGCAGATATTGACCTACTTCATAAATACACATCTGTTTCTAATGTTCATAAGTTCTTATTTAAATAGGAAAACAATATTTAATCCCTTTTTCCGAGAAAAGATTTAGTTCTGGCAGGTAAAAAAAAAAGTAAAAAATGTAATGATAAATGTTATGACAGATTTTGGATTATTATACGTAGTAACATTTGTTTGTGGGAGGACGGTGGTTGGTTAAGGTGTTTAACTTCCTGACTTGGACCTCAGTGATCGATTTGAAAGATTTAAATGTTTTATATTTTTATCATCTGCTATGGGTTGTACTGGCTAAATAATTTAGCCAGTACAACCCACAGCAGATTTAGTAAATGGAATATCATAACACTCCACCAAATCCCACGCACTCATTAATTCTCCAGGAATCTCCCATTTAAATGAGAAAAAGATAATAGCTAACACCATCTACTATTCTCTTTTCAGAATTCCAGGTAAAGCTGTCTGACCATAGTCACGACTGGAATATTAATAAATGTCACTTAAGTCGATATTTACCGCGAGCGATTTGTTCGTTTGGTTGGATTGTTGGATTAAATTTACCTTCTAGCCAGGGTCATGCGAGTACGGTCTCCCATGTATATGGTGTGTAGCATGTATGAAGTGCGCGGTGCGTGTTTTGGGAGACTGCGTTATATTCGTCCAGTGACTTCTTGTGTTGTGGAACTCTTACCCTTTATATAGTGCTATATCATGGAAGCATCACACCGAAGACACCAAGTAACACACCCCACCCGGTCACATTATACTGACAAAGGACAAACCAGTCGTCCTACTCCCTGTATGCTGAACGCTAAGTAGGAGCATAAACTATAACTTTTTCAGTTTTAGCAGTTATCTCTGTCGTTCTATCGTCGTTGTATGTTAGGAGGCGCCACAGAAACACATACAAATAACATTGTGTTGCTTCTATTTTAAGTTGTCAATATTTGAAGAAAAAAATGTGGACAATATTTTTTTTACATATACATTTTTGTATTTAATTAAAATGCATACAGCATGCTAACAAGTGATCGCTTTATTGTGTTCAATATTTACAAGTGTGAGTTTATTATCAAAGAATGTTTTCCTTCCTCTCTTTCAACATATAATCTGCCTTTGTATAAATTAAGTTACTAGTATGTTAAACCATTACCAAACTACATACATGTATTACTACCACTGTTGTAATATCGACCCCAGGATTTTGTCATAGCGAAACTGAAGGCGGCTTTGTTGTGCAACAACAGATTGGACAGGTTGGTATACATCAAAAGAGTGTAATATATATTTGCACATTGTATGGCTTTGATTGTATAGCGCTCTCTGTAATGTTCAAAGGACTGTCATTGGTCAGTTATTTTCTTATGAGATGCCTTCAGTTTCACAGTGATATAGTGTAGTGGCTTCCTCGATACTCCAGGGGTTCCGATCACTTACGATCTCTACACCCCTGGACTATCTCAAAGTAAAACTGGAGGCAGCAGAGCAGAACTGGTAATTTAGTCCTTTAATGTACATCAAAAGAGCCGTATAACGGTACATTGTGGTTGATTGTGTGGCTTTGATGTTGGACGACGCTCTCTCTGTAGTCTTCAAAGGAACTCTTTGCTGGTCTGTGATTGGTCAAATGTTTTCCGCTGAGCTGCCTTCAATTTCACTATGAGATAATCCAGGGGTGTAGAGATCGTAAGTGATCGGAACCCTTGGAATATCGAGGATGGTGTAGTGGTAGTTAGTGCATAATGTGACAGAATATTGACTTCTAATTGGCTTCGCACATAGATACTATTTACAATAGTGCTCTCTGTCCCAGACACTATTGAAATGGTGTGACTATTGTGACTTCAACAGTACATGTCGTCATTATAACGTTGTTCGGAACCACGACGTCAAAGATGGCGGACGGGCAGTGGTGTAGGGGAAGGAAACACAAGTGTTGCTTTTCTACAGAAGACAGTTCACTAGCTCTATATTGATCTACATGTATCAATAATCTTCATGAAACTGAATTTTGTTATATATAAAAAAAATATGCGCTAAATTATATATTTTGTATGTACATATTATAACAACATGGTGTGGAAATTAAGATATAGCGTCGTGAGGTTTTAAGGGGTCTACACATGTGAGGGTGATGTACTACATGTAAACCCACTATGGCCTGGTAACGAGAGTACTATTGTCTCATATTATTGTCTTTTTGTGGGATAGTGCCCGAGTTGAATACTATGAGGCAATAGGGTCCTCTCAACCAGGCTATGGTAGATAAATATAGCCTTGACAGTCACCTGTGGAATACCAAGGATGTATTTCAGTATTCACTTTTATGTGGATTGACGTTGGTTTCGTCTGTGCTATTTGTTTAGTTATTTTTTTTAATAATTTCTTTGCATTTATATAGCATTGTATAAGGAAGAGAATTCGTAAAAGTATTTATCTCAGCCTGTTCATCAACAGGTTTCACAATACATTTGTTATAATTGTTCGCCCAACGTTATGTATTGTAAAACATTATAGTTTCTATGCTTTCTATGCTATGGTGAGTCATGGTTTATTCTACGTGCATGTAATTACAAATTTGCCGCTTACATCATTGAGAAATGCAAATCATCTATTCTGGGAACCATAGTAGCACGACAGAGAAACTCATACTTAACACGATATATGGAACTAAGTTGTTTTGAATAGTACAATATATTAGTAAATGTGTAATTTGCAGTTAGAAATCGAAAAATTTAGC
The DNA here is from genome assembly GCF_041381155.1 of Argopecten irradians. Classification (NCBI taxonomy): domain Eukaryota; kingdom Metazoa; phylum Mollusca; class Bivalvia; order Pectinida; family Pectinidae; genus Argopecten; species Argopecten irradians. The sequence continues at coordinate 41,852,063 of NC_091140.1, read as the reverse complement.
CCTCGCAAAATATTTATTTTTACAGGAAGACAAAGGGAAATTAACCCCACATAGAAAAGTTCATGTTAACAGCAAGTAAATGAAAGAATAAAACGTGTGCGGTTTGGAAAACATAGATTTATTTACAGTGTACAAAAAATATATAAAATATAATATTATTAGCTTTGAGTACTGGTACAATATTAGCACTGAGGTGGTTTGTTTAATTTAACGTCCTATTAACAGTCAGGTCTAGGAATGGAGAAAAACAGGTGTACCCAAAGAAAAACCACCGACCAGTGATCAGTTCGAGGCAACTGCCCCTTAATATGATTTGAATTCGTTACCCAATGATGTAGGGTTTGTTGTAATATGTGGGGACATCTTAACCACAAAAAGTAACAAAAACCAAAAGAGACGTTTAAATAGCGAAAAAGGTATTTTTTTCTAAATTCCTATACTCCAATTATAATCTTACTTTGACCTAGACAACTTTTGATTTTTTTTTTGTAAGAAAATCACTGGCTGTCTTCATCTACGAGTTTGAGACCTTCATGGGTTAGTTGACGTACTAATTGTAGGACGATGTTTTTTTTCTCCGGATCCCCCAATTTCCTGCAGTACCTAAACCCTATATGTGAAAATGATCATATATGTTAAAATAGTTCGTCACACATGATAAAAAATAAGACAGGATTTACAAAAGAGCACACAATAGGTTTGTTGTAGTTCCTACTGATGGATATATTGTTTATTGTCGTTTTTATATGAACATAGGGGGTCTCTTAAACTGTGCAGTTCTCTTAAATTCTGCTCAGATTTAACAACCCGTTAACTCAGTATCTACATACATGGTCATATTTAGCTACGTTCTAAGAAAGTTGCTGAATTGCATGATTAAAACGATGTGGAGGATGCTCTCAAAGAAGTTCTGAAGAAGTTCTCGAATAACACAATCTAAGCGCTGGTGATGATATATTGTTATATATGTTGTAACATGATTAGCTATTGTGTGGATGTTCTGAAGAAAAGTGCTTAGGTGACACGTTTTAGCCATTGTGGTGGTGGGCAGGTATAGAACTCCACTCATCCGAGTGATAGCTGTCTCCATGGTTACTGGGTAAAATACTCTGGAAATCTATAGCACGGAAATATCCCAGTTTGTGACTGAAAGAGAAAAACAGTATAATTAAAACTCAGTCGCTATTAGGACATTTTGTCGGTATATGTCAAATCTTGGTCTCGGCACCAGATTTTATTTGTATTTTTAACAGAAGAAAAATTAAATATCAAATAACTGATATCAAACATGTCTAATGCTCACGTGTTATATACTGAACCCACAAAAATCACTAAATAGGAAAAGTAATCCGAAAATATACCTAAAATCATATTCTGCAGAACTTCTCAATTTAGCTTTGGTGACGCAGATAATACAACTGAAATGATTCATGGATTTCTTCTCAGTATGATTTATTCTCTTTTTCCCATTGATGAAAAAAAACCCAATTCTTTCAACCTCTGATTAGTAAACATATTATTATGTTTTCTCGTTTCTTTGGCAGCCAAACAACGCTATGAACTCTTGTGTTATTTGCTAGTCTTTTTTTCGTACAACACATTGAACACGGAATTTCTACGAAACTAAGCGTCAAAAGAAATCTTGTGTGGTTTGCTAGCTTTATTTTCGTATAAGACATTTTACACGGAGGTTCAACGAAATTTTCCATTGTCTTTAATGACACTAAGCTTAATATGAAATTATGTGTTGTTTGCTAGTTTTATTTTCGTGAAATATGTTGTACGAAACTAAACCACTTACAAGTCTGCTGACGGATACTTTCCCGTTGGCACTGGATACAAGGACTCGTAAACTCGGTTTGGATCGGACCCGTGAATGGCAAAGGCATTAAACTTTGTGACGTCACGGGGGAAGTATCGACCCGGAATTATAGCGTCTCCTTCCCACTTATTACCATGGATACTGGCCGTGTAGGAAATTGGAAGTTGTTGCTAAAAATATATATACATTTATATGGTTCTGGGTGTATATATAAAGTCAAAATGAAAAAGAAAATGGAGACATGTGATTAAAATATAAGTACATTAATCAGACAGTCATACTTGCTCACAAACTCTACAGAAGTTTTAAAAAAAAAATGATTCGCAGGCATAGGACTGATTTCGAATGAATAACCATTATTACGTTATTCATTATGACGTCACTCACCTTAACAGCGTTTCTTTCTCCTCGCAACATTAACAACAGATGCTGACCATGTCTGTGTAAATTTAAAAGAAATAGACTTACGATCAACTGATAATAGCGGTAAAACAATTTATGTGAGAAAATAATCCGGCAAGAAAAACGAATAAATCACGTGAAAAAGTTTAAATTGTAAGAAAATAAATATATATAAAAATACTGCAAACACATCACGCTCACTGTGCACATCCATCATAGCGCATATCACGCACTTAGTACGGCAATCTTTGTTTTTTTTTTTGGCGTTATAGAGCTATGAAAATTAGATATGACGTAACAAACACTTAACTTACGGACTGAGTTCCACTTCTAGATAATCGTCTTGGTCATTCAGAAAAAATGCTTCAACAACTGAAAATGTGAAAAAATAGCATCGATGACGATTGAAATATAAACATTAGCTGCTTTTAAAATACCTAAAAGTGGGTTTTCTTCTAATTCTGATACGATTAACACACATAACTACTACGGAACGGATCCTTGATGTCCTTGATGTCCGATATGTTATGTGACTGTATTTGAAAAATGGGCGCCGAAATGTAGCCATGCCGTTATAACCACATGATTGAACTTCATGAACGTTATTGTTATTATATCAAGGTTCGTCATTTCAATGGGATAAAACTACGAAAATGTGCGTTATGACACTATCATTTATCAACGCCATCATCTACTTCGAGTAAAAGAGAGAAAATAATGAACATATAAGGTATTATCCTGAAAAACCAGAGTGAAAATTTTATTCGGAAGAACTTTCCACCAAAATTCGAAAAACATATCTGAATTCTCGAAATGTTACCAGATATGAAGATTAAGTGACTCACTAAACTAAAATCTATATTTTTTTTATTTATTCGATTATATTATAATTTTTTTATATTTATTTATTCATATTTATCTATCTCATTCATTTATTTATTGTAAGATCGCAAATTACCTTCGTAATTATATAACTGAGGAAATGGCTGTCCAGCTGGTCCGCCTGGATTTGGAGGATTATTAAAAAATGGCGCTGACACGTGAATGTTGACGTCATTTCCGCCAACATGGCGGCTAAGTCTGATTTTGACAGGGGGATGATCTATCGGCCGAGAGTCCCATGTTGTTGTTATGGAAAATTCCATCACACTTGGATCAAATCTGTCTTTGAAAACAAATGAAAATTTAATATTACCCGCGACTCTTTACATGATAAATAATTCCTAAGACTGTTATTTTCATCAGATTGCTATAAATGAAGAACGGACAAGTGTAGGGGATTGGTCAAACATCAGCCATATTTGAGTGATATAATCAAAAGGACACATATTTTTTGTAAAAGTCGCATTGTAATCGCCATTTCTATACCAGAATGTTACAAAAAGGACAAGATACATACCCTTGTTTTTAGTAAACAGAGTGGTTTAGTGATTGGTGACAACACAAGTACCGAACTTGGACTTGTACATGCTAGAGACACTAGTTAACATGATTTTGATGATTTAACATATTTTTATTGCAAATATATACAAAAGGATTGGGTACAAGTTTTATGCAACTTATATTGCCACCCTTTCCAAAATACAGAACGAATACAAACATGATATGCAAAGTAATGAAATATATAAATATGATTAAATAGTAAATAAGAACACTTTGGAGAGAAAAGAGAGAGAGAGAGAGAGAGAGAGAGAGAGAGAGAGAGAGAGAGGGGGGGGAGAGTAAGGAGAGGAAGAAAATTCAATGTCTTAAAATTGTAATACTAAATCGACTTAATTAATAAATAATAATCACTAGTTAACAGAGTGGTTTAGTGATTGGTGACAGAGATATGTACCGAACCCCTTGGACTTGTATATGCTAGAGACACTGGTTAACATATTGGTTTATTGATTGGTGACAGAGATATGTACCGAACCCCTTGGACTTGTTTAATTGATTTACCATTGTTTATATACTTTGACTACATTTACGAGCAACACAACAATCTACGAGTCAACAGTGTTAGCTAAGGTTAGGCCTGATGCATGAACAGTTTTTTATCAACTTATCAAGTACACCTAAGAAGTAGCATTCAAAATAACAATATTTTAACTAGGGCGAATACTTTAACCAAACTTATTTCATACCTTCGACCTCTTGAAATTCTCAAAATCCAGCATTTTCTCCATTAAAATGATTTCCCGTACCCTTACACAGGCCTAACAGTTCTATATCAAGCTTTAAGAAATGTATATGGGAATTGGACAACAGACAAAATGCCGAAACACGCCCTCTCCCTATGCTTTTAACAGTACATAAAAAAACCCAAACATTTCACTAATATATAGCTTTTACATGTATATATATATAAATAATGTCGATTACCATTTTATCAAATGACGATGATATTCCAAACACACAAACCTAGACAATGATAAACATCATATAATGCACCAAGTCCCCTAGTGTATATCATAAAATATAGATTAAATGATTTTACAAAACACTCAAAGGAATTGAACGAGATCTATTGATATCCCTGACAAAGCACTAAAGCACAAGTTCCAAAAATAGAATTAAAAAGAAGCTGTCTAAGATTGACCTACAAAGTGCAATATAAAAAATAGTGTTCACAATATTCGTTTTGAAATTACACACGGGTAGGGTGGATAGTTCAAGTTAACTTGGATGATAATTAAAGGGATCCGTATTATTCCTAGTCACCTAGTCTCAGCTCCATTATTTAGGCGATTTTGAATCTATGATCGCTTGTAGTCAAATACGAAGGTTCATTATCTAGTCACACAGAAAGGATCGGTTTTTAATATTACCAAATAGGCTTCTTTCCCATCCACAACAAACAAGGATAAACGTATGATATTTAAAGCAAATACTGGAAAAAGGAATAATACGTATGTAGTTGAATGTTAGCTTAAAACTCCAATTGTGTATATATAATGATACAATGTTAGAAAAGCGTTTGTTTTTATTTATTCATTTATTATTATTATTATTTTTTTTTTTTTTTTTTTGGGGGGGGGGGGGGTATGTACATATTACATATAAAACAAAGTAATAAAAATTAAACATAAATATTTTCAATTTCGACAAAAATGCAGATTACAAAAATATCAATTTATAAATAGAACACGAAAATGTGTTTGTCTCAAATGTCATATGGGTCTGTAAGTTCATATATATAAGTAGAAGTCCGATTATTCGGTTACGGAATTTTGTAACCGGTTAGCAGACTTCCGACCGATTAACCGTCGACAACCCTAATTTTCAAGGAGTTTACTTTTCATGGTTAAATCGCTAATTGTTTTCATACCATGAATATAAAATAACAATTTTGGAAAGATTGATTAATTTTAACTTTTTTTAAATATTACAAAAACAAAACAGGATTTAAACTTCCTGCTTGTACGTAGTTCAATGATATTTCAATATCAGTTATCTAGTGTATAGTTCTTTAGCATGTACCAGCCTGAACCTGTTGAAACTGAAACCTGAATATCTAAAGTGGCCGACACCCAGCCAAAGCTTGAATGGTATTGTTATTTTTAGCACTCTGACGATGGCCGCCAAAGGAGACGATGAAGTGTAAGTACGTTTTCAAAAGACAAAGCTTGTAAAGATATTGTTAGATAAAAATATTGTTAGATAACTTTCGACAATATCCTTGAATATCTGTATTTTATTAACAAGACCATTTTGTGCTTGTAGTCTATAGAAGCCATTTTTATGAAATGCGTAGTTACCCTGAATTAATACATGTCTCCATTTATTCGCTGTATAAGAACATTTTCGTAAAAGATTATATGAATATCATCGTATCAAGACAGATATGTGGAGAAATAAAATTAGGAAATGAACTGAAAAGTTGCTTGGTGATTCTGGCTTCAGTCTAAATCTGAAATATGCAAATTATGTACGACAAGGAAGTAATATCACTTCTTAATAAGATTAATGTAGTGTATTTTAGCAAACCGAAAGTGTTTTCTTTTCGAATAACCATATAACCATACAAATAATGTGATTTGCGTTTTTATCCAGAGATGAACTCTAACTAAAGAAATTTCCGCGAATATTTAATTTCGGATAATCGCATATTTTCTACCATATTTGTGCTCAGAGCATTTTCGTAGAGATTATTTTTTGTGGTTTCCGATATTCCGCGAACGACGCGAAATCTATTGCACGCGAAAATTCTTTTATTACAGTATCCACAACCGACACAATTGTTCACGGTAGTTACGACCTCTAGGACAATGATTATACTTATACTCGAATAAGAATATAGTTTTTACCCCTATTAGAAAATGCAACATATTTTTTCTTTGATTTTTCATGCAGAATGTTACTGTGTTAGAACACTGCATTGTTAACGCATTCCAAGAAATTGTGTTTTACAAGTTCAAAATGCACCTGTTTTGATATAATGTTTCGAAATATAATTCGTTAATTATTTTTTAACAAATATATATGTTTAATTTTCTTACACTCTTAAATGGTTGCTTAAAGTGGGACTGCTGGCCGTCATCAGGGCTATTGTAAAGGCTAAATTAAATTCGTATACAAATGCTAAAACAGTCATTAATTTATTTTCTGTGTGGGTTATTTGTACTAAAAAATGGCACTGAATAAGTTATCCCCAACCCCAAAAACACAAAAAAAAATAATGATGGGTCGATACAATCCTCATTTTGAACATCAAAATTGTGATTTTCTTGTAACATGTAAAATTGCAAAGCCCTTAAGTGTGGTCCAGTTAGCGTAGTGTGTGAAGCCACTGGAGATTGTTAGAAGGACTGGGCACAATGTGCAAAACTATCAAATATCTTAACAGGAAAATGTTTTAGAGCTGTCTAAACTAGCATAAAAATAGCATAACAATATTTTGTTCAAAATTTTTCGTTCACATTTCAAAAAAATATTATTTCAAAAATATTTCAATTATATTTTGGGGAAAATCTACAAAGTTGGAACAGGCCTTTGAAACGATCAATAAGATGCGTGTTGTTTGGATAAAATCTATGAATAAAAGAACTATATTCAATTTCAGAAAGCGTCCAGGAAATTATCTCCTGGTGGCTGCCATTGACTTTGGGACCACGTACTCGGGGTATGCCTTCTCCTTCCGACATGACTATGAACGGGATCCCTTGAAGGTGTCGTCCAGCAACTGGATAGCAGGGTCAGGCGGTCTGATTTCTTTGAAGACGTCCACCTGTGTTCTTTTTAAACCAAACAAGGAATTCCATTCGTTTGGTTTGTTGCTGAAGACAAATATTCTGATTTGGCCTTGGAAGGGAAACAACGTGGATGGCGATACTTTCGACGATTTAAAATGAAGCTTTATGACAACAAGGTATTCATAATGATGTGGCTATTGTTATCGTGTCGCCTGCAACGCAAGGGCGACACTTATAGGTATCGCTATGTCGGCGTCGGCGTCCGGGAAACGGTTTCCGCTCGTCGTACGATTTACTTTAAGTATTTATTAACCGATTTCAACCAAATTTGGTGTATTGCTTTATATATCAATGAGATCTTAGATGACTTTGATACTGGTTAAAATCCGTCAATATTTGCAAGAGTTACGGGACTTTAAAATCGTCAAAACATGGTTTCCGCTCGATAACTTAAGTATTTATTGTCCGATTTCAACCAAATTTGGTGTATTGCTTTATATCAATGAGATCTTAGATGGGTTCGATACTGGTCAAAATCCATCAATATTTGCAAGAGTTACGGTACTTGATAACCTAATTATTAACAAATTTTTCAACAGTAAATAACTATTTTTTGTGATGCTGTGCAGGCGACACATCCACTTCCGCGGAATTCTTGTTTTCATACTTATAACAACAACATATGTAGCAAACGCTTTGAATGAAGCTAAAAGGACAATGCAAATGAACAGATATCGTAATTTGCGGCGTATTACCCGCACCGGGGAAAACCTAACGGAAAGCAAAATAAGACATTTTCTATAATTTTGTAAAATAAATTACAGATAATCCGCATCGGCAGATTGTCCGCGGGTTATACTTCGATGTAATCCTTGAAAGTGTAGTATGTACTAATAATAGTACATAAGTCTATATATGCTATAGTGATTTCATTTCGAAAGGGTATTGGCTTATTGAAAGACATGCAAAGTTATCAATAACATCTTTACTGTTTGGAAATACCGGTGTGTTTTAGATGCAAAAGATCATAGCTCATGTGAAAATACTTATGCGTAGAAAGAGGGTTACTCGAGCTATTTACAACGTATAGCATGCATATTATTCTGGTAATAGTTTCTACAGAAACTCGCATCGGCAGATAACCTGCATTACGCATTTTCTGATGTAAAACAAATCGTATCGCCCGCGGGCGATGCGCAGGAAATAACGGTACACCTTTTGATTCATCATAACATTAGTTTATAATAGTGTGAATTACGATTATATATGACATTTTTGATCCTTTGTTATCTAGTGTCTAAATCGTCGATTCACCATAGAAGATGATCAAGGCCAGCCCATGGACGCGATTAAGGTGTTTACAGCATCCATCAAGTATCTCAAGGACCATATGATGGCTACATGCAAGAACCAGATAACAGGCATAAAGGTCGAAGATATCCTCTGGGTCCTCACTGTTCCGGCAATCTGGTCCGACGCTTCAAAACAGTTCATGCGGGAGGCTGCCGAGGCGGTAAGGGACAAGTCAATATCATACCCAAAAGGTTGAATCAACAGGGAAGATTCCGTCTCAAAATATATAACACCTTTCAGCATCAAGGCGTAGATTATGATGACGTCATATGGGCCGCGGTGGTCAAGTAGTTTAAGTATCACGAAATATTACTACTAGTACTCCGGTTTGCGAATCCTATATGGGGAAGTTGCCAGGTACTGACCGCTGGTCGGTGTTTTTTTTCCATGTTTTCCCGCTTTGTGATATTATTTAGTTCATGATTAACATTGCAGCAGCAGTAGATAGTATGGTCAAATAGTATTAAAAACAGCAAAAAAAAAAACAAACAAAAAAGAAAGAAACATCATAAAGTTCATTCAAAATTGATAGACTTGTAATGTCGATCTTGATCTGATTATCTTTCAAGGCTGGCATTGAAAAAAGTCATCTAATGATTGCTCTAGAACCTGAAGCTGCATCTCTTTACTGCAAATACCTTCCTTTGGAGCGAAAAGGAGAGGGTGGAATAAAGACATTTACTTCCGGGTCAAAGTACAACGTGTTAGATGCTGGAGGTACGTTTCTAAGATGATATTTACATAATAAAAGTTGAAAGATTGATTGAAACATCAACAAGAGGCCAAGAGGGCCTGTATCGCTCACCTGGTTTGTAATGCAAAGTAATGTTCTGAATACAGGTTCATTGTTTCTTTCCTGAAGGAATTTGAATATTAACCTTTATTTCCCTATCCAGTCCTGACCCTCCTGCCCCGCGGGGTCAGAGCTAAAATTTATATAAGTTCTGTTCCCCTTCCCCCAAGGATGTTTGTGGCCAAATTTGGTTGCATTCCATGCAGAACTCTAGGACAAGTAGCGATTTATAGGATTTACCTCTATTTCCCCTATTGGGCCCCGCCCTCCTGCCCCCGGGGGTCAGAGCCAAAATTTATACAAATCCTGTTCCCCTTCTCCAAAGTATGTTTGTGGCTAAATTTGGTTACAATCCATGCAGAACTCTAGGACAAGTAGCGATTTATAGTATTTACCTCTATCTCCCCTATTGGTCCCCGCCCCTCCTGCCCTCGGGGGGTCAGAGCCAAAATTTATACAAATTCTGTTCCCCCTCCCCCAAGGATGTTTGTGGCCAAATTTGGTTACAATCAATGCAGAACTCTAGGACAAGTAGCGATTTACAGGATTTACCTCTATTTCCACTATTGGGCCCAGTCCTCCTGCCCCCGGGGGTCAGAGCCAAAATTTATACAAGTTCTGTTCCCCCTCCCCCAAGGATGTTTGTGGCCAAATTTGGTTACAATCCATGCAGAACTCTAGGACCAGTAGCGATTCAAAGGACATTTTGACGGACGGACGGACGGACGGACGGACGGACGACGGACGCCGCGCCATGACATAAGCTCACCGGTCCTTCGGGCCAGATCGGTTAAAAGTATTTTTTTCTAGTGAATGACAATAAGAAGAATTAATCAAAGTCTTAATGGGATAAACTTTTGGAAAATTCAATGAAATGTGAAGTAAACGTATATTGTTTCCTCATAGAGTTTATTTCGACATTGTTTATTGGTAGTAGTGTGATAAAAAATATTATCGTTTTGAACTTGTAAATGTCATCAACCTAGAAAAAAATGATCTCTTTTTTGGTGGGTTTGAAACTGTAGAAATATAAACGAGGTCCATTATTCGACAATTTTGGATTTAGAATGAAGTATGAAAAATGTATTAAATGTTATAGTTTTTCTCTCAAAAAGGTGGCACAATAGACATTACTGTACACGAGGTACAGCGGGATGGATCACTGAAGGAAATCCACAAGGCCAATGGTGGAGACTGGGGAGGTACCAAGGTGGACCACGCCTTCCAACTTCTCTTATCAGGAATCATTGGTAATGGCGCATTTAACAGATTCATGGAAAACAACAAAGCAGATATGATCGAGTTCCTCCGCGATTTCGAGGTGAAAAAACGCACAATTGGCCCAGATACTGCTACTGCTGATGATGAAGATTGGAAAGTCACCTTCAAAGTTCCAATAACGATGAACGAAGCGTGTAAGGAAAAGAATAGGAAGGATATCAACACAATTGTGAAATCAAAGCAACAGTTTAAAGGAAACTTGTCTTTCGTTGGGGATAAATTAAGAGTTAGCAGAAGCCGAGCGAAAGAGTTTTTCGAAGAACCAACGAAGCATATAGTGGACCATTTGAAGAAATTACTGAAGGAGTCGACTGCTAAAGGGGTCGAAAGCATACTGATGGTCGGCGGATTTTCAGAATCTTTGGTACTTCAAGATAGTATCAAAAAGAACTTTCCAAACCTTCGCATGATTGTACCTCAAGACGGTGGACTTGCAGTTCTAAAAGGAGCAGTTATTTTTGGACAGGAACCACTGGCAATTAAAAAACGTGTATGTAAATATACTTACGGCATCAAAGGTTTCCTACCTTTTGATGAGAATAGGCATGATCCATCTAAACGATTCATAACGTCAACAGGAGTAGAGAAATGCAATTACATTTTTGACATCCATGTTCGCACTGGAGAATGCGTGGAAATCGGGAAACCACAGACAAACAAAAACTATCGCGTCATTGAAGCAAACCAAACATCCGTGACCTTACCTGTGTATGTATCTACAGAAGAGAACCCAAAGTACGTCACAGATCCAGGATGTACACAGATTGGGACTTTGGATATCGATTTACCAGATACTTCCAAGGGTCTCAACAGATCCGTCACGGTTCATATGACCTTTGGTTTAACCGAACTTGAGGTAGAAGTCATTGACAACGAAACTGGGAAAAATGTTGCAGCCACATTTGATTTTTTGTGATGACTTTGGATGTGCTGTCTGTTCGGAAATTAATCCGCAATAAGCACTCTTGTGTATGGATACCAGAAAAAATGCTGAGATTCTATACACTTTATATTAAATTAACACTAAATAGTCAATTATGTGTGTTACAATACCGATAAGTAGAAGAATAGTGACAGAGTAGTACGGTAATTGGTATGATCTCTTAGAGTTGCTTCCCTTTGTTTCACTTGGTCAGTATTGAGTTTTACGAAGGGGAGTATCTCTGACAAGTCAGAATGTTCAGTAAATGGATGAAAATTTGATAAATGTCATCGGTTCTTTAGTTCATTTTATCTATATTTTTACATGCATTGTTACTCTCAACTTCGTTAGGCAAGGGTATTCAGTAGTCTACGTCGCTGGGAGAGTATCGGACTGAATGCCCTTGGCTAGCGAAGTTGTTTTACTCCGGTCTTAGTATGTGAATCAATGTTTTATTTATGTAAATATTATGCAATGTACATGTTTTTCATTGAGTTCCGTTGCGGCAACCAGAACTTCTTATAAACGAAAAAATGTCCCTTAAAACATTGACCTCATGTGTACACACGTATCTATTGTCTTTAACCCTCGAATAAAAAATGAATTATATTACCAGTATCAAAATAACAAAATGGTAAGCAGAAGACAATGCAGTTATTGTAGGATCACTGCCTACTATCAAATGAATAACTGAACAATGAGAAAAACATAATAATTTATATTCTTTGTTGTGTGGATTATATTACATTTAGTATGTCTACGCTATTTCAGTATTTTCTTGGGAGAAATAAAACAAAGTTGTAAACAACTTATTTTTGAACATAATCTTCTTTGTTTACTACAATACAATACAGGCCTTCTTCATACTTACAGAAGAACAAAGGAAGAGTGTTAATTTGGGCCTTCTCGTGACCAAGGCTGCTTAGTATTATTTTTTATGCAGGTATTTCATATTAATTACTCTGAACATTAAACAACTTTCTTTACACTAGAAAGTTATTTGATGATTAACACGGCACAATGATTCTACTTAGATAATATTCTACCACAACTGGAGGATATCATTCAACTTTCAGAATTCACTCCGACGCACAATTTCAATGTAAGAAATTCTATAACAGATATCATGGCAGTCGGAACGTCACAAATGAACATATCGTTTGTGCTTTACAATTGTTTGCTATTTGATGCACATACTATTAAAAGAATTAATGACTTAAAAAATGATAACAAAATCGTTTGTAACATTTAGCCTTGCCAACCTTTAGAATACTGCACGTGTACCTATTTAACCGTATTCTAATTTTAGCGCATTTGCCGTTCCTATCATTAAGCTAATTAAATGTAAGTACAGCATTAAAATTTGTCCAAAATGTCATTCTGGATAAATGGTAAATTTAACATACACGTGAAACTCCCATTACCCTTATGATATTTCTGATCTGTATTATGAGTCAATAAATGCAGTCTAGACTTAGAGTAGTAATTCCTTTATACATGAATTGGAGTCCTATGTACTGGCAAAAAGTTAGTCCGCACGGTAAAATTGACATTGTAGTTGAATGAACCAGTTTGGTTATAAAATATCTTATAAATATCTGTATTACTAGCGGGAAACTCACAAACTATTGAAAAACACTGAGTTTTTGTTGTCTTTTCATCAATTTACATATGGACTATTTTTATCACATGGGCTTTGCCTGTTAGGTTAAATGGATGAAGCGGGAAATTCAAATGTTCACTCCCATTTAAATTATGTTTTACTTTGGAATAGAAAACAAAATATAAGTATAACAATTTATGGATTCTAAGATTGCATTTATAGGAGATATAAATGCAATCTGAGTGGCAGATAATAGAATAGCTCCCGTTAATTGATAAATAATGATTATGCAAATTCAACATTAGGCTAATAAGTCGATAACTCCTTGAAGCGCTAAAAGTAAACTTCGCTAATTTAAAGTTTAAGGTACAGTATCATTCATAACGATATGTTATTTCCTATCACATTAGTTAAAAGTATACACATGCCTAAGAAGGGGATAAGAAAGGCAGAACGATATAAAATGGAAAGGATTCATATCAAAAATATATACCTACCTTGTAATCCGAAAAAATAGCAATTTCGAGAGATGTGCGAACTATATGCAATAGCGAGTATTGCAACGAAACTGTATTTATACGGGTATGAACTGGGTATACACATGTCAACATATCGATATTATCTAATCGTTATCTCATGCATTGTCCTGAAGTATATTACAATACTTGAAAATGATAACTGATTTAAGTTATTTTCGGTGATTACTAATGCCGGGGGTGTATACACTAAATACATTTTATCTATACTATGTACATCCTTCCTAGCTAATGTTGTCGCTTGTTTCTAACAAAAAACACAGGTTAGAATGAAGTAAATTACACATAAAATGACAACATAATCAGTTTCAAGATTACGGTCTCATTATATTTACCTTTTGTGTTTTTGCTGTCTCTTCCACCTGAAAAATACAAGTAATCACAATCATAAAATATATTTAATCTATCGCTTTAACAATCGATAATTTAAACAATCACAGCCTTATAATAAAAAAGTTTCAAATAACAATAACATTTTAAGAAGTCTACAGATATTTAATTAAAAAATTAATAAACCAAGCCAGCAACTTTGCCACCCACGCAAAACTTATGATATTTTAAATTATTTTAATTGACTGAAAAGAACATTTAATCTAAATGTTGTAAACTACTTGTATCCACAAAAAACATTTTTATCTATATCAAGGGTAAAAGTCTAATCATTGCCTCTTTCAGGGAAAAAGACTTTGGTTTGTCTCTGTCAGGGACAGAACATCAAGTACCAATAGACTTTGGTTTGTCTCTGTCAGGGACAGAACATCAAGTACCAATAGACTTTGGTTTGTCTCTGTCAGGGACAGAACATCAAGTACCAATAGACTTTGGTTTGTCTCTGTCAGGGACAGAACATCAAGTACCAATAGACTTTGGTTTGTCTCTGTCAGGGACAGAACATCAAGTACCAATAGACTTTGGTTTGTCTCTGTCAGGGACAGAACATCAAGTACCAATAGACTTTGGTTTGTCTCTGTCAGGGGACAGAACATCAAGTACCAATAGACTTTGGTTTGTCTCTGTCAGGGACAGAACATCAAGTACCAATAGACTTTGGTTTGTCTCTGTCAGGGACAGAACATCAAGTACCAATAGACTTTGGTTTGTCTCTGTCAGGGGACAGAACATCAAGTACCAATAGACTTTGGTTTGTCTCTGTCAGGGGACAGAACATCAGGGACAGAACATCAAGTACCAATAGACTTTGGTTTGTCTCTGTCAGGGACAGAACATCAAGTACCAATAGACTTTGGTTTGTCTCTGTCAGGGACAGAACATCAAGTACCAATAGACTTTGGTTTGTCTCTGTCAGGGACAGAACATCAAGTACCAATAGACTTTGGTTTGTCTCTGTCAGGGATAGAACATCAAGTACCAATAGACTTTGGTTTGTCTCTGTCAGGGACAGAACATCAAGTACCAATAGACTTTGGTTTGTCTCTGTCAGGGACAGAACATCAAGTACCAATAGACTTTGGTTTGGTCTCTGTCAGGGACAGAACATCAAGTACCAATAGACTTTGGTTTGTCTCTGTCAGGGACAGAACATCAAGTACCAATAGACTTTGGTTTGTCTCTGTCAGGGGACAGAACATCATACAATAGTTTGGTTTGTCTCTGTCAGGATAGACTACCAATTGACTTTGTTTGTCTCTGTCAGGGGAGAACATCAAGTACCAATAGACTTTGGTTTGTCTCTGTCAGGGACAGAACATCAAGTACCAATAGACTTTGGTTTGTCTCTGTCAGGGACAGAACATCAAGTACCAATAGACTTTGGTTTGTCTCTGTCAGGGGACAGAACATCAAGTACCAATAGACTTTGGTTTGTCTCTGTCAGGGATAGAACATCAAGTACCAATAGACTTTGGTTTGTCTCTGTCAGGGGACAGAAACATCAAGTACCAATAGACTTTGGTTTGTCTCTGTCAGGGGACAGAACATCAAGTACCAATAGACTTTGGTTTGTCTCTGTCAGGGACAGAACATCAAGTACCAATAGACTTTGGTTTGTCTCTGTCAGGGATAGAACATCAAGTACCAATAGACTTTGGTTTGTCTCTGTCAGGGAGACAGAACATCAAGTACCAATAGGACTTTGGTTTGTCTCATGTCAGGGACAGAACATCAAGTACCAATAGACTTTGGTTTGTCTCTGTCAGGGACAGAACATCAGTACCACTAGACTTTGGTTTGTCTCTGTCAGGGACAGAACATCAAGTACCAATAGACTTTGGTTTGTCTCTGTCAGGGGACAGAACATCAAGTACCAATAGACTTTGGTTTGTCTCTGTCAGGGACAGAACATCAAGTACCAATAGACTTTGGTTTGTCTCTGTCAGGGACAGAACATCAAGTACCAATAGACTTTGGTTTGTCTCTGTCAGGGACAGAACATCAAGTACCAATAGACTTTGGTTTGTCTCTGTCAGGGACAGAACATCAAGTACCAATAGACTTTGGTTTGTCTCTGTCAGGGACAGAACATCAAGTACCAATAGACTTTGGTTTGTCTCTGTCAGGGACAGAACATCAAGTACCAATAGACTTTGGTTTGTCTCTGTCAGGGACAGAACATCAAGTACCAATAGACTTTGGTTTGTCTCTGTCAGGGGACAGTACAATCAAGTACCAATAGACTTTGGTTTGTCTCTGTCAGGGGACAGAACATCAAGTACCAATAGACTTTGGTTTGTCTCTGTCAGGGACAGAACATCAAGTACCAATAGACTTTGGTTTGTCTCTGTCAGGGACAGAACATCAAGTACCAATAGACTTTGGTTTGTCTCTGTCAGGGACAGAACATCAAGTACCAATAGACTTTGGTTTGTCTCTGTCAGGGACAGAACATCAAGTACCAATAGACTTTGGTTTGTCTCTGTCAGGGGACAGAACATCAAGTACCAATAGACTTTGGTTTGTCTCTGTCAGGGGACAGAACATCAAGTACCAATAGACTTTGGTTTGTCTCTGTCAGGGGGACAGAACATCAAGTACCAATAGACTTTGGTTTGTCTCTGTCAGGGGACAGAACATCAAGTACCAATAGACTTTGGTTTGTCTCTGTCAGGGATGACATCAAGTACCAATAGACTTTTGGTTTGTCTCTGTCAGGGACAGAACATCAAGTACCAATAGACTTTGGTTTGTCTCTGTCAGGGGACAGAACATCAAGTACCAATAGACTTTGGTTTGTCTCTGTCAGGGATAGAACATCAAGTACCAATAGACTTTGGTTTGTCTCTGTCAGGGACAGAACATCAAGTACCAATAGACTTTGGTTTGTCTCTGTCAGGGGACAGAACATCAAGTACCAATAGACTTTGGTTTGTCTCTGTCAGGGGACAGAACATCAAGTACCAATAGACTTTGGTTTGTCTCTGTCAGGGATAGAACATCAAGTACCAATAGACTTTGGTTTGTCTCTGTCAGGGACAGAACATCAAGTACCAATAGACTTTGGTTTGTCTCTGTCAGGGGACAGAACATCAAGTACCAATAGACTTTGGTTTGTCTCTGTCAGGGGACAGAACATCAAGTACCAATAGACTTTGGTTTGTCTTGTCTCCAATGTTTGGTTTGTCAGTCAGGGACAGAACATCAAGTACCAATAGACTTTGGTTTGTCTCTGTCAGGACAGAACATCAAGTACCAATAGACTTTGGTTTGTCTCTCTGTCAGGGACAGAACATCAAGTACCAATAGACTTTGGTTTGTTCTGTCAAGGGAACTAGAACAACCAAGTACAACATCAAGAACATCAGGTAGTACCAATTAGACTTTGGTTTGTCTCTGTCAGGGACAGAACATCAAGTACCAATAGACTTTGGTTTGTCTCTGTCAGGGACAGAACATCAAGTACCAATAGACTTTGGTTTGTCTCTGTCAGGGACAGAACATCAAGTACCAATAGACTTTGGTTTGTCTCTGTCAGGGGACTTTGGTTTGTTCTGTCACAGAACATCAAGTACCAATAGACTTTGGTTTGTCTCTGTCAGGGACAGAACATCAAGTACCAATAGACTTTGGTTTGTCTCTGTCAGGGGACAGAACATCAAGTACCAATAGACTTTGGTTTGTCTCTGTCAGAGACAGAACATCAAGTACCAATAGACTTTGGTTTGTCTCTGTCAGGGACAGAACATCAAGTACCAATAGACTTTGGTTTGTCTCTGTCAGGGGACAGAACATCAAGTACCAATAGACTTTGGTTTGTCTCTGTCAGGGACAGAACATCAAGTACCAATAGACTTTGGTTTGTCTCTGTCAGGGATAGAACATCAAGTACCAATAGACTTTGGTTTGTCTCTGTCAGGGGACAGAACATCAAGTACCAATAGACTTTGGTTTGTCTCTGTCAGGGACAGAACATCAAGTACCAATAGACTTTGGTTTGTCTCTGTCAGGACAGAACAGCCAAGTATCCAATAGACTTTGGTTTGTCTCTGTCAGGGATAGAACATCAAGTACCAATAGACTTTGGTTTGTCTCTGTCAGGGGACAGAACATCAAGTATCAATAGACTTTGGTTTGTCTCTGTCAGGGATAGAACATCAAGTACCAATAGACTTTGGTTTGTCTCTGTCAGGTGACAGAACATCAAGTACCAATAGACTTTGGTTTGTCTCTGTCAGGGGACAGAACATCAAGTACCAATAGACTTTGGTTTGTCTCTGTCAGGGGACAGAACATCAAGTACCAATAGACTTTGGTTTGTCTCTGTCATGTGACAGAGCATCAAGTACCATTGTGGTTTGGCTCTATCAAGCAATTAGAAGTAGAATTGATAGATAGGCTTGGTATGGTACAAAGAACATAAATGAAATGGTTTTGGTCTGGTTCGTGATCTATTGAGATCGACACGAAAATAATCCTCTGGAAACATTTGTCATCCACCAATAGATACAGTTGAGCCACAAATGATAACAACAAATTATAAATTACCATAACCTGTCAGGTTGGTATGCGGTGTTTAGTCGCGATCAATTTCAGAAATACCGAACGTACATTATGATGTTTTAATAAACATATTCACGTGAGATCTGAAGGCAGCAAATTACATAACGACCAATAAAATTTCTCAACTCTTGAATTATTCATCGGTGCTTAACAAACAGGTTCCTGATATGTCATATACATGTGATTGTTTTACTTTGTTGTGTGTTTATGTATAGAACACTAAATACTTGTCTTGATATATATATATATATGTTGTGTATTTATTTATAAAATATATATGTTACTTGTTAACGTGTTTTACTTACTGAGAAAGGCGATGAACGTGACAAGAACAGCTACAGAGAAAAAGATGATGATAACTCCCAGTAGGTAAAACAACACAGCAGCCTTCCGGCTCCTACCCCTCCAGGTCTTATCCTCGACCCTGGGGCTCTTCTGAATCACATGATGGTCCACAAAGGCGAGGTCGAACTTAACCCAATCCTGACTCACAACAGGGTAGAGCACGGGCGTATCTGTGTATACCCCGTGGGCAGGGGGATTGTATTTAAGGACAGGCGAGTTGTCCATCCTTTGGTGTGTAGTTGCCATGGTACCGTGGTGTTGTTGTATATCCGTGGGTGGGGTCATGGCGTTCCTCTGCCCCCCGGGATCGCTATATGGTCCACACACCCAAACATCATCCGCTTCTCGCCAAGTCGTCCTCATATTGTAATCAGAAAAATTTCCGTAAAATGGCTATATTCCAGCTTTTTTGTGACCATCTGCAGCTTTAAACACACACGTGTCGCTCTTTCTGAACGTGTGTGCGTCCCGTCGTAACGTTATGATGTTTAAAATATGCAAAGTATATTCATTACAACACTTATTAAAAGTCAAACAGGCAAAAGATCTTACGAGCTGACCGGAGGGTAGCGGACTAAATCACAAATCTTTGTGACATCCGGGAGTGATAAATTGAGTCTGGCTATGTCCGTCTGCTGATCACAGGGACTTGTCTACTACATGTACTTGTAAATTGTAAATAAGACATTTTCTAGAGTAAATAGCAACAGAGCTAGTGACAATTATCCATGACGCATAAATTCTATAAATCAATAATCAGGTTTTCCAATGTGCTGAATAAATTATGATTAAAATGAAACTAATTTTCTGTCGTTTAATCATTATTTAACAATTGATGAAGCGATATTAAATTATAACAAGTCCCTGTGATTATATTACATGCCTGAGGGTTTGAACCCCCAAAAACAATCAAAGAGTGAGAGGTTTATATACTTTTTGATGTGTTGATGACCGAGTTTATGCCTGAATCAAGTGTACAGGTTAATGGCGTGGAGAGCTAAATTGTCTGCCCCGGGGGTTACCGATACTGTCACATACACAATCCTGTCACTCCGGGGATGATATACGGACTTAAGTGAATATTTTATATAATATGTAATCAAATCGCATGTTCATTTCATTAGGAGCTATTACATTTGTAACATTCTTTCGTTAATTAAAATCTAATATGTGTATGTATCTTCATATGACCTCATCAGTTATACATGCATATGGTAACGGAAATCTTGATAAAAGTATCAAGCCACATGTAAGCAAAAACAATGGTATATGTAAATTAGGAATTAGCATACATCTTCAGTTTTTTTGCGTTAATGGATAAAACATGTGTCCAAGTCGTTAAGTGCATTTGCCTCAGTAGGTTTTCTGTGTGTCTTAGATATCGATTAATCTTCTGTGTGTCTTATATATCGATGAATCTTCTATGTGTCTTAGATATCGATGAATCTTCTGTGTGTCTTAGATATCGATGAATCTTCTGTGTGTCTTAGATATCGATGAATCTTCTGTGTGTCTTAGATATCGATGAATCTTCTGTGTGTCTTAGATATCAATGAATCTTCTATGTGTCTTAGATATCGATGAATCTTCTGTGTGTCTTAGATATCGATGAATCTTCTGTGTGTCTTAGATATCGATGAATCTTCTGTGTGTCTTAGATATCGATGAATCTTCTGTGTGTCTTAGATATCGATGAATCTTCTGTGTGTCTTAGATATCGATTAATCTTCTATGTGTCTTAGATATCGATGAATCTTCTGTGTGTCTTAGATATCAATGATTCTTCTGTGTGTCTTAGATATCGATGCATCTTCTGTGTGTCTTAGATATCGATGCATCTTCTGTGTGTCTTAGATATCGATGAATCTTCTGTGTGTCTTAGATATCGATGAATCTTCTGTGTGTCTTAGACATCGACGGATCTACTTAGATTGTATACCTACCCTGTTTCGTGGTATGTCTTTTATGTCAAAATTAATTAATTAATTCGGCCATGGCCTCGCACTGTCACTATGTTTCTGTCGCATGACGCATTGTCGCACTTCGCTTGGGGCACTGTCGCTCTTCGTTTGGCGCATAGTCATACTCTCGCATTGCGCATTGTCGCACTGTCGCATGGTGTATGGTCGCACTGTCGCATGGCGGGGTCGCTAATGCGATAGTTCAACAATGCCGAAATCAGCCATCATAGATTAAAGTCCCATTTTCATTTTTTTTTTTTTTTTTTTTTTTTGTATTTTTTTTTTTTAATGTTAGAGAAAGACAACAGAAAACACCTGGCATAAGAGTGGGTATTCCGACTCATTGCCAGAGAGCTAAAAATACCGAGTACGCATGCGCAGCCAGAAAAAAAAGAAAATTTCCCAAACAAATTTTGTAATGAGGTTCAATCATTTATGTACATGGCGGATTCCGAAATTAGCCTAAAACTCACCGAATATGGGTAAAATAACACAAATGGGCTCGTTTGAACAGGGGTAAACACGAGTCAAACTCTAATGATTACCACGATTTAGCGATCAATTTTGAAATTGTTAGATTCCTGGTAGGCACATCCATTTGTTCTCGACTTCACGCCAGATCGACTTCACGCTTTATTGAAAATGTACATACAAATGTCTGTATCTCCATTTGCCCACTTTTTATAATCTAATAATTAGCAGAATGTTATGACAAGGATTATAGTCAACTTCAGAGAAGTTAACCTGGATTTACCCGCTTTACCTGTGCTACTGCACTTTTTCTTATTCATTTTTATCATTTATGTACATGGATAACATGTACTTGTATGAAAATTATATTTAATGAAAAAAATCTTTTACTTTGTTACTCTTTTTGTGACCTCAGTTACTAGTATGTGCTAGATTTTTCTTATTTGCTCCTAACTTCAAAAGTCCTTTTTATCTTTTTAGAATAGACCTTGCATATCGCGCGATCGAGGTACAAACGAGATGCTTATATTTATTATTTATAAGAAAATCCACATTCAACATTTTTATAAAAATACTTTACTTTAATATGTAATCATACAGTTTATATCTATATAAAATCATTATGCCTCTTTTCAGGAGGATTGGCATTTTTTATGAATTCTAACCGTAAAACTAATAATTAAGCGAAAATTCAAAAATCAGCAAATCAAAACGCTGATAAAATTACCACATTGTGATTAAAAATATCTGCTGATGATTATCATTGTTTCTTCAGATTTAATATAAATGTTCAAGAACATTATCGCATCCATCTCAGAAGCATATATATCCCAAAGAAGGACCATGTTACAGTACTTTTTTACACGTTTTTGCTTTTTTCCGTGTTTGAATTAAACAGAACATCATTTTGATTTATCAAGGGGATAACGTTATGATATATAATGTCGGATGAAACGAGGGGAAGTAACCTCTAATGCAATCATAATGACTCGCGAAACATAGAAATGACCTGTGGACAGTGTGGGGTTCATGATCACAGAAATATCGTACTTCATGTGTTATTTGCTGTCGTTGTCCAGTATAATGTAACTAATACATTGGAACAGGTCGAGTCCAATCGACCTGTTTCTAAATTTGTCCGTTCGTATGCCCGTGGATTCCGCACGGTGGGGCCGCGGCGGTGACCGAGTGGGTTAAGTTTCATGTAAATACGTGCTTTAAAAACCTTCCCCGATTTTGCAAGCGCTAAAACGCATTACTGTGCTGCAATTGGAACAGAACTTAATTTTCATTTAAATAGTTGGTATATACCCTGGCTAACTGTCAGTCTTACAGTTATATGTAATTTTGTGGTGCTGCGTGTAAAATACATTAAAAAATGAGAAAAATGTATAGTTCTAGGAGAAGACTAGAACTCGAGTGAATTGCATTGATGGAATCCAAATAATCAGCCATCGTGTTCAGATTGTGAATATGCCAGGTACCTCCAACAGTTTGTTTTTGGCAAACTCGGACCAGCAATAGTCGCAGGAGACCTATGTATAAATGCAAATGGCTGCTATAAATGGCGGATCGAAAATATCACGCAATAAGAAGCCATTTCAATTGATACAAATGTTTTTTATAGACATAAACCAAAAGGTACTCTGATTAACAAGTATTGAGAATTCTTCACGAAAAAAATAGTTTAAACAATCTGTTTCAATAAAAATGCAAATTTCCGGAAAAAAAAAAAAGTCCACATTTTTTGATACTTTTTTTTTATCGTTGTTCTTGTGAATATTTATCCATTTTCATTTTTACTTCTTGCGTCAGAGTACTTATAGTGTATATAAGAGCACTTTATGAATTAAATGTCTTTATGCTATAATGGGTATGATAGCATTGTGAATATATTTAAAGCAGCAGATTTGCATTTACAACAAAAGGCTATTCAATTTTTGGTGAGTAGTTGCCATTTTACCAAAAAATAATCCGAATTTTGGGGTCATAGTCAAATTTTGAACACGATAGCAATCATATTTGGTCAATTTTCAATATCACACTTTTCTTATGTTATGTACAATTTGGCCTGTATTTTTTTCTCTGTTTAACAATTTTTGATTCCAGTTTTTTACTTCAAGCAGCTTCACAAATTACGGGTACTTACAACAGCACTGACAGTTAAAAATCCATTTTGAATTAGTACCAGTGTATATATACGATATCACAATGAAATTATTCTGTCAATTGCAGCACAGTTTTCCTGCGGCCTAAAATAGGCTTGCAAGTATTGAGTCACTGGTTAAAGTCCTCTGTGACATCCATTACATACATGTGCTGATAGCATTGTTACGTACAAAATACTTTTGTTGAAACATTGTGTTTTATCGATTTTGCAATTAATAACGTAATTGAACAATGTTTAATACCATTTAATAGCCAAATTTTTCATAAAGAAAGTTTTTAGAACAATGACAAATTATGTGAACATAGAAATGTTTTTTTCTTGTTTAGTTAGATAAAAAAATCCGACTAGGTTTATGTTTTTTAACAATTGCAATTTTAGCGTCATAATCTAAATGATGTCGTTTTTTATCAAAATTGCAATTTTGCTTGGGTGGAACCCTTTTTTTTTTTTCTTCCAATTTTCAGAGTCGAAAATTGTGATTTCATGAATAGCCGGCTGGTATTTTTTTAACCCGATGTTTCAATATTGTGGAAAAATGGTGCAACACAATAATGTGTTTTAATCAAGCGGGTTAGATTACTACGAGGTATATTCCAATTCCATGTTTACTTCAACAGAATCATTGTTGAATTAGTCCATGAATATTATCCAGAATATCCAATGAAAGTATATAATCACTGAGCATGTAAAGGTTAATCCAAAGGTTTTCCTGTAATAGATCCTCACAAGTATTCTTAAATGTGTTATGACAAAACTTGTGTGCGTAGATTCTCGTTGTTACGCTACAAAGGACTGGACAGCACGCGCGTGTCGACAACGGACCCCACACGTGACATTCGTCACTACATGTTGCACCACGGTGTTTTGGGGAAGTAGGTTTCTGGAAGACACAGATCGTGGCGCGTTTTTTTGTTAATTTCGGTTCCCGAATTATTCGGTTGAAGTAAGTGGAGGTGCATTTTGAAGGTTGCTCAATGACTTTTATATCCAACACGCGACAAAATTTCTTAGATGAGCAATTGTTTTTAGATTGTCCCACTCTTCACGGCGCTCTCGCGCATATTTTTATAATGTTTTTAAATGATTGTATTAAAACGGTGTGTTTTTTTCTGGTACTAGTGTTCGAAAATAGGAATTGGTATAGACTGGCCATTCGTTCTGTGTTCTTGCTTGGAGATTTTATGACAAGTGGAATGATGTTAAATCATCTATGTTGTTTTTACCTTACGTGTTGCAACGGGTTGTGTATTTTTTAAAGTTTTTTTTTATAATAGTAGATTAATCGTCCTATTAACAGCCAGGGTTCGTTTGGTGAGAGGAAAGCCGGGTTACCGGAGCAATAAAATTAACACTGGTCTGCGGGTTCTAGTATATAGCATGTCCTCCACATGGGGAATTCGAAAACCGCCATCCCAGAGGCGCTGGTGCGTTTTTCTCGGTCCACTCCGGTTTTTTTATTCACCATTCAAAACGGACCAAGTCTGTTAGACAAAAACTCTGGCTGTTCATAGGACGTAAAACTTACCAAACCAAAACCAATATATTCGCCACGGACGGAAAGTCATCGTACTTACACACACAATCACTCGTGGACCGACGTCGGTTGAGTACAGAGTTTCCATTTTATTATATACGACATTACATTAATTGTTACATCTTTTATTCGCGGAGTTAGGTTTGTGCACACGTTATTTAAAAAAACCCGATAAATAATCATACTCTACATGGTACTATATTACGATTATATAGTACCATGTAGATGTAAGATTTATCGGGTTTTTTATGTAGACCTCCTTTAAAACGTCTAAAAAATATGGTCTAAGTTCACTCTAGGTGCGGTCCATGAACTTATATATTCGGTAACTAATTCTCTGATCCTTGTGATTGCGAGTACCACCTTAGGCTTTGATTATGAAACAGTTCACGTTTCTTTGAAGCTTGCATCAACTGCAAGTTTCTTCAGTTTGTCAAAAATTCGAAAAATTGCTAATGTTTATTCAAGGACGTATAATGAGACTTTTAAATCCTTGGTTTATTGAATGATAAAGAGAAAGCCAATTCGTGGATTTTGAAATTTAGAGATTTTTCCCATGTATATAAAGGGTCCACAACATTTGAGAACAACGAAAATTTGAACAATTTTGTTTTATAACTCAGTTCATTTTATGACAAACGACCAAAATACAGGTGTAAAGGCAATCAAAATGCTGATATTGACTTTCACTTCACCATCAATAACATTTTACCCATGCATCTCGACCTTTATGATCGTAGTCAATTACATACTACAATGCAATAATTAATCACAGCTATCATATAAGATTAATTGTACGACGTGATTTGTAACTCTACCAATTATACTGATCTGTTGTGTCTGATGTGTACAATGTACTGAAAAAATAAATAGATTTTTGCGAAGGCTCTACGTGTGGTTGTAGTGAAACCGGAGTATCCCGGAGAACAACCACCTGGGACAAAATTAAAGGGTTTTGGGCTTATATTTGCGCAGCATTCAACAACATCAAAAATCATTCATAAAGTACATGAAATGCTTTTGATAATTAATACTTTAGTATCGTTATATAATCATCACGTGTTAATTACATACTCTAGCTAAATATAGATGAAAGCATGACCTTCTGACACTCTCAGTTCAGTTTGACTTGGTCCCAGTTTTGTGAGTTCGGGTTTGTATACTTCTGATACCGCATGATCATGTGATATTCATTAGAAAATGGCCTTGTGGTAGTTACCGTGGTGGATATATTAAAACTTCTTTCACAAAAAATTATGAAAACAGCATTTAAATATCTATATTTCATGATGTCCCGACCAAACAGAATTATAACCTGGTTTACACAAAAACTGTTTATTAATAGAACTGTCATTATATGGCTCTTGAAAAGCTACAAAATGTTGGTTTTTCATCAATACATAAAACTGTACAACACGCATGTATACATCTCTTACAGACCATCAATAGATTCTTATAGAATCAGTGAAAACAATATTGAAATGAAAAATCAAACCGATGCTTAATCCATCTACAAATATCACGGTTTCTATGAAGATAAATACAAAAGAAAGAATTCAAACAATTTTACAATTGATATTTGGTTAAATCAACAAATGCGTACCTAATCGACGCGAATGCGATAACACATGATAGCAATTCACTAGTATTACTTACGAGCCCTCCAGTCTCTGTCTTCGTTGATTTTTTTTTCTTTTTTTTTTTTTTGCACATTCGCCAATTGACGATGCGTATGTAAACATCATCGTCATCAAGACGCAAACAACATTCCAAAACGCTTTTTCTCCGACGCGCTAAATGAATTATTTGAATCATAATATTATTATTTCAGTAAAACTGCCATATTATGTAAACCTTAATAAAGAAAATAAAAATGCATGGCCCAATTATGCGAGTGTTTCATTCTTTGGTATTTTGAAAGGTTTTTGAAAGGGAAAATAAGCTCAGAATAATCAACACTTATAGAAATAAACATCCGGAAAACTGTAAAAAAGGTTTACTTAGAGGAGGAAAAGGCCAGTAAAGCACGCAAGAATAGATTACCTTTTTTGATTTCAGAAAATATTATGTCAAGTATACGGAAAACAAACTAATAAATGATTTAGAGTAAATTTGACTCAAATCAAAATGTACTTTTCTGGAGCAAAATATAACAGTGTATTTAAAAAACATTAATAACATAAGAAAATGCATTACCGATGACCTAAAATAAGGTTACAACACACAAACATGTGCAATAATTTCTGTGCCGTAATATTATGAAAACAGTGGAGAGTCCATTCGCTGTTTTGCCGTCTGGCGCAGTAATTATCAACTACCGCGCGGTATTTAGGACGACGGCGGGAAACATAATACGACCCGCGTTATGAAAATAAACATTTTATTTATTTTAATCATATTCGTTCAGAAGGTGATGATAAATGTAGTATTAACGGTAAGTTAATAATTTTTAAGACTCTACAAAATTATCGATCTTGATTTACATTCCCATTTTAAAAATTAAAAAAAAAAGCCGTTTTCGGAAAGGTAGATGGGCCTTTAAGAATACCGTGCAATAATTAACCCATATGATATCAGATGGCGCGGGCAAACTCTCTCAGAAGACATTTTCATGGCAAACCCAAACTCGGGCTCCTCACTGGAAAAGAATATCCGTATCCATCGTGAGCACAAGATTTTACGCTAAATATTGGAAGAGATTCAGTGGCGTAGGAAGATGAAACGTAATGGGGGGCAAAGGTCCGCAATATTTTGTAAACACCACCACACTCCCCCGCGCTGCACCTACAGAGAGAGATTAATTCAACACACACAACCATAAGTACGGAAATTAACGAATACGCAAATTGGCCAAATTAGCATGTGAGCGCCGAAGGCGCGAGGTTTTGGGGTCTGGGGGTCGACCCACGGAAAAAATATTACGATTTAGAATGGCTGAGATGGGTTTTACAATGTATTTTGATGATTTTGCGAGCGCCCATAGGCGCGAGATTTTGGTGTTTTGGGGGTCCGGGGGTCTCCCCCGGGAGAAAGTTACGATTTAGAATGGCTGTGATGAGTTTTACAATGTATTTTAATGATTTTAAAGCGTTCTTTTGGTAATTTTTCGATTTAAAGTAACCTGAATTTAGAAATGATAATTGTGTCGTCATATCATTGTGCAACCCTGCTCGATCGGAACATCCATCGGCACATTGTTTTGTAACTCAAAATAATAATGAATTAATTGTCTTGCTAAGACATATAACTTTAATGAACATTTTTAATGTAGGTTTGAACATTATGCGCTTGAACGTTTTAGGAAATGTGCCGCGCAGCGGAAAATGTTTCAGAATGAGGTACGAAAAATGTACAGGAGGACATTTTTTTCTTTCAAATATGTATTTTTAGAACATTTCAGTCGGCGGAAATGGGGGGGGGGGGAGGGGGGCGCAAAAAGACATGTTTGCCGGGGAGTTGCCCGCCCTGCAAAGGCTTGTAAAGTAGAAAAGCCATATAACATATACAGTACACAGGTGCGTTTGACTGCGTGGCTTTGAATTTGTGAGTCATTTTCGTCTGTAGTCTTTAATGAAAGTCTCAGCAGGCCTGTGTTAGTCAGAAAGTCTCTGCAGACCTGTGATTGGTCAGTTATTTTATCTTGAAACAATTCCATGGGTGGATATAATCTCAGTGATAGTAACCCCTGGAGTGTCGAGGATGGCGCCTGTGGGTAATATCGGAGACAGTGCAGATATAAAGTAGAAGTCAGAAATGTTTAATCTTTACCTGTTACGAAAAAACTGTACTTTATAAAGACAGTTATAAATAGATAACTTTTTATGTCTCGTCGTGTCTGCCCTGTGAACTGTATTCACGTTTAGGGTTGATACTGGTGCTTCATTCCCTATTGGGTGGGACGACTGGTTCGCCAGTTGTCAGTCCAATGTGGCAGGATGGGGTGTGGTGCTTGGTGTCTTCCGCATGTTTAAGTGATAAAGCACTATAAAAAGGACAAAAGTTCCAATATACAAGACGGCACAACACGAATATACATGTACCAGTCTCCGAAAAAAACAACCCCAGGCACTTCACACACGCAATGCACCATATACACGGAATACCGTTCTTATAACCCATCAATATCTAAACTTATCAATTTACTTACTTAGTGTAAGCAAGTTTGTTGAAATTCAAAAATATACGAAGCTAGTCAAATTAGATTATACCAGGTCACAGGTCCCTGTGTAACGGATGTATATACTTTTTACCCTGTTAGAGTTGGCCAGCTATATAAGACCTATCGCGGTAATCTTAATACATTTTGTACCCTATTACCGGGATGTTGTTGTTATTAGGGATTTGATATTGTGAAAGTTAAGGTATATTAAGTATTAATGTGAAGATTATGTCATAATTAATGTGATATGCATTTCTTTTGTATAATAAATCATGATACATTTGTACAAGACTGATTGGCTATAAAGTCAAAAGTAATAAAAGAATTTAAGAATTTGGAATACATGTCTATGATAAAACAAACCAAACCAATCCATTGTTTTTGTTTGTTTGTTTGTTTATTTGTTTTTGTTTGTTTGTTTGTTTATTTTATTTTATTTTTATTTTTTAGGACTGATTTGTTGAATATACATTGTTCTTGTTCTATGCACTCCACAATCCTTCTTTTGGATAAAAGGACAGTCACTTCGTGTACACGTGTTTGTATGTCTGTATAAGGAAAAGGGAGAACATTGTCAAAAATGGATCCTTTCGCTCAAAAAACCGTATTTTGAAGTCAGGAGTTGGCCATCTGATAGGATAGTTCGAAGATCGTTTAAAAATAGATATAGCGTTTTATAATAATAATAACCACACACACACAAAAAAAACACCAAGAAAGCATCATGATTTTGATTTGCATCTTTCCATTCACTGTTTTTGCTTGATCTACTTGCGCTTCAGATTTATGGGTCTTTTGTAACGAAATATCAGGGAGAGGGCTCGCTTTTTTGTCATTATTTCTCCTCTACTTAGTGGGTTTTTTTTGTTTTTTTTTCATCATTTGTGCCATTGTCTTCATTTTACTTTCATCGAGATATGAAAAATTGTTTGCAGAAAGTGTTAAACCGGTTAAAGAACTACATCCAACGACACTGAAGCCAAATAATTTCAAGAGTTAGTTCCCCTATAGTAATACTGGTCCAATCGAATACTGGTCGTTTCTGGTCGTTTTAAATAGCGTTATTAAAAGGGGCGTAACTCTTACAGTCTTACTGAGAATGGTGATCGGGCTACTGTTTGTGGTGCATAGATACCCACGGATTATAGAAATGTTCACAAATAACAGTTATTAATGTAACCTGTTAACACTTCTTAGACACCATTAGTCAGTTGTGTGAAAAAAATATATAAATGAAAATTAACAGTACTATTTAATTTGAATATTGTATGCGTTTGATTTTTGTGGTTGATTATATAATATATACCGATTATACATGATTGAATATTCATAGTCTTATCTAAAAGTCAGATTCGATATATTGATATACCAACGTAAATTATACTCTAATATTGATCAATTTTGTCATCGGAATTTTACATCACGGAGCTACGGTTTAAATAATACATGATGCACGGTAGTTCAAACAACCTGCCACCTTTTACGTAATTTCATTAACGCGTGCGAAAACATCAAACCATTATCGTTAATTCCAGTACAAACAAAGTACGTGCTTCCCGGAATATTTTGTTAATTCGTAGATAATTATATATCTATTTAGACGGCGGAGTCGCAACACCTGACCCGGGGTCAGAAAAGTCAGAGTGTAATCTCTCTTTTCTTGTTCTAATTAAAGCATAACCTATCAGTTGTGTGTTAATCCTTTGTAATTATGCCGCCAGAATGTATATGCTTACTCAAGCATGACGTCGCCGTTTTAATTCTAGTCTTTGTTATTGTGAGTCACTGTAACTGGTCAACTTTAGAATTATAAACAACGATCGTGGGAGTCAGCTGGACTCGCCATATTTAAAGAGAACAATATCACTCCCTAATATTACGAGATTTCACACAACGGCATTAGGCATGACTTTCCTAAAACGAAGGCGATTTCTTTGATTTTCTTAAATGAACTATACAATGTATTTTTTCTCGGGATTAATATCAGAAAATACCGAATGCAAATGTACACGTTAAGTATATAACTACCTAAATATGTACTTATAGCTTCTTGGTAATAGTTTAAACAGTTTTTTTTCGGTAATCTTATTAAGCTTGTGTAAGGGAATGTGTTGATGTACACATTTTATATCAATACTATGAGAGGAAGTGAGACACTCACATATATTGCATCACTGGAAGCATCGGTAAAAATATTTACACCTTGCCAGACAAGCGAAAATGTCTCAGTGAATTCCCCGGTGTTTAAAAGTAATTTCTTTAGATATAAAATAATAAATCAGTTTATGTGTAATATACATGAAGTTCATATGCACATAGATTTATATGGTATCTAAATCTCTAGTATGTACATACATTGTAACGAAATCTGGAATAATACAATTCTTTTACTTAAAACATGAGTTTTTCTTTTCAGCAAATTTTGCGCTTAAGCTCAACATTAAACAAAGAAAGTTAAAGAAAGTTCGTGTATTATGTTCTAAAAATCTTCAAGAATTCTCGATCATGTTTATCGACAATTACATAATAATATAGCATATAACATGATTCCATGTTAATTGAGAAATTGCAGAGCACAGGTTTTTGTCATTAATGAAGCTCAGGAATGGTGGCTCCCTTTTATAAACTACAAAATGTACAAGTTATGCTTTGATATGATACCCCGTGAGGAATTTAATTAAAGAGAGACGGTCACAAATGATTTACCCTGTTGGAAATCATAATCAAAGATAACTCAAACCCGTCCTAGTAATTGATGTGGTTGGAAAAGGCATTAACGAAAATGTGTTTTCGATGCGTAACATTGAAAATGTGCTGTAATTAGTCTTCTGAAATAGACACACTGGCGCGAAAGACAGTTTTTCTCGATTTAGGGTAATAGACAATTTGACACAACTTAAAACTATCGTTATATTGAGGTGAAACTTATCAGAGAAATAATATGCAATACACGACACATTTTGTGATATTACTGTACACAGAATGTCTTTCAGATTAGCTGATGAATTTTCTGCATGTCCAATATGCGATTTATGAATACATATTGGATGAGATTTTAGGTACATGTAATTATGTTCAAATCAACAAAGTCGTCTTTCATTTGGTAATTCGAAAATTTTGAGAAAAAAAAAATATTTGACTGGAATTGAACTGATAAATATATTTATTCAAGGATGTCCTTTTCTACTCTTGAGACGGAAAATCTCATGACCAATGCTGAAATATTTTATAATTATATTGAACTAAACAGATTGAAGAATCGTTTTTAGCTTCCCACATCTATATCTATAAAACACTCAATCAATGAAATTGCTTTTTTCTTAATTCAGCTATGTATCAATTCTGATTCATTTTTCAATATATTTTTATCTAAATTTTACTTCGTTTTTAATCGCTTCACCTTCGAAAACTGAATGCATGCCGTGATATAGCGAACAAAGTGTCTTTTTATTGAGTGATATTGACAGCAGTAACGACACATTGAAACGTACACAGACATAATTACCGATGTCAATTTCAGATGTTAGTAACTCCTGTCATCAATGAGATATCGTCAGCGATAGTGACACGCGCTTGTGTGTTTTATGCAGAGACTTGACTATTTGAGTTTCTCGATAAAATTCCTGAATGATTCCGGGGGGCTCAGACCGCTGGTTAGATTAGCACCTTACCTGTTGGGCAGGTATTTTTACCTAGGGATAGCACGCATAGGTAGTAGATACTTTCCTTTGTGTTGGACTGTAATAAACTGTTACATTCACGCCCTTATCCGGGGATGACTGAAGATCCACTTACTGAGATAATACCCGATATATATGTGTAAGGACTAGATATATCATTATACCCACTGATATTAAAATGGAAATATTAAGAGATCAAATGATTTTCTCCTGGTCTGGCTATAAATTAACACAACGAAAATGATGCAAGAAATAAATTTAAAAGCCCAACTATATCATGTAAACGATTAACATATATGTGAAGAACTGTAACGAAATATGAATGCATGTGTAGGTAAACATTTTGATTTCACTTACAAATGTCCAATGCATATTTAAATATTTCTGATATCAAGGGGAAAAGTGCAATTCATAGCCGATTTCTAGGCATTTTATTGTCTAAATCAGAGATAATTAAATCTTTGTCTAAAGATAACTTATATCCTTAATTAATTAATGTTTTCAAGTTTGTCTTAATAAACAATCACTAATTGAGATTACTAGTTTAAATGTCAGTATTTTCGTCAGAAACTTTAGTTACGCAAAATTAAAATCGATTTTCAGACCTCCAATTTTTTTAATTAACAATTATACAAGTCTCTGATGTGATTATTTATTGATTAATTGGTTCTTTTTATACGTTCTCCGAGACGAATACCGTACAGATAGCTTATTGTTAACGGTAGGGCCTTTGTGCATACAAGAAACCATTTTGACACATGTTTGTATTTCACCTGTATTTACATGTCACGTGATTACTACACACTTACAACTTGGTAGTCGTCTTGTTTCCGACTCCATACATTTATATCACAGAAAAAATAATTAATGCAATTTAACAGCTCCCCGTTAACTGTACGACATATTTCATAGTATTTAAGTAAAAATAAAATGTATTTTGAACGCGGTATTTGAGAGATATTCATAAAAGAAATCCAGGTACATGTTTTGTGTCGGAAACGAGACATGCGCACTGTCGGTTCTCATAATAGTTGATTGAGTTAACTTGGCGACTGCCTTACGCTAGAACGGTAGGCATGTATGAAGGCTCTCGGATTTTTGTGTTTACGCTGAAGACATGACTTGAAAGACCAGAGAAAATGTAGTGTGAGGATAAAGTTTAACGTGTTGAAGAGGATTTGTACCATTTCTGTTGTGAAAATGACTTTTTACGAAGGAAAACGGTAAAAAATGTACACCGCATAGTGGAGTCCGTGTGTAGTTGTGTACAATACACAAACTCAGGTGTGTTTTGTGAACGAGTTGTGTGGAGGAGTTGTTAGCAGTTTTGTGACATGGATGAATTTGGTGTTTTGTTTGGTGTTAAGTCGACACAAACGGTGAGAACTAGACTAAAGTTATAATTTATTACTTAACGTTGTGTTTGAAACGAGTTATAAACAATATTCAACAAGTTAATCGGGCACCTGTATTTCAGGACGAATTGGTTCTATGAGAAATAACTGGAAATGATATAGAAATTGTCAGCTACTGAAAATCATTTCGGAAATCGTTTCATTTGCGAAGATAAATTAGTTATTACTAAAAATCACCAATTTAAGATAAAAAAATAATTGGTGTTTCTGATTAATGTCAAATAATGATGTCTCGTAAATTCAATTATATCTAAATACTCAAAGACACAGAACTAAAATGGCTGCCAAAATGGTAGGGAAAATGAACTTAATGAAATATTTCCTACTTCTGCTGCTACCGGTAACTTGTGTTGCTGAAGCCAGCGAAACAAAGCAGACATTCCATATAGATGAAGGATTACCTGAAAATTCATATGTAGGCCGATTGGGTGAAGGACTAGCTAGCAATTTTGGACCTCCATATCTACTTATACCAAATGGTGATAGTTCAGGTTTAAATATTGACTTGAATAATGGATATATAACAACAGCTTCAGTCTTAGACAGAGAAACGAAATCGGTGTACAATTTCATCGTCATGTCAACGTCTGATGGTCTAATTCAAGCTGAGGTGATTGTTCGAGATATCAACGATAATTACCCAAGATTCAACGTCAGTAGAAGAATAGAACTTTCAGAAAGCGCGAATACAGGATCTTCAATACATATCGGAAGTGCAATCGACGATGATACAGGAGATAACGGAATTAAATCATATGAAATAACATCCGGCAACGAAAATGGGAACTTCGAATTAAAAGGACAGTTGTCAAAACCTTTTCTATATATGGATCTTGTAATAAAAAAGCTGTTAGATTTCGAAAATATTTCTAGTTACGCGTTAGTTATAGGTGTCGTAGACGGAGGTGACAAAACAGGAAGTGTTATGATTCAAGTTCAGATTTTAGACGCAAATGACAATCCACCAAAATTTGATCTGAGTCGTTATAGTGCTCAAGTTCGAGAAGATCAGCCTGTTGGTAAAAGTGTCCTGAAAGTCTCGGCAACAGATCAGGATTCAAATGAAAATGCCAGGATAACCTACACCATGGATTATCAGAAGGATCCTGACCGACATTTCGGTGTCGAACCCACGACTGGTATTATTCGTATTAACAAACCTTTGGATTACGAGAAAACCCCAGCATTCCAACTTTCCGTCATTGCTTCTGACAATGCTTCCCAACCATTGAGAGATACAACATCTGTCGAAATTATTGTCATCGACATAAACGAACAACCTGCGAATGTCAATCTTTTATTTCTGTCAAATGATACAACTGCGGGACATATTCCAGAAAACTCCAGCGTCGGAACACCTGTTGCGAGAATTTCCGTCAGTGACCCAGATAATCCGTCGGTGTATTATTCCAATATTACCGTCACATTACAGGGAGCAGATCCGTATTTCGCATTAGAAACGACCAACAATGTAACTTTCATCCTTTATGTAAAAGCTGGACTTGACCGTGAAGTTCATCCAAATTTTAACATCACAATTCTTGCTGTAGATGGTGGGTCACCTCCACTTCAAGCTGCCCGATCCTTCACTCTATGGATTGACGATGTAAACGATCATGCCCCGCAATTTACGCAAAGTGTTTACGAAGCTTCCGTGCAAGAACAGGCCCAAGAGGGCTCTTCGGTAATACAGGTTCAAGCCTCTGATCAAGATGCTGGCGTTAATAGCCATATTACATACGGAATTAAGTCGCATGTCAATAATTCGAACTGGTTCGATATTGAACCCTCTTTAGGTATTGTTGTAGTTCGTGCTCGGGATACTATCGACTGCGAAGAAAACCCTAATCCGTGGATTATTATTACTGCAACAGATTCAGGAACGCCTCCGAAAACAGGAAGTGCGACAGTTCAAATTACTGTTCTTGATGTAAATGACATGCAGCCGCAGTTTGCCCATACGTATTATCAGCAAATTGTGCCAGAAAATGTTCAAGTTGGAAGCTGCATTCTTACGGTAAGTGCAAAAAAGCATATTTTATTTCAGATTATCAATAAAGAATAACAAAAATGTAGCCTTCTTTCCGTTTTCAGCCCATGAAGATTTTTGAGAGAGTACTATAAGAACAGATCTAGATTACACATCATTTTATACTCAAACATATACCTAGAGAATAAAGAAAACTATTTTCCGAAGTTCAAGTATAAATAAGATATACAAAGTCTATATTAGATATTGGGCACATACGTTTTGGAATAATTGTAGCAAGTTTGTTCTCATCATGGAATAAATCTACTAAAGTTATAAGAAATTCAGCTAATTAAATTAATTGTAATAGGTCTAAATGTTCCTTCCAAAAATTTCAAGAATTGATACAACTAAAATATTTTCATTACTTTTTGAAAAGAAGCTGTTGATACTAAAATCTATTCAAGTAAATTTAAGATCAGAAGCAACATTGCATGTACAAGTAATTTTCTGTCACTCTGAAGTTTATAGAATATTGGTTTGCCTCAATACGGGTCGACTTTAAAATCTGTTTGTAGTGTATACAATCTGTATTGCGACATTAAATGTGGCCTGTAAATTACACCCCTACAAATGGCTGCCATTGTATAGAAACGGACAAGCAGAAACATTACCACATAAAGTTTCCGAACAGGAGATCGGAGTGGAAAGAGTTTATGCCTAATTGAGTTGAGTTGGTAATACATGTACTTTCAAAAGCCTTTTTACAAATCTTGTCTTTATTATGAAGTAAATTGTCTCGACCTTAGACTTCATGTTGTCAACTACGTATACACAGTCACCTAGTCTGAAAATCTACTGTGCGCACATACAAGTTGGAAAAAAATATTTTTAAAAACAATTGCAAAGTTTGTGATTAACACTATGTGTGTGATTTCATGATTGAAATAAACAGTTATAAGTTTTTCAAAATCATAATGATGCTTGAAAACTGGGGAAATTAAAGAGAACCACAAACAACTATTCATTTGACAGCTTTTCTCTTCCAATTACTGACTTGTTCCAATCCAATTTAGAATCAGTGGGGTGTCATGACATGAACAATATGACAATACATGATCTTATAGATGTTTTTTTGTGTGACAAAAGAAAATTATGTCTCACATTTTTGTTCCCAACCGATTTCTATAAGGGCCGGAAGCAAAGCTTTTTAAGATAATTAGTCATGACGAAATTTATTGTTATAGGAATTCATTCTTTTATGAGAATCTTTTCTTAATGGAATGTGCTCCACATAGATTTGTACAATATCCAAAGATTACCAAATCTTTTACTGCATACATTTTTGTACATTCACAGTATTCAATAGTGTATAATTATCTCCCACTATCAGTGAAAAAAATAAAGATATTTAATTTTGCCCAGCATAATTGATAAGGATTTAATTGAAAAAAAAAATCCCACAATTACTGAATACTGAAAAAAAATTGATAATTATGGAATAGCATCACAACAAAATATGTTCCTAGACATATTACTCATAACTATCTCAGGTTCAAATAGGGCAGGTATATATTGGCTTGGACTAATACTGTGAAGAGAGAAAATTACAGATCCCAAACTACTTATAAGTAGATTAAAAAGTGAACTTTTAGATTTAATCAGATTTTATTTCCAAAACATTCGTTTAATCCTCTTCCTTTAAGCATATACCGTTTTGATTAACTGTTATTGAAATTAGGTCAAGTAAAACAGATGAAAAATAATAGCTAGCCTGGTTTACTATTTTAACGATTTTTTTTTTGTCAATAATTGCGCTAGGAAAAGTAAAAATTTAAAATATTTGGTTATGGGGCAAAATTGACCATCTGATAGATAAGATTTGATCATCCGTCAAAAGTGTTTGATAAGAAAATGAAAAATGTGTGTTCTCTAAATTCACCTGGATTTGAATTGAGTTGAAAATCAATGTTTTGAAAATGACCTGGAGCGACATGATTTTCACAGCTGGCTTGCTGTTGGGGGTTGACTACGATCAGCTAACTTATAACCCAAATCTGCTGGAAAACTACCACAGATGCCTGTAGACTATATCGTAACAATGGACGAGATGATTAATCAAGCTTGTGTTGAAAATTTACTTAAAATCTTCCCACATATTTTTCAAATGTTAACATGAACAAAATGTTGATATAGGATGCGGACTTGGATTATGACATTTACTTTGATTATTTACCTAACTATTTCATAATAAAAAAAATGCTTGGCATTATGAGTACATGTAATAGCATGCAGAAGAAAATTGGAAGAAGTATAAACATAATTTCTTAGTGATGTTTTTTTTTTCTTTTTCAAAAATACACGATTAAAGAAAACCATTTGAAATATGCAGAAATTTTTTAACGAAATTGTTCCCGAATATGACATGTAATTTTTAAGTTTGATTTATTTTCTTGGCTGCTCCTGAACATAATTCAGTCTGCATGTTAACCTATGATATCTATTCATCATGTTGTTAAATGTTGTTGTTCGTGAACAACTGTAGCATGTAACTTTGATATTCCCCTGTTTTTATATCTACATCAAAAAGAAAACCTGTCATATCAGTTTGTATGATGCACATATGAATGGTCGTAAAAAGTTTGATATTCAAGTTTTGTTGATTTTCAATAAAAATTCACACACAAGAATTACAAGTTCAGGTCAGTTGGTACGTCAGCATGGGCCGAATACCTTTTGTTTTGTCTGACAATGGTGGTGTACGAATTCGCAGGAAATAGTTTTTTGTTGGGATGGACGAATTAGAGATGTCTAGGTAATAAAAGACCAGGATCTTTACATGTTCTGATGAATTGCCAAGATAACGGGCGTAATGTTCAAACATCTGTATACATGTATGGTGCAGTGTTGCAGCCTATCTTTTTTCTCAAGAATGTACTTTAGTCTTTGCTTTTACTACGAACAATGAACTTATCCCTGTTTACCTAAAGGCCCTCAGTTCGATAATTATAAACCGTATCATTATTTGGATTCCTTTGTTTATCCCGTGGAATATAATGATAAGCATTTTTTCTGTGTAACTCCCCAGGGACTGACCTATCCAGGTAGGAGATACAGGTATCTGGTTAGCAGGTGATAAACCCGATCAACAAATTATTGATCATTCTGACCCGTCGCGATTAGTTTATGACCTGGGGGCCGCTTTATTTGGACAGGTAAAATTGCTGATAATTCAGAGAAGGTGACAGGAACTTAGTCGACTTTAGGTCATAAGTGGTCATTTATGGTATGGGTATGAAGAGGTGGGACGATTCTTGTGAACTGTTTATTGAGTCATATTGTACTGCAGTACTATATATATATATCTTAATGTGGGATAAAATTTTATTTTTGATCATATGCACACCGATAAAACTTTGCACCTGAAGATACACTAGTTCTTCAAGGACAAATACATGCAGCTATATTATGCACATCAGTCAATAAAGTATCAGTATCTTGATTATTGTCAAGAGTAAAAAAAATTGTAGGTAAAATGTGTGAATGGTACCTGATATATCAGAAGATGTATCATGTTATCCATCCATTCAAGTGATGAAAGTTGAAATTGAAATCTGGTGACATGAAATTTTGAATTGATATATATCATAATTACTTAAAAAGTGTAACTTCTGTTTTCAAAACATCAAGAATATTTTCATTTCCTAGTTACAATAACACCTTTCTATGAAGAGAAATGATATGTTAAATGTTATATACAGATATATGATGTGTGAAACCTCTTACACACAATATAGGTATTCAGGTGTAGAAACATCGTGGGCAAAAATTTGTTGAATGACGCCGATCATTTGAGGAAATCCACCAACTCTTTGCTATCTTAATGTGACGATTGCATGAGTGAGTTACGTTAAAGAGAAATCCAAGCCTCCGTCTGATTTGTATAAGACAGTGTATTGTTTTACACTGACGAGACAATTTTGCACCCGTGTCAACTCGGGGTTGTACCTGAATTTTGAAAGACTATACCTGAACGGGACCAAGAGTCCTACAGTGTTTGCGGTAGGACTGGCGACAGTGAAGAGCCAAATCTGTTTATAGCCAGTTTTGTTCAGATTTGTATAGATTTTTACAACAACAGACCTTAAAATATTTTATTGAATTGGTAGTGAATATTTTCGTTCCTCATTGCAGAAGTGGGCAGTAGATATATATTTAGGGTATGACAATCGACATTTTTTTTTCTTAGTCTGTATAATATAGTTTAAAGTAATGGTTTTTTCTGTGGTAATTTCAAAAGCTGTTTGATTTAAACACTGAAAAAGTTTGAAAAGGACAAACTTTTCTGTCCCAAAGTCAATTCATGTCTGTTAGTTCACATTGAAATGTTGACTCAGTTTTAATTGACCAGTAGGTCCAGTTTGGCATTTCTCTGGGATGTTTGCTCGGCTCGGACAAAAACCTTTCTCCAATGTCCATGTTGACATAAGTTTTTATGCCTTTCAGGGACTAAAAGGGGAGACAAACACGCACCTAATCAGCTCTTTATAATCCACTCTGGGTGAATATAACATACCCACAGGCAGTTTCTCAACTTTTGTGCTAAAAGACACCTTCAATTGATGTTTTTATGACAGATTACAATGTTAAGATTGACCAGAAGGGCCGTGTGGCACTGGACAATGGTTCTGTACTGGACTGTGGCCAGAGTCGGTCATTACAGGGTATATCTTCTTTAACATCTTTCTGGCAGTTTACCAACTTAGTCATTATCACAAAAAAAAAGAAGACTTTTTTATCATTACAATTCTTGTAGTATTGTAAATTTTCTAAAGGTAACCATTTTCTGTTTATGTGATATTTTCACATGTTGTGGGTGTCATTAGTGTGATTATAAGACACATTTCTGTCGTATATCAAGTTCGCGTTGGTGAATCAGCTTTCTCTTCTATAGAGATTTATACAAGGGTAGGCGAGTGTAGTAGGAGAATTAATTTGTAAAATTAAGAAAATATTTAGAAAGACTAAATCGCACTGTTTGGCAACTAAACCCATCTGTTGTTCTCAATATTCTGAAGTTTGCTTTGGCGTAATTGCTGGTTATGTAATGAACAGTAACATGTTTGAGCAAGGATTAGGTCAAACTTTCGGAGGTAAATAAGTACACAGGACTTGTGAACAACAATGGCCGCCTTACGCTAAATTTACTAAATAATCATGTACTTTTATGACGCATTGTTTGATGTGGACATTCTTGAGTACAGACGAGAGGGGTGTCCATGGCCAACCCTAAACGTTTACAATGTTACGCTGGACGGGTCGCATCGTCGAGTGAACATCAACGATACCTTTGTG
The DNA here is from genome assembly GCF_041381155.1 of Argopecten irradians. Lineage (NCBI taxonomy): Eukaryota > Metazoa > Mollusca > Bivalvia > Pectinida > Pectinidae > Argopecten > Argopecten irradians. Next base: position 41,810,162 of record NC_091140.1, on the reverse strand, counting down.
ATTAGGTTTCCATGGTTAGCCATTTTGTTTAATTTTACGGAAGGCGACATTAGTGTAAAAATACGATAGTCATCAGTTACGAGCTAATTGAAAATAGTTGAGGTGTATTCGTGGTCTTAGTAATCATATTAGGGTTTCGAGTTATTTAGGATTGCATCGGTCAACTTCCTTTTGTTGTAAATAATTTGATATAATATATATCCTTAAGGGTATATGTCTGACTCTCAGAAGATATAACACAGGAGGACATATACGACTAATTCAATATATATGAGATTTCAAAGTTACTGTAAAAGCAAATTTCAGAGCTTATAATGTCAATTAGAAATTAAACATAAATTTAGGTAGAGCTGTATGTTTTTGTATTTCATATCCCAATATCGACTACACTTGCAGAAAATTAAATCTACCGTGTAAAAAAATCAACTTTATCTAGTGGAAAACCCACTCTTAACTATTTTTTTGATAAATTTCCCAGAGGACATATTTTAATGGCCCTTTGAACTGTTAAGAGCTTTAGGGTAATGTATTAATAATGAATTTATCCAAAACCATATCATAAATTATTCTATATTTCCGAAAGGTCCTTGATGTTTTATGCATGGACTATATTGTGAATCAGCTTCAGAGTTTTACAGCTAGGTATCGGCCATATATATAATATACCGGTATGTCTAGTCTGTCATAGTGGCTGGACAATGGTATAGATTTTATCTTCTAGCCATGAGGTACTCTAACTATAACAGATGCCTTGCCTATGAATATATTGTTATTTGTGATGTATACAGGTATTTGCATGATGACTGTACCGTTATAAGGTGAAAGGGTCAGATGTTTTTACACCTGTATGTCCTAAGGTGGTACACTCAAATTCTTCTCCTGATTCGTTATCATTGTTTAGAATACAAAACAGACATACACAGATTTTATCTCAACGGAAAAACAAAACTTTTTTGACATCCTTGACAGACTGATCAAATGATAACATTTTGATATTTTGAATGTTGATTTTGTTTTAAAATAAAAAAAAAAACACTTTGGTATATTTTAAATTCAACTCAACATTTATTCAACATTTCATAAAACTTTTGTTTTAAAAGAAAGAAAATCATTATTTTTAATGATAAGGTGAAAATTTCACATCACTGGTATTTTTTACCTTGCACGATATACTTTATAACTATTAAGAATGACATTTGACCTTTTATATCCCTTTTATGAGAATTTCAGTATAATTAACTTCTACAAATGGACCATTTTGAGCAGCTCAAATGCTGATTGACATTATATTCTGACAAAGGAAAGAGAAGAACCAAGGAGTAAGGGAAGCACCTTGCATGACACAGCCTCATTAGTGACGACTAAAATTACTTTAGAGATAAATATTGTAGTGATTTCTAAACCAAGAGAGATCTTGTCTCTAAGACAACAACTATTTTGGAAGCATTGATGATGTTTGCTGATTTTTATTGATATTGATGGACCCCAAGGAAATAATCCAAATTTCTTTAGGCACGCATTGTAGTTGTCTGAAATGGAAGTAATTATTTGGCTCATTAGTATAAATGTTATGTTTTTTCAATGGAAATTTTATCATACAACCTTTCATAATCGAAGAGAAATCCATTGTTTTCAGTAAATGATATAGGAACTATTCATCTTAGATTCTCATAGTTAATTATTGATTTCATGGCTTCAATAAATTAAAAACTTTGACCAAAGTTTTTTTTAATGATAAAATAAAAAAATCATTAACATCATACATAACAATCATAACATATGTAAACCTGATATATACTATATATATATATATATATAATTATCTCCCTTTAGACAATTATCTCCCTTTGCTACAGTCGTTTACATCTTTTTAAATGAACCATCTTTGACCAAAAGGCACTTTGACATAAATTTATGGAATACAGTAAATAAGTGTCATGGACATTATTTTTTTCATGGCCAGGTTAAAAGTCGGATAGTAGATTATTTTTTCCCCCTATTTTCTAGTTTATATGTCGCTATTCAAAAACATCAATTCATAATTCAAGAGCATTTATGTAAAAATATATGTCTCATTTTTCAGCGACATGTTCAAAAAAGTTCTTTATAGAGTTTGATGTTTAAATCACAAATTCACGTCCAGGTTTGATCTAAAGACAGGGGTAACATCTTGAGATTTTTCTGTATTTTGAAATCAGTAGCCATGGTAACCAATGAATTGTAAAGACCAGGTGAAATGTGTCATTGTTATGGCTAGCAGGTCAGTGAATACATGTGAATTAGCACAGATGAATAGCTGACCTCTGGTGGTAGTGGTCGCTAGTCGAAACGGGATTTAATAGTCATTTTATGACAACATAAAAATTGCAGATGAAAACGAAGAAAATAAAAGGTGTTGGCAGTGGTCATTGTGGACTGGCCACAAATAGACGAGAATTTTCAGGTTCTGCAAGCTCTTAATTATAATCCTGATAGTTATGAGATTTTCCTTTATCACCATTTGACACCCCGCGAGTAAAAAACGAAAGTTAGATATTGAATTCCTGTGTGTGCAGTATTTGATCAGCCAGGCATTTAGTTATTAATGGTTGGTCAGTTTTGCTTGGACAACCTGTGTTTATGTCCATCCCAGCAGGAAACAATCAATTTACTGGACATAAAACTTGACCATGGATGAATTGGAGACCCAAGAATTTCCATGGTCAGACATATTTCCAATAAATCCGTCCAGTTTTACAACCCCGCTTTTTGCATTTTTGTCCGGCTCAGCTGGAAAGAATCCATTTCATTACTATAAATATAGGTTTTAAATGATTTTATGCCCAAGAATTTGTCCAAGAAAGACATTCATATTAAATTCTCTCATCTTATGAACATCAATTACTTGGTATACAAGACTGATGAGAAATCTGTTTTTATTCAATTTGATTATAAATGTTGAAATTTACATATTGCTCCCCAGGATAAATCATCTTTCAAATATTTGAAAAATTTCTTCTTACTTAAATACAAACTTTCTTCAATTAAGAACAAAATATTATCTGCCATAGTTCATTAATTTTTCACCCCAAAAAATAAACAAAATGTACCATCAAAAACAAAATGTTCTCTCAAATTATTCTCTCATTCTTTGTTAATTGTTAAATTAATTTTGAAGACTTTTGAATTCTAAAAAACTATAATATCAAAATACAAGCTGAAAATAAAGTGTAGAAATTTTTCATTACAGGGTTTGTTTGAAATCACTTTTATAATAATGTATAGATCAATACTGAAGTAATTTGAGATACCGTATTCGACCCAATAAGCGCCCATGTCCCTATAAGCGCCCCTCGCCCTTTTTGAGGCCTCAATTTCAAATGTCCATGCATAAACAAAGACCAAAACTATACAAAACTGTATAGATTATTTGCAATAATTTTCGTCTTATTAGCACCTTTTCATATATTTTTTTTCAATTTTTCAAACGCCCTGGGCGCTTATTGGGTCGAATACGGTAAATAGATTCTGTCAAAACATGTCCTTGTACAGGAGATGCTAAACAATGGAATACTCTAATAATTTGCTAGAATCGCACATTTTTGTGACGTTAGCTGATATGCTTACTTTGAAACCATGTGTGTGAGAGGTATTAAAGCCATAGAGCCGCCTGACAAATGGATCTTTACACTTTGGCCAAACTTAGTAAATATCATAACATTTCATAATCCCAAAGTGGCCATGTTAACCTAACCCTTTTTTCTCTGACCTCTCTTCATCTCCCGGGAAATACGTTCGCTCAAATTAGGATTGATTTTTTTCCTGTACAGGGATAGGAAAGACCAGAAAAAGGCAGATGTATGCCATCCATCCATAATGATGAATGGGCGATGTATGCAGATTTTAATTTTCCTCTGTAAATTGTGCGGAAATTTTGGTATGAGCTGTTCGACCTGAAACAGAACATCAGTGAAGCTTGTAGGAAACTTAATGATAGTGTCGTAAAGGGAAGATACTAAATCATTTTCAACTTACATGATACAAAGTGTCAGCTTATTTGCAAAAAATTTCATATACATTTAGACAGATAGGTAATGTCTAAGTTTCTGTGCACAAAATAAATGAGCCATGAAAAAGGAAAAACAAAATGATGAATGGGAAGTCGTAATATTCTTTTACATTCATCAAAACAAGTTTTCCAGCCGCCACATGTAATAAAACAGTTATGCACATCAACAGAAAAACAGCGCCTAATGCACAGATGAATGTATATTGCAGTAGTAGCTTTATGCACTTTAAGCGAAACGTAAAACTATTCAGTAAAATCCACAAAATGCACACAGCTAAAATATTTCATGCGAGAGAGGATTTTGAATATTTGTATGCACGGTGTATAATCTGGATATCATTGCCGACTTTATCAATAATCTTTAGTAAGAGATACAAGACATATCATCAGCCCTTAGCTCTAGTAACAGGTTGTTATTGTTTGTTTAGCATTACCGAGAAATGAAATAAGCCCTTTGTTTGCCGTGATGACACTGTAGCTATGCGTACAAAGCGGCACGATAGCCACCCAAGTAAAGATGATTACAGACAGGTAGAGCTTCCTTCGTGGCAACACCTGTCAGTCTCCGTCAAGAGAAAGCCAGATTGTTTACATTGTTATAAGGCTAGGATTCTTTGCACTTTCTAATATTACGAGTTCGGCATCTCTGCTGTCAATTCTCCGATCACGACCATTTAGCAGGTATTTCTGGTACGAAAGATCCGGAGCTCTGAATCTCGTGCACGATTGTTTGCTTGGGTACAAGTGTAGGGGGAACATTTACGATGTTTTGTGAAGGGTTACGTCCCAGTTATGTGACTTAATGGGACTTTTTGTAATTCCCAGATGCACATTTGCCTATCATGGCATGATATACGTATCGCTAGGCAGGGAATGTAAGATACAGTCATTTTATGTGTGTTGATAGCTTATCCATGCATGCTCTGTATTTATACCTAGCAAAGCTTGACAAGATTCAAGGTTATAAACAGATTTTCCCCTCCTTAGCAAAAAGTATAAACATTCTGATATAGAATTTGGTGTATTATTGTTCATAGTAAAATCTAGATTTATCAAGATCAAGAAGAAAGAAAAAGAATAAAATAGCCCACACACAAATGTGTTGTCAGTTGATGCCTGTTGTGGTACTAGTACATATACTTTGCATGCTTATACCCTCCACTTTGGTCCAGTGGCTGGAGTGGTGATGACCCCTGGTCAGTTTTGACCTATCCATCATATGTTTTTACAACTGAGGTGTTTGGTTAGACAAATTACCTGACCCACCACATTAACATTATGGCCAAATTCCTTTGACCAGCTGAATGTAATTATTCCCAGCAGCTGACCACTAAATCCAATGCATTAGCTGACCATTCCAATTTTCTTGAGGGTCCCTTGGGTGGAGGGGGAAATGTAGAAATCGCCAAGTAATTTCCATACCATATTGAATGATTAGCATACTAAAGGTGGGGATTTGAATTTGGAAATTAAATTAAATAGGTTAAATTCAGAGAAGTTTAATATTAATTAACAGTATTTGATTAGATTTTATAATTAAAAAAAAATCATATTGTGTAGATAAAATTAAAAGCAAGTAAAAAAAAAATCATCTTTTCAGAAAAAATAAGCAAATATATTTAATAACCATTAGATACAACCAAAAGCCGGATATTGTATGTTGTGTGTTTGGCATAGTATACTTGTATTGCTTTGTTTGATTATAATGCCTGCAGCTTGTTGTTTGATTATAATGCCTGCAGTTCGTTATGTATAACAGATGTAATGGTGATAGTCTAACTGCCGTTTATTTCAGACATATTTTCTGACAATGAAATGTGTACATCTGTATGTAGTTGGCTAACATTGGGTTGTAATCCTTTAAATAGGCCTATAGTAGTCAATCCACACTTCATAGCCATTGTACAACATAAACAAGTCTAGACACGTTACTTCACAATTATACTACTGAAAATTTAATGCTGTGTCCACCCCAATTTTTATGTGTGTGGAGTTTATCCCATTAAGGGATTGTCTTATCGCCCCTAAAGCCCCATTTAATATCCCCTATATACTGCGAATGGGGCCCTTTGAACCTTAGATCAGGTGTTGATATCAACAGAAACTTACAACCTGAAATTGATTAGGCTATATCATCAATGATAGGGACTGAAATGTCCATCATCGAATGTCCATCATCGGTCCATCTCATGTTAATTGACTAATGGTCAACTCGATGATACGTGCACTTCAGAAGATAATAGTAGAGGACAATAAACTCTGATTGGTTGGTTTCATTATAAATCTACACAAATGTACTTCAGGGTTCAGGTCCGCAGCATTGGTTACACATGGTTTAATATTGGAATTTATATTGAGATGTTCGATATCCCTAATAATGAGATTTTAGCTACATTTATTATTATGGTCTTAATGTCACGGTGTGGAATTAGATATTTCTATGAATGGGTAGAAGTTTTGTGACAGGTAAATTAGCTTCAAGAAATATTTCTGTACAGATAACAATTTTATGTTTCAATTGAACTGGTTCAAACTTATTCGATATCATTAGGTGTTTGGATGAACATAGAGTATGCTTATATTGAAGTGTAACATTTTATTTCATTGAAATATCTCTCGTTAATGTAAAAATTTTATTCGGAGGATGGGCAAGAAAATTAAAAAAAAATCAACAAATCCATTTATCAAAATATATATGTAAGTGTATGGTTGTCAATGTAAAATATTTACTTAAGCGATTTTACTGGGATCTCATTCAAAAGTGATATAGACTAATTTGGCCATAAACCTTGAGAAAATTGGATTCAGGTGTCAAAGACGAAATAGTAAGGTTGTATAAATTATAAATCTCCGCTATCCACTGCTCTGATCTAAATGTATATTTAAGCTTTCCGTGTTATTAGAATATAAGGGGTTATAAGTCTAATGTAATTTGTAATATGTTCAAATCATTTTGAAACATCTCATAACAGCCGATAAAATGGTAGTTTTATGTCTTAACCGAGAGATGTTTTATATCCCTTGAATATCAGCCCATCATAGTCGTCATGGTGTTTGCAATAAACCATCAGAGTTGTATTGGTGTTTGTAGTATTAGCCCTAAGTGTTGCCTGGGGAATTTTTTGGCATATAAAATCTTTGGTCCCTAATTTACTACTGGCATTCATGCTGGAAATTTGGTGAAAACATGATGGTAGGCGGACATAAAAAGGCTGGTCCCTAGTGATTCCCTGTCACCCGGAGGCACCGAAAGATACGTTGGGGAACATGAAGGAAAAAAATGACAAAGATAGAATTTCCTTTCATGTCGACTTTATAGTTTGGGGGTCTGAGAATGACACATCTGGAGTTACCAACATGCTTTGGTCGCTGTCTCTATAGACACCACAGGCAAGAAGAAAGGATACCAAATTATAAGATAGGGAGCTGAATTATATCTCGGAAATAACTTGTAACATGTGATATAAGGTTCCTTGGTGCTATCATTATAACTTTCCACAGCGCCCCTCCCTCAGATTTGTTCCTCCTCTGCTTGAAGCGTGCCACAAATCAGACAAGGTTCGTTGGTGCCAAGCTGATGTTTCTTGGCATTTAGTATCAATTATTTCAGTTTGAATTAGTCTTAATATCAGACGTTTTCCGTCCATTACGCTTTATTACCCATCATGCTTTGTGTATTTCACAAGATGGAAGCCCTCCAGTAGCTGTTGGTTCATTTGCTATTCCTTAATACAACCAGTAACCATGGTTACAGCTAGGGGCTGTTTTGTGTGGAAGTTTTTATTTTATTCTTGTATCTGAAAGCCAGTGCTGCTTATACTCAATTTTGAAATTCTGTTGAAAGAAATTTCAAATGTTCTTTTATGTTTGCTTAATAAAAATATGGCTGGGTAAGCAAATTTTTATGGTTCAGTTTTGGCAGAATCTGATCATGCAAAAAGATTGCAATAATGTTGATGGTTTTTAGAAATGAGTTAAAACAGATTTTATTAACCATGACACATTAATTATTAAACTATGTTCAAAGAAGTTTTAGTTCCTGAATGTTTATGTCAAGAGAAAATGCTTGTCGGTATTTATAAACAAAGTTCATGATGAAGAATTTCACAAATATTCTTGATAAAAATAGCTAATATTTTTACAGAGTTTGTATGATGACTTTCTCGGCTATCAGATTATTTCGGCTGATCTAATCTAATTATCGAGTGTACAGTACATTTTTCTGGTGTTCGGTCAATTTCACAGCTGAGGTATATTCTGATAGTTTTCATCAGAGCTAATGTGATAAAACCCATACAACAGTCGGTGGCGGTTGTCCACTTTACACAATTATCTCAAGACAAGTGACCACATGGATGACCATTGGTGACCGATGACCCAAGGGGTTTAAACAACCATCAGGACAAGACCCAGATGCGCTCTGAGATAATGGCCATGTTTCTTGGAAAATAACATGCAGATGAACATGACAGGAAGCATTTTGTGTCTCAGAGCCAGAACGCTTGACCACCATCAGGTGCAGGGACGTGATTGACAGGCTAACGATTGACCATTAGGTCCACTAACTGACCCTCCCTGACAGAGAAATGTCAGACCTCTGTCCATCCTGCTGGCTCCTATTTATCTATCCCATATGCCACGCTATGTCATCACTGAAGGAATCTGGGGTCCATCACCACTGGTCAACTGTATTGTTTTCTCCAACACAATACATAAAACAATAGATTTATCACATACAATGTAATTTGATCTATAGCTCTCCCAATCTTGTTTACACAGTATCAGTTCCACATTCTATATATGACTAAATAATTGCAACCATTTCTGCCTTAAATCAAATTGCAATTCGATTTACTCAACAGTACAAAATAGAGCATGGTGAATCTTTTCTAGTCCTTATGCATTTTCATTTTTTTAAATTCTTCACATGTTCATTTCTTTGGTTGACTATGGTATATGCCAGACAATATCATTATTGGCAGCAAAATACCACAATCTGCGTTCCTTGAAGACTTAAACATGATCATGGTCAAAGGTACTCTTTTCTGTAACCCCCATTGCATTGATCTGTGTAAATCTATCTGTGAAATGTGATCAATCTTAAATCACGGAAGGTCTCTGGTTCCATCCGGGTTGATCGCCATTACCTTCGGACAATATCCTGCAAGACTAGTCTTAGATTAGTGTTGTGTAGGCCTAATGCATGGTCAAAGAGTTTAAGCGTCAGATTCCGATTTTAAATTGTCATTTTTATGTCCGAACCCATACACCAAGAGAATGATTCACCGCATTACTTTGGCTTCTCATGAGCACGGAATTGATGGGCCGTGTTTTCCATGTCGCACATTAAAAAAAGACAGGTTTTATGTCTTAATTGATATTACTGCTTGATGGTGGTCTCGGCTGGGTCATGTTTTCATTGTGGCCGGTGGTATTCAGGGTATATATAGGACGTTGTGTGTGGGTAGCCTATCGATTGTCTTAGGCTATATACAGGTCTGCTTACGCCCATTTACAGACTTTGCTGTGGTATTGGTTGAAGTGTCAATCAAAGTTTTTCTGCATTATTTTATATGATTTTAAAACCGTTGATATGACACTGGGCTTTCTATTATCTGTTGAACCTCCGGATCCTTTTCCACATTTGTGCATCATTTTGTAAATATTGTAGTTGAAGGTATCCTGCCCATGTAACTCTGGGCCCCAAGTTTTCGGTGTATCTGAAGTTGAGCAGCCCAAAGCTGAGCTATTAAAGACTTAACTTGGGACCCAGCACTGTATATGGCATCTGAGTTTACATAAGAGCTAACAAGTACCTGGTGTTGCTATTTCAATAAACCTTTTGTTCTGACACCCTGTATAATCTGACTATCCCACAGTGTCAGATAATACAGTAATAAAATATGGACTCTCCATGTCCACAGACCACCAGTATATGGTCCAATCTTTTATACAGGCGAGTGTACCTACACACCACTCCTAGGACTTGTATGTTTATATATAGTATTGATCTATATACAGGTACAAAACATCTATAACAGATCATTATACCTATACATTGGTCTATAGATGGTTATAACTCAGGTCTGTGAAATGAGGTACATTAGGGCACCAGGTGGGTTCTGTGCTGATGAAGTTTACTTTTCTGTTTGTGATCCGTATTCCCTAGCTATAATGGATAATTTATTTTATACACTTGTAACGTTCCTTAAACTTCCTATGATCCAGATTCAACCTTTGAGTAGAAATGAGCTTCAAATCGTTCTGTAAATGTAAACATTTGCTTCGGATGCTGATGTTGTACCAAAGCCAGTGCAGTAATCCTGAAATTATATACAACCAGAGATGCATGATGCTCTACTATGTATACTAGGCCTTTGAAGGTCGAAGGTCATGCATGCATGGTTTTATGTATATATGTTTTCATCCTTTGATGTTATGCTGCGTTATGGGATGAGTGTTTATTAAAGTAGAGATATGTATCTTTGTGAATAAACATGATGGAGGCTTTGATGGTTATAAGGTTATGAATGCCATACCGCAGACCTGTTCCTAAAGCATGTGTCATCCAGTGCCTTCGTACGCCTTCTCACCTGGAAAATATCATACCCTTGACTTAAAAGGAAACATTTCTTACCCAGTCATGGGCTTCTGCAGCTATATACAAATTAAACATAAGCAATTATCAATGTATTTGATCTTTTCGAGCTTGGTAAAGATATCTTCTGAGTTTTAGAGTCAATGTAGAATTCCATTAAAATTTGTAAAATTGTGAACATGTGCACATATATTCTAATTAAGAGTTTTAAAACCTTTTCATAAAACATGACAAAAATACCCCAAAGCCAGTCAAAGGTTTAAAGCAATACTACGGTAGTTGAAATTATACTAACGGTAATAAAAATCAGTTTCTGTGTTAGGATTTTGAAGACACCAAAGCTGATTAATAGGCATATTGACATTATATCCTGGTTTAGCTGTGATAGGTTTATATCTCGACATGAAACATGTCCCCAGCATATATTAAATTGTAATTAGTTTGAAACTGAATTGAAAAAAAGCTATTTATACATGCATAATACATGTTTCTTTGTTATTTTTTTTTTACTCTTACTCTTTTACAAGTAGATATAGGTGTTAAAAACACAATTAAATTATATAAATCATAAATCAACTTCTTGTTTAATGTCAATTTCTGATTAATCACATGGATGGTTTTTTTTATCTCTGAATATTTTGTGTATTAATTAAGTTTCTGACTGAGATCAAATTAAAAATTACTCATTTGATTTATGTACATTATAAGCATATTTTGTATCTATATATATTATACAAGGAGATATATATTTCCCAGGGGGGGTAAATATAAAACAAGGAAACCTTATTCACCCCTGAATACATATTTGAACTCTGCCAATTGTGATACCGGGAAATTCCATTATAAAATTAAAGGGGTGAAATAATTGATCAACCATAACAAAATTAAAACTACCATAGCCCTATAAATGTATCATTTCGACCCCCAAGTAGGTGAGTATAATGTCACTTTTGATTATTAATCGGTGATAAAAAATTTAATTGTAACAGGACACGTTATATATATGTAACAGTTCATGTCGCAATAATTATAACAAGCTATGAAGGTATAGTCTGTTTCAACACCTGTATACCTTAAGTCGAGAGCGAAGCCTTTAAGCAAATCAAATCTGAACCAAATAAATTTCCTTAGAGCAGAAGGAAGTTAATTATTGAAATTTATACACTGAAACAAGGAGTAAGCTGAAAATATGATCATGATTTATAAAATGCATTGCGTCATGCTTTCTATTTTCAATGATTTGAGATTTTGACGACTAAATAACGGAGTTCAAAGTTCACCATTTACAATACAATCAGTTTGTCGATACTGTATGGTCCATAGGCAGTAAATTTTAATTTCCTACAGCAATGTAAATAAAGTGATAATAATTGTCTTCATTTATGTTGTAATATAAGTACCTGGGATATTAATACAGTTTAAGTTTCTGTTGAACATTGTTTCTAAAGATTTTTCATCGATCATCTTCTAAATTTATGAAAATATTTCATACCAGACCAATAAACCTTATTCATGTTTATCTGTTCATACAAACACATGCCTTACATCTCCTAATGCTATAACCATTCACCTGTAAATAATGCAGATGGATCGAGTCTGCTTATAGAACGGGGCCAATGGTATGTGGCCTTCAGTTCTGTCATAACAAACGATGTTACACAGACACTTATAAAGGACACTGCATCAAAATTGTATTCATTAGCCATGTATTCTGATCTGGAGAAAGTTGTATGTTTTTGATATTGAACACGCCAATAACTACTTCATTGTAACCCTGTACTATGTCCCAGAATGCATTAAAAAATGTACACGCACATGAAGAATAGTCTAGAAAAGCTAGGTCAAAATCCAAAATGGCTGAACACGTAATAGAAAGCAAAAGATTAACAGGAAGTATGTATGCAAGCTGAATTCACATTTTATTTACTCCAGTCAGTTTTATTTGATGAGATGAACTTGAATATGGACCCTGTTGACAAAAAATCTGAAACGATACAAATTGTGAGAAATTGAGCCGACCAAAAGGACAATCAGTATGTTTGATCATGAGCAGAGGCGTAATTATATATCCTTTGGTAAAAGTTACCGGATTGCCCTCGATGGAATATTAGTTCCTCAAGCATGGTATCCATAACTTGTCATTACAGGGGCGGATTGCATGTAAACTGTTCATCTAGAACAGCGATACCTTTCTTTCTATACATAAGTACTTTCGTCTCGAACAAATACTTCAATGCAAACAACTTGCTGGGTTTACTTTGTCGGAGTTTAAATGAGGAGATGGGCTTACATTATTCAAGGCAGTATTTATACTCAGAATATTAACCCTGAATGGCTTCCACATACGACAACCACTCTCAATTCCATTCCTAATTGTCCCTCTTTTGAAATCACTATCTCAAATTCTGATCAGGTTTTGTCAAAAGTGTGTAGATCTAGCCGGTCTCAGACAAGGCCTATCCAATTTCAAATGTGGCCTTTCTGTATAGAATGTTTTCCTGTGATACATAACTCTACAATGTGCTACTGATGAATATGTCAAAAAAAGTTTTTTAAAAGATATCAGTGCCTAATGACTTGCTCCTATAGAACGTATTGTAACAGTTTAGGTAGGAAACCACACAAACTGTCCGCGGGGTCGTTCCACACCCCATATAAAGCCATCTGATATCTGTCACTGATGTTTTCTAATTATAACTGACCGCAATTTTAACTCCAGTTGGTAGTTCTTTGTCTGAAAATATCCTTTATTTAAAATTTACAAAAATATTTAGTCACATATATTGCAAGTAATTATCAGAACTTTTTCAAAACAGAAAGAAAATGTCAAATTATGTGTGAATATGAGTTGCACAATATATATTATGAATATTTAAAAGAATTGTTATGCCCCCAAAACGATTGAATTTCAAAATTTGGTAGCCTACATCACCAAATTTATGACACATATGCAAAAAATTATATGACACATATGATCCAGTCTTTCGATGAATACAATCTGGCATCAAATGCCAAATACCAATTATGGCCATCATTTGCAGTTATTCAGCCGTCAATCCAATTAATATTCGATTTTGTTGAGTAGATTAGATATATTTCCCGCAGTTCTAAAGTTAAACACTTTAACATTTTTGTTGACACCTGAGAAATGACTTGAGCTCTTTTTTTTTTTACAAAAAATATGAGTAAATTCTCTGAAAGCTCAAGTTATTTGATAATTGCCTTTGTCAATTCCAGTAGACTCTAACTGTGCTATAATTGAAATAAATCATTTACAATGAAATACAGGACCATATGGGCCAATTGAGGATATGTTATGTCAGACGATGTAGATCCACCTAACAAAATTCTCTCCTCTAATGAACTGGCTTTCAAACTAAGTGTTGTGTATCTCATTGGATTCCCAGCGGGGTACCTCAAAGGTGAATTGTCACGAATAAAATAGACTTAAGTGTCGATAAAAGTACATACAGAATGCGTCGGGAGTCACTTAAAGTATCTTCTACCTGTCTGAAAATACAATAATACTTAATTATACGACAAACTATACTGTATTCTGAAATAAAGTGGAACATGTGAGTTTCTGTCTTCATTGCTTTCATCTTCTCGTTGGCAGAGTTAGGAATAAAATATTTAAGACCAGTATTATCAATAGTATAGAGTACATATATTCAATTTATTAATATCATTAATAGAAAAAGAGTGTTTTAAACTAATTTGCAGTGCAGTTATGATTAGTTGTAAATACCTTTTAGACATCCATAAATTTACCGTTAAGTTTCTTGAAAAAAAAATTACAGTAATTTTTTCCAATATTGTTTCGACTGCTTTTCGATGCATCACTAAATATGACTTAATCATAGATAGATCTACGCAATATCGTAAATGACAGGCCTTGTACTTGTATAATACCTATCTTCCTCAGCATTCTGCACATTCTGGGCGTCATGCTAGCCGTTTGTCGGGAAATTTACAACTCTATATGTTTGGGTAGCGAAGGGGAAGACTGGTTTAAAAAGACCTCGGTGACAGAATTCATTTCCCATTTGATGCATTTACATCTATCACTTTGATTTGATTTCTCAATCAAAAATATTTCGGTTTCTGAATACAAAATTTGTTGAAAAGAATTTTTTTTGCTTGGGTCGGCTAGGTCAGCGCAGCGGTGCCAGAAATATTAGGATATTCAAAGTAAACATAACTGGTTACTGAACTGAATAAATTAATGCTTTAAACATAAAAAAAAAATCGTAAATGACCTGGGGTGGCTTTGTAAAGAGATCATTATGCTCTCTGAGGGGAAACGTTATGGCTGAACTCAAAAATTTTATTTTATTTTGTAACTTAATTAACTATAATGAACAGACAGTTCTTTATTGCATAGTAAACATGTTTACACTAAAAAGTAGAAGGGTTTAATTTATAAATCCAAATTGATTCTTGAGATACGGGTGTGGCTATGTGAGAAATCATTCCATTAACTCATTCATCCCTGTAGACACATTTAGACTCTTCTAAATCGAAGACTAGACTATTCTATTATGAAATTTCAGGGGTGGATGAGTTAATACACATCTTATATATGGATGACTTAATATGGAACGTTTGTAACTGACATAGCAGCCTAGGTGTTAAGTTGATCAGGAAAAGTCAGAAATTGACAGGTATACCGATTCATTTCTGTCACATTCCAACGCCGAGAGCTGATATGCCAATGGAGAATGATGGATAAATAAATTAGCTATAAAAGTGGCAAAATTCAACAATTTTACATTATCTGGATACAAGTCATATGTACATCCAAATTTTTTTTATTATAATCCCTCTCGCTTTCAATTGCCGAATTATTTTTATTTGATTTTGTTTATAGAGTTTTATAGATATAACATTGAAAAAAAAATTGAATTGATTTTGTTTATAAGACAGAATTTGAAGTTACGTGTATAAGATTTACCATACATTGTTGAACTTAAAACCGTACACAGACGGATTACAGAAAAGGAAAACGAGTGTTGATAGGAAACAATTTGTAATCATTTATGTCGTTGATTTCCTCATTGTTTGTAAACAGAACTAGCCCGAACCCTACACAGAAGTGAAAACACAACACTTTATCACTCCGATGAGAGTTTCTCCTGTCAGTAGCGATCATTTTGGCCGCCATGAGTATTGTTTAACCACTTTGGTCTCACGATTCTCCCATCAAAAAGGGGTCAGAAATATTATCTTACCCTTTCTGGGGGCTACTGTTCTTGACCTCAGAGATATGAACATTTGTTTTATGGAGCGTGGGGATTTGACCTTTGTAGTTCAAATCCAGTAGATGATATATATGGTATGTGAGGTGTGCTAGCTTGCTAGATGTTGACAGGCTCTCAGGACGTTGGGGGGCCAATAGTCACTCTATTGAACCATAATACAAACATGATAAAATATTTAAGGACATGTATGTCAGGTTTAACACTGAGGTAGATGAGGTATTGACAAAGTCATTAAAACTATTAATACTGGACCATCCCACTTAAGATGGGTTTGTTTATTTTAATACTTATAGTTAAAGTAAACATTAATCATGAAAAAATGAAATTATGATCATCTGAAAAAGTCTGCAAATATTTACAAACACAATGAAGAACACACAGGAAACGATAATAAGAAAAATAAGAAAAACTTATTTTCACAAAAAACATTTATTTGCATTTTTCTTAATATTTTTTATGATCATTTAATGAGTTCGGCAGATACATTACAGAGCTAAAATGAGAATATTGCTTTATCAGCTATGAGTTGGAATCTCTGAATAAAAGATAATGCAATACGAGAAAAACACAATGATGAAAAGCGGAAAAGTAAAAAACATCTAGATGGGATGGTTACTATTGAATACGAGGATTTGTATCTCTTTGTGCTTTTCAGCGTTTCATCACTCAGTAATTGGAATCTTTTGAACAAAATGGTATGCTCAAATTGCGTAGTTATGTTGAATTTCCATTTTATCATCAGCATCTGGAAGTATTGTCGTGTTTAGCTGTATGTACGGGATACAGTATAAAAATAACATTTTCCATAAATCATTTAAAAGACCACACAAGGATTGGAGTTATCAGTTGTCAAATTTCACACTGATGCAAACTTGTACAAAAATCATTTTATTGCATGTCATTGTAATTTTACGATCATAATCACAGAAAACTTGTGGTGTTTTTTCTTGTATTGTTAACAGTTGCAGAAGAAGACTTGTGGGGAATGAAAGGAACATGTGGATGTAGATTTCGAAATCTACACCTTTGAGTAGGATGTTATCAACATTTAGCAGTGTTGTAGATAAAATCGGGTGTAAAAATATACATTTATCATTTAGAAACTAACTATAAAATGTCTATATAAAATATTAATTATGTTCTGGTGTTAACAGAAGGAAAGTGTTGTTTACTATATAAAGTTTTTTCTTTTGAATGTGATGCATACAAAAGTTCATGGTTGATATAATGGAAAGCATCTGGATTCTAATTGAAATTTTCCATTGGTGATTTGAATTTTTTTTTTTTAAATATCAATTTGATTGAATTTTTTGCGGAAAGAATTACATGTTGTATGAGAATTATTTTTTTATACTTATATCATATAAATTGTTTGTGTAAGATATTGGAAATCTGGTGCATAATTTATTTCTCAACAAAAATTCAAGTTTTACAGAAAATGTGCGCAGAACGGCATAACATGATGTCATATTTCAAAATAATAGACCCATTTATATTTCTTCATCCCTTTTCGAAAAATTAGATATAAGATTTAAGAGTTGAGATATGCAAGGAAGATAAATTGAAGGTTGCATATATAATTTGCGAATGTGGTATATAAGTCACAAACACAATAAAATTGCTCTCTGCTTTCTGGTATAGAGATCGTACAGGAAAGCAAATTATAGGGATCACGTTACCTTATGTCATACAGTACAAGGTTTCCATTATATCCTGATGAAGCTTGCACCTTAGAAAATGTCTTTCTGCTCTTCAGGCAAATGATCTATTGGTTTTAGGCTTTTCATAAATGTCCCATACCCAAAAGACAAGATAGGGCTGGTAATAAGTCTTGGGTAGATTTGGTGTAGAGAATCGTTATCAGGGCTGAAATGCGATCCATAAGGAAACGATCACAGATTTTATCTGAAGGTTTTTATTTGTTGAAAAATTTTTGTATATAAATTTCATTTCATCTGTTTAATAATATCTACTAGCTACTGTTCTTTGTTATATCAAGTTACATATAGCCCCAAAACCACTTTCATTTCAGTGTGATATATATATGACCTCCCAGAAAATTGGTATGAATAATCAATAAATACTTCCTTCAAGATGGCATGATCAGAATTTTTGTGAAACTGACTAATTTTCAACAATTTAGGTCCAATTAAATGATATTTTAAATCTTACAAAATCCCTTTTTGGCTTTTCATACAATTGGAATGATTTTAAGGATCAGTAAGTCTCCAAATTGTCATCGTCCGGGTCTTTTCAAGTTGTTTTTCGGCACACAATTTATCCACTGAATCTTCCATACCAGCTACTACAAATTAGAATAAAAAAGGTGAAATCTGTGTACGAATAAAGGTACAATTTGATTCTCGTTTGTTAGAAGTGGTCGGCCTTTCTATGAAGTTAAACAGTGTTAAATGCATGAAAACTCTCCTTTCATTTTCTCCATAGGAAAATCATTGTGAAAAACTGTTGGTCGGGTCCGCTAAGGGCCGGTGAACTGTGCAGAAGGGGTCCGTACAATGGTCCCAGGGACAGAGGGTCCGGAGAAAAATACCCCATTACCTGTCGCTATTGTAGACTAGTTCTGTTAATTGTCATTTAGAAATCTCCGCCAACAATGAAATGAATTGAGGAAGAACTTGAAGGAGTTCAATTTATTTGTAAATCACTTTTACCCCTTTTAATTCACTTAAAGATTTTTCGTTTTAATCCAACGGTTTTGACTAAAGATCAATATCAAAAGAAATGGCAAATAATCTATAAGTATGACAAAAATGTGCTAGGATTATATTTAAAAATATAGGAGAGTTTAGCCTTGAATCCCAACATATCGTATCAAATGTTTGATGAAAATAAACTGAGAAAACTGCTAATAGAAATTTCGGAAAAAAAATTATGGCGTACCTGCAATTTGATAAAATCTGCAGTAAAAATTTTGTCTGCAGTTGCCTTCTATTGCTCTTAAGATTTTTAACTTGTGATTCTGTGACAATAATATATTTTTATACATGCAAGTTCATTGATTTAAAGTGTTTACTACAAGTGCGGATTCCATTGTTGTAGCTTAATTTGTCTCGGACAAGGAAGACGGACAATAGGCTGTTCAGGGATGGCCAAGTCTTATGTATCTGATACCAGCTTGCATTGAGTCCTGCCAAACGGTGGCCATTCACATGCAATCACATGCGACACATCATGGCCGCAGATCAACGAAACCTCTATTCTGCATAAACTTTAAACTTAAAAAGTTCATGCAAATTAGAGGAAAATAGATGTTCTTTTAATTTGACATGGTACAACAGCTTTTGTTACGATATCGAATGTCGGCATTGTCAAATAAGTAAGCTCCCTTCGGGGGAAGAGCTACGGCACACACATACATGGAACGAAACGTCTGATTTAGGGTCAAAGTTGAGCAGATTAGGATGAGAGTTAAGTACCTTCAATATGTCGGCATTTGCTAACTAGCGTACATTCGATCCTAGTTAGAATTGTTGTGGTCCCTTTGTGACCAGGAAAACATCTTGATTTTCACATAACATGTCCGCATAGTTTTAGTTGGATTTTTGAGAGTGGGGAATCAATCTGTTTGAAGGTAGCTGATCTTTTAAGGCTGCGTCTGAGTTCGGAGGCCATAATTACAAGCTTACAGTACCATGGGCCAATTTTGTAATCCACTTTCCTGAAGATTGAAGATTTAAACGCCACTTCTTAGGCGATTATGGCCAGGTTCTGTTTGGATTTAAAATCTTGTTTGAAATGGCGTGTTTTAATTCATAAATAGATTCTGTTGTAGTCCTTAGATTTGGTTTCAGAAAAGTTAGAAAAAATTCTTGAAAATGAAGAAAAGATTTTTGGAAATTTTTTATTTGACAGGTTCTTGTATTTGTATAGTCAAATGTACAATTTCTAGGCAATTAGGTTGTACTTTAATTTCAAGAGATCATTTTAAGAAAACCTTTGAACAAGTTTAATATCTGTACTTGAAGAGTTCGCGTGTTTGATTTAATGACTCATCATTCAACAGCCTTATATTAGTCCATGTACAATTTAACCAGCATTTTTTTTTCATTGTTCAAAGCCGAAAGATTTTAAAATTACATTACATCATTTTTCTGCAGCCTCATTTTCTGAATGAACTCTCGTCGTAGAAATAAGTGGAGTGAAAAATAAATTACACGATGTATGCATACTGTGTGTGTCATTTTTGTCTTCTATTTGACGGGTTGCCATTTTTATGATTTATAGGCATAAATGTAAATATTATTAGAAATAAAGTGACAATTCGGCGTCATTTTTTGCGGGTGGTACTGGTGCGATAATTGCTTTCATGCCTGCAGCAGATTGAGACATTTTTGTATCAATTATAGATAATGACAGGAACTAGAAAGATAATTATAGCCAAGAATTTTATATTAATATTTCTGCGGAGACCGGTTATCATTTCATTCAAGACCCATCCTACGTTGTCTTGCCAACATTTAGAGCAATATTTGTATCTTTGTGTGGAGAATACCTCAATTTACTGTTTTCAGACAGAAAACTACAGTGGCAAGAAATACAAACATGCCATTCTGTTGAGGTTTACATGGAGAAAGTATGCCTTTTGGCACGATATTAGTCACCTTAAATGTAAAAGTTCTCCTATTGGCTTGAAATGTCAGCATGGAATTTATTTCCATATACAATAGCTGTCTAGCAGAACATAATTGGTCATCAATGGAAGTGGTCAGTTTGCCAGTTAGGACCCAATAGCAGTGGTCAATTACTGCCATCGGTCACCCACTGTGATAAAACAGGTCCCAGATTAACTAGATCCCTGTTCTGTTTGACATTTTAAAGAGTGTTCGTTCCTGTTTACACAGAAAACATTCAGCTCACTGGGTTTTATTTGCTCAGTGGCCAAAGCTATCCAATGCCATCATCACTGTGTTAGACCAAGTATTAGCACATGTGTGGTAGACTCTCAAAAGGAGAAAAAAATCATTCCGGAAATTAAGTGTTAGGTAATGTTTGTCAACATAATTTCTCTGTCTTTTATCTGGCACGGTCAGTGCTTTTGAGCTCTTGTGTTTGTCCTGGACAGGGATGGTCGCCGAAGGCCTTCGGGGTAAAATACCTGAGGTTTTAAACGTTGTGACATCATTGGAATCTACATGAACACTCACCTGTTTCTATACACAATTAGCACTAAGCCAGGGAGAGCCAGTTTATCTACTGTTGTCTCCTCCAAAAAAACAAAAATGACAGAAACGTAAATTGGATTAGTTTTCCAAATGACTAATCTGAACACCTGTCTCCACACACTCGTTGTTCTGTACTTTGCACCAGGGACAATGGCAAGTCAAATAGCTCAAGGTGTTCTTGGTCTGTTTTTTGTCTTTATCGACTTCAGACAATTTTCACAGCATGATCACATGATTACACATGCTTCTTTACTCTCCAATAATCTTAGTTTCATAAATTTATTGACTTAACAAGAATGACTTGCATTTTACACGATTCAAAGCTAAAATCGAAGGCAACAATGCTGTGAATTTAGCTCTGTGAAAACTAATGTTCTGGGTCAAAAATATGAAAGAAATTTCAGGTTTTAAATGGTGGATAAGATTTCTTCAGAAAAATTTTTGAAATACAAAATTGAAAAGAAATTATTGATTTCAGTAATGTATTTGTTGTCAATTCCATTGTTAAGCAATTTGAAGAGCACTTGCTTTGAATAGTACGACTGCACCTTTTGTTATACGTATGCTTGAAAACTTGGTGAAGTTTTATAAGGAATATGTTTTGCGACCAGTCTCTATCTTACGGACCTGTATAATACATTTTATGCAGGTCCTCTTATGATGTTTGCCCATACAGAAATAAATCACAGGTAGAAATACAGGTTCGGCTGTGGTGTCAAGCCAACAAAACAGGGGAACCCACGACAGGTGTGAGCGTTAAAAGTCACATAAAATCTGACTGACCGCATCGCCTGAATGGTCGCAGAGTGTGTACGTCTTTACAAAAATATTCCACACATGCTGCTTTTCTCACTCCACTGAGTCCCTCACATCATAACCGAAGTCAAGCAAGACGTCAAACGGGTGATTTTATGATAATTATCGGTTGTTTAACTCCTGAAGGCCTAACTCTGAGGTCTGAATATGTAACCTTTGGGGTGACAGAGTAAGCCTTCAAGGTATTACATTGTTGTAGCATATTTATTGTACTTCATGTTCACCTCAAAAATATTTGCTATCAATTAAAAAAAATTAGTTTTATTTTTTTTTCAATAATGACGGCATTGTTGACAGAATTTTTTAAAAACTCAAGTTATAAATAGAACATATCACGGTGTGTGTTTTGCGATAGCAAGTGTATGCAAATGTTACGTATTTTTACGTGTTTTCATTAAATTGATGGAGCCAGGTGGTAACATGTACCAATTATTTCGGGGTCACTTTCAAGTAGAGGTAGATGTCACAGGATTTAACGGGCGATGAATGAAAATTAGAATTCAAGAAAAATAGGATACTTTTATTGAAATCCTTTTTTCAATGCCGTGAAAGCTCAAGGATCTGTTTTAATGATAGAAATATTTTAGATATCAATTTAAGGTTTGAAATTACAAACATGACTTTGATATTGAAAGCTCTTTTATTTGGAGTAATTGAAAAACTTGTATTATCAGATGTTTGATTATGTTATTGGAAATTTAAGATAGTCTGCAAACGAAATGAAAGTTACAAAATACTGAAGGGAAAATTATATATCCAAATTATCTGCACGAATGAAAGATTTTGATTGAAATATGTATCAGAATTTTTGTTCAATTTTTAATGAGTTATATATATATTGGAGAATAATTTTTAGAGTGAAAAGAAGATTATATGATAATCGTTTGTTACTTTAAGATTTTGTATATCTAGGAGACCCAGCTGGCCTCGGTCAGGAATGTGTATAAAAATGATTTTCTTTAAACTTTTGCACTTTATTGATAAACCGCATGTGATATAAACTAGAAAATACATTTAAGTCAGCCACTAAAATCTCAAGTTTGTGGGTTTTATCTCACAAAAATCATATACCCTCCAACAAACCCTATTCTTTAGCTCAGAATTTATTTCCCTTTACGAAAGTTTGCGAAATTAAATCTATGATTGTTATTGACATAGGCAGAACTAAATTGAGTCGTGAATTTCATGTGTTGAAATGTAACTGACTTGTAACTCGCATTGAAGATATGAAAATGGCTTCATGCTGAGTAACTGGAATTTATTGAGCTATGAACTTGTGTAGAATTACTTATCGTCTTTGTGGCCAAGACTTTAAAATATACAGATAAATGTTGAGTACAATTCGGGTCCTGAGCATCAGGATATTGCCTTTTATAGAAATGTATACAATTTTCACTGCGGGGTAGTCATCTGTTTTGTGGGACGGGACGGAATTACATGCTTGACTGACGAAAAGCTCTCATTTTGAAAACGGAGTTAAAAGCGCGAAGAATGCCACATAAAGCATTAGGTAATATGTTTGCTTTTGAGTAGATGAATTTAAAGCGTGCACAGTAAACCATTACGTTTTCATCGTCAGTGAAAATTAATAGCGCATGGGTGGTAGCTAGTTTTATAGAAAGGGTTTGAAATACAGTATTGATTTGTATTGTATTTCGACACATTCTCATATGGCTACTCGGCTAAATGTTTCCCAAAAACTAATCAAAACGTGTCGTCTACTGTAGAAAGGAGACAGGAAAAGGGGCTGTTCACCTTTCAAATAAGTCAACAATGTGAAACAACTTTTAAATGTATCTCTGGTGTATACAATTCAAATTAAATGTTTCTGCTCTTGGGCTCAAGCGTTAATATTGTACTGTCGATACCATAAGCTTGTGAAAAATAAGTTTTGTTGAATTGTTCGGTCTGGGTTTTTTGTTGGTTTTTTAAAGTGATCAGATTTTCGTAACAGTAGTCATTTTTCATCTTTGTCAGGCTTTGTGCCCTTATATTGTAGTGTTTTCTAAGGATTTATATTTGTTCTTTTGTAAAATGGAAATACTGAAAATTAGGAAGATTGTGACTTTCTTCTTTTGAAAATGAGAGAAATATCTTTGTACGAAGGACATACATTTCATGTATTTAAATTTTGACAAATTCTAGCAAATCAATGAATATTTTCCTATTATAGTGTTAAGAATATTTTCACTGATTTCATTGAAACTCTTCTGACAATTTTCTTGCAATTTATGTCAACGTTATACATATATACTGGATTAGCCTAGATGTTCTCTATCTAACAATTAGCGGGCTTTCCCCAGAATTACGACAGATCCGCCCTGTAATGTCTCAGTAAGACACTGGGATCCCTTGTACATGAATATGGCTCTGTCTGTGCATTAAAACAGAAGCCTGGGGCATTTGCTTATCAATTAGGGAGAGATGATTTATGATCCGTATCTAATATTATCAGACACTGGACATGAACTTGTCATATATATATACCTAGACTGGCGGACTGTACTAATTAACACAGCAAATATATCACGATTTGTTAGCTTGATCATTCTGCATGTAACCTCGACAGACATTAATGCATATTTATAATGTTATATTGCAATGCATAAGTAAATAGGAATGATTCTCCTTTAATGAGTGTTTACTTATTTTTCAAGCCGACAAATTTATAAATATTAGGATGTGATATTCTGTGTGAAAGCAGCTTAATTAACTTATTAAAATAATGTGTAGATGCAGAAATTGTTTTTCTTAACAATGGAACAATAGTGTGTAAGTTTCTACTATGGATTACATGTGGTAAAATGGTGTAGTGATCCTTCAGAGAGAAAATAAAAAAAAGTGTTCGAAATAGCTAGAAAAGCTTGTGATATATTCTGAATTACACATTTTAAGCTTACCATACCTGACTGAGTGTGGGTTGTCAGTTGCACCTTCCTGACTGATGGACTGACACCAGGAGATGCACAGGACCCTAACAAGACTGTCTAACCATGTCAAACCAGTGATCCATATTGATCTTTGATTTCCTCAATTGATTTCAGATTGAATTAAAGTGTTTCTATACATATTCATCAATCAATGTGGTCATCATTCTTAGTGTACTGTACACTTCATTTTAACTTCCTATAAATGGCTAAATACATGCTCAATGTAGTCTCCTGCTACCACACTGAAAAAATTGTAGATTTGGCTAAGTACTACTCATATTTCATTTATTTGCATCATCAATTTATCAAAATAATTGCATATCATTCAAAAACCAGTCACTGTTTGTGGTTACAACTTATCATTAACTATACTCTAACTAGCATATGGCAGAAGTTTATGTTGGTAGTAATCACCCTTTGTTAGAAACTCTTCAGTAAAGAGGAATGATCAAAGTAATAGTCTGAGGGTCATTAAGACCGAGGAAAAAGAAAAATAAACTCTGAGGAATTTTTGTAGAGGATGTGTATGGCTGGCCAGACATTTACACCATGCTGAACACCTACTGGTGATAGATGCCTTCAGATCAGCGCCTGTACTGTTTGTCTGTTATATACAACAGGTCAGAGTTGGAAACAGATGGATCCTACAGTTTATTGTAGTAAATTTACCAAGGTTTTGACATGAAAAATTGTATATAGGTTCCACAGAATGTCCTGATTAACCGATTTAAAGTATGAAAAGTCAGGAACGTCCCATTATTAATTTCAAAGGAGAATTTCAAAGATAAATTTTTGGGAATCATCCCAGATGAGTAACCATCTTTCCCCCACCCAAATGAAACATCTGGCGGTAATTTAACAAAGTTGCTTATTAAGTGGTACAAATATTAGGAATATTTACCGTAAATCAGAAGAGTACATTAAAACATTAGGCAGGCCAAGTTTATCTTACAGACATCATTATAGCCTATAGAAGAATTAGGAGTGAACTGCCTGGGCTCCTTTAGAAAATAAACATAATTTTACAGCTGATGGGGCTATAGTTCTGTGTGAGTATTTAGCTTTCACTATTCACTTAGCTAGACCCCTGATAGCAGAATCAGCAGGCTTCAATTCCAAGGTTTCCATCTCAGATAAACTCCAGCCCAGCAGGGTTTAGAATAATCCAAACATATGTTTTACACACAACTCTTATATTTGTTTATATTGACGCCAATTGAAGCCGTTAAAATAGTTTTAATGCCAGGCCATATAATTAGTAGCATATGATTTTCTCATCATTCGGTGAAATGAATACCTCCGGTATCGGTCATATTTTTATTTTTGAGCGGAAGTTCAGAGTTTTCTTTTGAAAATGATACTGTATGTACTACATTTAACAGATTGCAGGAGTAAATAAAAGTCACAAACATGACAAATTAAAGGTGGCAGTTTATCTGTAAGTTACAGAACCAAATTAAAACAACCATAAGATTTTCAGTGCATTTTATAATTCTGTCGAATGAAGCGTAAGAAAAACTTATGATGTTATCCATATTGCATTTTGAATAAACATTTACTGCAATTTGGTTAAACTCTCCCTGCAATAATAATTTTAAGACAAAAAATGACACTCATAAAAATTTTATGCTAGATTTAAGAATCAACCTAGAAATAAATATAGGTCATGATCAAGACTCACGATTAAGAGGAGAAAATGCTGTTTTCACTGACATCCATTTCACCGAATGATGATAGACTAAGGGGTATTTGAAGGTCAAAGTCGGGGCAGCAAAAACAATGAGAAAACGTGTCTAGCACCAAATTTTTGTTCTAGCCAAACAGGTGCAATCACTTCACCATGGCAACCAGGCATATCTAAGGGAGATAATGCTGGTCCCTGACTGTTGTTTTGTTGATGGACTGGTTGATAAATAGGCTAATGGTGTTGACAAGAATGTTTTGGGGGATAAGGAATGACACACAGGGAT
The DNA here is from genome assembly GCF_041381155.1 of Argopecten irradians. Classification (NCBI taxonomy): domain Eukaryota; kingdom Metazoa; phylum Mollusca; class Bivalvia; order Pectinida; family Pectinidae; genus Argopecten; species Argopecten irradians. The sequence goes on along the minus strand of NC_091140.1, from coordinate 41,783,356 downwards.
GTAGAGATAGGACTTCTCTTTCTCACAGCTGACAAGGTTAGGGGGGGAGCCGTTCTCTTGGGAACAAATCTAGAGAAGTGGTCAACTTCAGATCTGAACCCTGTGACCCTAAAGTGCATTTGCCTTTTTCTTGACTCATTGTTTTTAGAAAGAATAATCTTAATGAGTTTGTCCGAGATGAGATGGTATTTAGACAATGCATTTCAGATAGAATTGCTCGTGTTTGTTTTTGTCTTTCTCTTGGGTCTTTAAATGTCTACTTTAGCAGTCAGACTTTTACTGGCATGAAGTAATTAATTGTTTTTTTCTCAATTTTGCTTTAAGGCTATACTGTGTAAAAGTACATCTAACTTGAAATTGACATTTCTTTAAGATAACCATGCTATCAGGTCATATTCTGACTAAAAAGACTTGCACGTGAGACGTGACATTAAGTTTACCAATTTTTACAAAAACTATATGGTGTGTTAAGAAGTAAACTCACACATGCTATCTTGAAAAAAAATTGTTGGAATTCCATCTAGTGCTTATACTTGAAAAAATTTATCATTTAAAAACATTAAGTGCAAAGCTAGGTGCATTTTGATATTGGTATTAACAGTCCATATTAAAAGTGAATGTGCTTATTGTACATTAGGAATTTGTAAATAAAAATTAAATGGTTTATGGTTGAAATACATCTGAAAAAGAATCCAAAGAGCTTCATCCACTAGATTGAGGCATACAATTTTAAACTGACTAATCAAAAACAGGAGTAGATAGATTTTTTTGGTTTGATTAGTTTAACATCCTATTAACAGCCAGGGTCATTTAAGGACGTGCCAGGTTTGTTGATGGAGGAAAGCCGGAGTACCCGGAGAAAACCACCGACCAGCGGTCAGTACCTGGCAACTGCCCCACATAGGATTCGAACTCGTGACCCAGAGGTGGAGGGCATGTGGTAATATGTCGGTACATTTTAACCACTCGGCCACTGCAGCCCCTGAGTAGATAGAAGCTCTGTGGCATTAATATAGATACATTATATAACTGGGTGTGATTTGTCAGTTATCTAGAAGCAAGGTAAATACCTGAATAATTACTTCATTGACGCGGCGTCGCTGTGTTCGTTGGGTACCTATCCGGATTCCCACTGTGTCTAAAGGGAACAACTTCATCATTATATTTTATCCTGCACATTATCTATAAAAACGACAGACATATTTTAAATGAATTCACAGCTAATATCTCTTGTATATAAGGCATTATATACAAGGCCAATTTATGGGGACAGGTGTTGGTACATATTACCACCATTTTGGGTGATTTATCGGAGTCGGTACAGAAGGAACCTGTAGGAGTCCGGAATCGTTATAACCGTGGAATATTTAGGTTTATTGTCATAGGTGAAATGAAGTGTAAGTCGCACTGCTGATTCTGATAAGAGATAATGATGAAATTGTCAAGCTCGGCGCACTTGTATAAAAGTCAGGTTAAACTGAACTTAATAACGCCTATACTTGGACCTTGAGAAAATAAAATTGCTACATGATAAATTTCAGTAATGTTATACCCAACCTATAAATTATCTCAAGTTAATTTAAAGTTTAGAAAGATTAGTGATATAGAAGTAGAATTGGGAATGTTATTTCTATTTTTTAAATACTAAATCAGAAATGGGATAAAAAGTCAAAAAGAAATACAGACCTATCTTTGTAAATTAATTACATAAGACCGTATTTTATTGGGGGTGCAATTCATACGATACTTTTTCAAGATCTTCCATTTCAATTAAATTGATATATATGTAAGTGTGAAATTATACATTGTTTTTTTCATCAGGAAATTCAATTACAAAGACATGAAGAATTAGATATTTTTTGCGGCTTTAAAACCAAAAATGGCTTGTAATTGAAACTCATTTGATTTCTCTGGGTGGCTTGGAATATCCATTAGATTAAGATATTAATTCGGCCGCTGTGACTGGGTGATATATCACGGAGGATGAGCTCGGAGACAGAAAGGGGATTAAATGGGACGGGGTGGATAGGAACACTAAATGGAATCGCTTTAATTCAATTGTTACAGGTGTGGAAAAGCTTTAGAGAACAAAAAAACAAACGTACAACAAAAAACAGATTATCTGTGAAAAATGGCTTTTGGAAGTCTGAAACCAAGCGATAATGGGCATTAGGGAATCCAAATGTCCAGTCAGAGAAAGGACAAGTATTGTCCAGTTCAACCAGACCGATGACCAGTGTCTGAATCAGCTGGACATGACCTGAATGGTCAGGACTGGACATCCATTTGTCAAATGTCAGTCCTTCTGTAGTCAAATCACTTGGCCTCTTGATCTCTTGATTAAGGATCTGGCATGAAAAATACAGGTAGAGGGATGGAGGGCCACCATCTTGATCTTGTAGTTGTTGGACGTTGGTTATTAAAACCCTCAATCAAAACTTTGTCGCCTATAGTTGTAATAATTCTACAACGTATTATAGAATTTGTAAATACTGGTTGTAATAATTCTATAATATATTATAGAATTTGTAAATACCAGTTGTGAATTAATATTTCATTGTTTAAGGTACAAAACAAATGATGTCAATTTCTGATGATGTTGAACATATTTTGGATATTCCAACATCAAATTGCATATGCCGAAATTATCAAATCTGGTAATATTGTACCAGGTGTTGTTTTTTAAAATTGGTGTTAATATTTTGAGATATGCAATAACCCTTTAGTTTTGACATCTTTGATATAAGGTTTGTGAAGTCTGCTTTTTCTTTATTTGGATTGGAATTTTTCGAGTTGTCCTTTTCTATTGATGCCTTGTGCAGACAGGCTGAAACTAATCTGTAATAGGTTTGTAAGGGGCAGTGTTATTGGTCAATAGAGGTCATCCAGGTAGGTCAAGCGAGGGAGCGAGTCAGTGTCGCCGTGACGACACGGTAACGGCTGGGGTCAAATACTTACATTGTTCTGGCGATATTGTAGCTTCGACACAGTGACTCTTTCATGGTCACGAGTATCAAGTTTGACAGATGTGTCTCTTAAAAAATTTACAAGTCCTTTCTTAGCCACGAGTGTAATGTTTCCTACAGTCAAAACTGTTGATTGACCTAAAATATAAGATGGCTCCGTTAAGGTATTAAATTTCTTGGATTCATACAAAAGCAGGCAAAATACAGTTATTATATTGCTTTCATTTATATCTTTTTATCCATGACCTAGATTTTCTGTTTGCTAATTCAAAACTTTATTTATGAAAATCTGCCAATGTCTGGATGAAATATAGAGAAAATGAAAATCTGAAGTTTGATTTCAGGGTTTGAATTTGAGTTTTTATCGTATTTCAATATTTTAAATACAGAATAATGATGGAAGAATTAAGGTTATATTCCTTAACTTAGTGACGGTGTCAGAATATTAATTACTTTGATTTCTTTACTAATCGTAATGTCACTTACTATTATGAATGTACTTTTGAATAATGCATTCCATCTATATGTGATGCCTGCAATTGTACGGTTGTAAAATGATACACAAACTTGTGCAGATTTCAGACGGAAAAGAATTAATTTCACAAATTTGATGTGCTGGAGTTGATAGGTCTTCTTGATATTGAGCTACAATTACACGCCTTTATGGATTTTAGTACTCATCAAGGAATGACCGAGCAATGCTCATGACTGCAGAAATTAATTAGTATGCATGCTGAGTTATTTGGGCAATCAATTTGATTTCTCGTCACTGCAAATTCATTAACTGTTGTATTGTAAGGGGAGCAAGTTGATTTATGTTTTAAAAAATATTCAGTCTTTTCTGTCAAATATTTTGTCTGTCTTTCTTGGCGTCCGTCTGTAGACAATATGCTGGAAATTCACTGGAATTGACCTTTGAAAGTATTCCGCATGATGCATAATGACTCAAAGTATAATTGTGATTTTTACAGCGCTGTCTTTTTCTTGTGATTAAGTCTACACATCTATTTAACACTGGCATGATTGGAACCCCCTGAAGAACACCTCCGTTTTATTCTTGAGTCAACTTGATGTGTTTTTAAAACCCAGATCATGTTGACATAGAAGAAACTTCGGCGAGACAAAGTGACAAAATCATTGTGGAGGATAACTGCCAATCTGAATTTAAAAAAAAATATAGGTGTGTATTTTATGCTATCCGGACATTTTTATGTGAATATCTCGAGACGAAATAGCAGGATTAGGTTTCTGCCATCATGGGTGATGTAACAACGTGCACATACGCGGGTAGCGAATAATGAGGGGTGTACAAATAACGATATTTGTTAAAGGAACAAGGTATCTAGTTACAAACATAGTTCCTGAATCACGGGCTACAAAAAAAGAAAGTTAATTCTTAGTTTACTGGGCTGCTACCAAGTCTCTTGCGTTAAGTGTTCGGTAATGTGTGTAATTTAACATCGGGATGAACAGAATACAAAGGTAGCGGTTGTGACACGGTGATATTTCTGTCTGTCGAGGAAAAGTGGGAGACTGATGCCTGTACAATCTCCTCTATACCTGTCTGCTCGTGACCGTCTGCCTGTCTTCTCTCATAAGCACAGTACACGTTCATGTCTTCACAGATTCTGGAATATGTCCAGAAGCACAGAGATAATTTTTAAGCTTATCTACTCTGTAATTCTTGCTGTTTATCAAATAAGTCTCGTGTCTATCAAAATCTGTTTAGCATTATTGAAAAGCGGTTTGGGAGTCATGATAAAAATGTTGAATAATATTTCACATCAAATTAGGTTGATATGCTGACAGTTATGTTGTGGTTTCGGCTGAACTGTAGTTAATTTATGTAAATGTCCTATACATGAATATGCATAAAAAGAGATATTCAAATTAATCTATAAATGGTTTATTCTTGGGCTTATTATCTTTCCTTATAGAGTTGTCTCCCCTTACTTTTAATTGATAATTAAAGTTTCAATATATATACATCTAATTAGAATTTTACCGCTTCTGATGACATGGTCATGGATGAAAGGAGTAACTATTGAAGAAGTGAAGGATGACAGAATTCTTGTCAATAGAGAATAAGATAACTGTTCATTTTAGGAAAAGACTAAACGATTTAAAGACCAAGATAATTGTGACAGAGCATCAAAAATAGATGAGTCAGTTGATGAGAATGTTGATAAGAAACATTAGATGTGCTACAGTATAAATGATTTAGAACTGTATTACGGTTACGCAATGTTGCGTACAGGGAAACAGTTGAAGGGTATAGCTTATACATCCGTCATATAGGCCTGTATCAAACGGCATAGGGTGCGAACACTTTCACTTTGATCAGGGCCGCGTTCTCACAACTAGATACATGTTATGAACATGGGGTCATGAAATAATAATGAGGAATGGCTGTATCTCTGGATATTGATCAGGCTCGGTTGGTTTTATGAGAAATTCTGCAGTAAACCTTCAGGCCCTGTGTTTAGTTAATAGACAGTTATTTTGTCTGGTTTTATTGGCAGTTGTGTGGATATATTAGGAACATCTACATTGTATTTAATGCACAGCAGGTGTAGCATAAGCATCTTTACCAGCTTCATCATCATCATGTATAAACGGCTTATAACACAGAATATATGTACTTCATACACATGGTACACATCTAAAATGAGAACAAGGGAAGGTAATTATGTACAGTATAAAGATGTGAAAATCAAGGGTAAATTTGATCCCTGAAGCAGGCCCCGTCCATGTCTCTTATGTTCAGTGCAAGAAAAGGAGATAATTATATACAATATAGAAAGAAAGGGGGAGATAATCTGAAATTCAAATGATACATTTTTAGACTTGTGTGATAATTAAAGGGCCTGTTTATTAATGGATATAAATTCCTTTATAGAATTTTTTCGTTGGCCAGAAGTGTATATTCTGGATGCTAGTTAAACATTCAGGTTCTTAAATGATAGCTAAAATCCCTTTTGAATATCCTGTCTCTTTATTCAATTAAAAATAGTTTTTAAATAATTTTAGCTTTGATGACAAAATTATGTGACAAATTACGTGAATAGTTCTGATTGTACCTGATAGGGATACATGGCTGTGGTTTATGAGGTGATTTGGAACTCGGCTTTGGCTGATACGTCTGTCGTGATAGACAGATATGTACATATCCTTGTATGCATCTACAGATAAAAAGTCATGTGCAAATTAAATTTCTACAAATAACGTGTCTGATGTGTTGATAAGGCGATACATGAATATGTAAGCTTAAATACCAATGTGATATATATGGTAAATAAATATTCAGGGGGATCTGAATTAATAAGGGTTAACCTGAAACAGTCCGAGAAGATCGTAGACTTTGATAAGCTGTAATGACGTTTCCCCCTCGAAATTAAAAAGAAAATTATGCAAATTTTGCTTGTAGATTGATAAGAAAAATTGCGGATAAAGTTGGTACTTAGTAATGAGAGCAGTGTTGTGCAGTAGTTTGATATGCGGACTTGTGACAGTTGAGGCCCTACAAGAGAAATTGCAGGTGTGAAGCTAATTGCCTGGCCAGGAATACTGTTGACGTGATGTTGCACACTTCACAAAGAATAGTTTACATGCTGCTAACAAGGGTTTTTGATCTTCTCCCAAATCTGTCAGGTGTCATATTAAAAGATGCTGCACAAATTTACATTTCTACCTGAACATTGCATATGATCCATGTATTCTGTGACAATCTCTAAAACCCCTATCGTGTGCATGGGCAGGCTTCATGAACAATTTTGTATGCACAACAGAAAGTATACCAGACCCAATCTCCAAAAAGATTTTTGGCTATCTCTATGATAGCAAATTGTGCATGTATGTGCGCTCTTATCTCGAAGAATCATTTGCACACTCTTGTGATCTAAGAGCTGTCCCCTGTTAAGCAGACGTCAAACAGCATAAGTGTTCAAGAGTACCCTTAAAAAGTCAGAATATAAAGACCAACATCATTTTGCTCGTCGTACTTTAAGTAGGACAGTTTTATAGGCTATATTTTTACCTGTCAGGGCCCTGATTATACAGCTGAGTATAGGTAAATTCCCAGGTGTAAATATCACAGGTATAATATTTCTCAGTGGTAAAAACCTTGTTACCGGGGAAAACTGGAGAGCCGAAGGTTTCTCACAATTAACATGAAAATCGAACTACTATTTGAGGTTACAGGACAGTAAAACAAGATTTTATAAATACTCTTGAAGACTTTTTGATGTCATTTTTATGTAGATTTAAAAGCTTTTTTGATTGATATCAAATCCTTTTTTTCACTTTCGGGTGTTGTCAAGAGGATTGAGAACTGACTCGACAGGAAACACATCATGTCAGCTAAGAGAACCTGTCATTAAGAGAAATCATAACAAATTAGAGAATAACGTTTAGGTATAATTCAAGCCCATATTATCACCATAGGTAAGACTTAACCCATCAATGGCAAGTTTACCTCGTCAGTTTAACAAGTATAAGCAGGGCTGGGCTCCAAATTGTTCCTTTGAAGGTATATAATTTGACTTCAGAGTGTCGAAGGAAAAGGTTTTTGGGTAAAAGACACTAAATTAACAAAGTGCTGAAACCAAATCTGTTTAAAAAATCAACATTTGTATATATTTATATATATCAGGAGTGTAAATGGTAAAGTCGGCATGCATAATTATAAGAAACACAAGCAGTGGGCAATTGTTTTGTTTCGATTGTCAAACAATCCACTTCAGCAAAGGAAAGATCAAATGTACATGCATATGAATTACGCATCTGCATTTGAACTTGCAAACATATGATTATCACAAAAGATGATACGAAAATGAGGTAATTTATAGACAGGGACTTTAGAGCGATGGATATCACAAACCCCGTTATAGAATGGGATCTGGTATTGTTCCGCGGGGTGTTTCTCTCCTCTTCAAATTTAGTGTCACCTTTTGTGACCGGGGGTGTTCAGAAATACCTGGCAGACATTACATATCCTTAGGTTAGGACTGATTACAAATACATCAGGTCTCGTTCTTGAAGAAAAATTCATTTTCTCAGGTAAGGTAAACATAGGGAAGCTATTTGAATCGGTACAGGTGTGTTTGAACGTCGCTCTTCAGCACGGCCGGAAAATCTCATTTCAAATTCAGGATCTACGTAAGTCATGTCTGAAATGAAAATTACACGAATACGTTTCTCAACTACCCTCCTTTAGGTGGGTAATAAATTCAATTTATTGGCTTACAATGTGTGTTTAAGCATACTCCATTTAAATACACCTAGAATGACATTGTTTCAGGCAATTTAAAACATTCTGGTACAAAAGATACAGTGTGCAAAATAAAGCATTGTTAAGGCCATTGGGTTTAAAGAGACAAATTCATGGTCGAGGTTTTACAGCCAAGTAGGGGAGTTTGATAGCAGCTATGAAATTGGGTCCTCCTATTAAAAACATTCCCTATTAAGATATGCAATTAGATATAAATTTGTTTGTTTTCACGACATAAGTCGCCACATGGTTTAACTTAAGCATGTTAGGTCAGCTCTTAGACTTACAATCACATCAAATATTTTCTTTATAGTCTAAAAAAGTGAAATAAAATTTTCATTGCATTATAATTAGAATTTAACATAAGTGATATTTTCATATGTGGAAGTCTTTAGTGTTTATTATAGTTTTACCAAGTCCTTAAGTTGAATAGGTATGCATTGCAACTGAATTGAAAGTAGCTATATATATTCTAAATATGGGTGTCTGGCTCGAATACTAAATGTCACAACCAGCCATCACTTCACAATGCGAGGGAAAGCAACACTAAGGTGCAAGATTCTTTTTAGCATCAGTCTATTCATGGTAGCTGTAACCAAATCCATTTTACAAGAAACAAGACAATGTCGGTAAAACCAACGTTCGTTGTGTCACTTATAATGTAACATGAACTGCAGAACATTCGTTCCAGAAATATTACTTTTCAACCAATCGGAAGCCTCATCCGTCTTTATGTGCTGAATTATAATTATAACGTCGGCAGTGATAGAAAGTGGGTTTCTTAATGATATCCTTCATGTGTAATTTTCTTTTCAAATCCGTCGAAAATGGAGTTAGAAATTGTGATTGATCAGGCCATGAGACTTGCTCTTACATCATACTATCGTGACACCATTCAACATCTCCATAGGATGCAAACCTCTCAAAGACAATGATTGCTTCGCTTAAACGTTTTCATTTTCCTGAGTGTTACATTAGGAAGCCATCCAATGTTAAATCCACTTGATAATAAAATTCAATGTTGAAATTTCTTTTGAAAAAGTAATTCAATTTGCTGTCAGAAATGCTGTCTTTGATAAGACCTTTTGAGTGAGTTGTCCTCAGTTTGTCTGGAAAACAAATTTCAAATTTTACAAACAAGGTCTAGTTACATTCAAATTTGAATGTTCTATCAAAGAAAACTGCAGAAAAAATGTTAAATTATTCATGATATTTTTTTCAGATTTTGGTGATAACTTCATGAATATTCAGATTTGAATATTTCTCGAATATCTATGCATTATAATTATGTGGTTCAGAGATGTATATTCATTGTATAGATTTGGGAAGAGAAATTTAATTATGAAAAAAGAAGTTTGTGTGTGGGAACAAATGTAGTCGGTCCGGAATTTGGACAGTCTTGAGTTGATGTATGTTTATATATGTAATGTGGTAGGTATTTAGGAGTTCATGAGTGTATGAACTGAAATTGTGATGACACTTTATATGCCACAGGTTGATATATTGACTAAGATTTTCTGGTCGAGATGGAATTTGAATTTAACCTTTTTCTGCTCAAAATAATAGCTTCCAGATATTGCTGACAATCAGCAATGAATCCAAATTATATATTTTACACGATTTAACAGCCGATATTATCTCTGAAAGGTTGAGGTAGACTTGATAAGGTTCAACGAAATTGTGTGGCAGAGCGTGAATATCATACATTATTACTCGAGTTTGTAAAGGAGATTTATATTCTGACAGCTTGAGTCAATAATTATGATATGTGCACATAAAATGATAATGCTTCTCCTGTTTCGTTGTACAGATGCAATGCTCCGACACAAGTTTCATATTGTGTTGTGTAGAATTATGTACATCGGTCGTAAAAGTTTAATTTTTATCACTGGTATATACATACGAAAACCATTTAAAAGCTAGATTGAGTTCTCACAGAGAGAGCTTCAGAGAAAAGAAAAACATATTTGATGTTTATATTATCATAAGTTCTCTTTGATTTCGGAACTTTTTTCTATGGTATTGTCACAAATGTCCTAATCATATAAATGTTTGTAGTTGGTAATGTACACCTGGGCTATATTACTAATATTCCATAGGCAATTTCCTGTAGGACATGATTTCTAAAGTGCCTTTTACGCATAATTCTATTTTTTCCATGTTTATCTCCAAAAAATGAAATCTTGCTCATAGTATCTTTCTAAAAGTCACACTTTGACTTTTTCTCAGAGTTGTTAATCATTTCATAGAATTTTTCAAGAATAATTGACACATATGTTTTGATATTACATGCGAGTTTTTGGAAAAAAATTAGAAAATAGCATTCAAAAGCTACCAATAAAGCTTAAGCATGTCTAATAGATTGTTTTCTTAGATAAATTTTTCAATCATCATTAAGTGTTTTGGTTCATACAATGTCTGTACTTAAACATTCCGACATGTTCTTTCAACTTTTCCTGTTTACATGGAGATAATGCTTATCCTCACCTAATCTGTCATTAAACTTAATTATCTTTGAAGGAAGGTTTCAGATTTCAGCAGACAAAAAAGCATGACTTTCCAAAATTTCTCCTAATGACTTTTAGATACACTTTGCAATGGGTGGCCTGTCTGCTCTTGTTGTAGATATGCAGGTCTGAGAATGTCTAAATCATCAGTGTCTCTCTCAGTGCTGTGGATTATCTGATTATCAGCGTTGTGGGGTATTACATTGAAATATTTATATTCTGTGGTAGGTAATGTAGAAGTCTTCTATCACAAGGAGATACAATAAAAACCAAACAAATCATAAAATCTAATATATTACATAGTGGAGTTGATTGAACATTGTGTTGACTTTTGTAAAGTTAAAAAAGTAAGCAAAAAAATCAATCTAATACATGAAAAATTTAATTGAAAAACAAAGAAGAAAATAAGTGTTTTTAGAGAATACTCGCACAGCTTTTTAACTAAGTTGAGAAATAAAAAAACCCCATTTTATATCTGAATACAATAAAATACTACAATGACTAACACATGACTAATTATAACCAATGTTCTGTCAGACGTGACTATACTACACATGAGTTATGTCCCCTTAGAGTGGCCTGTGGTCCTATAGGTGGTGTCTCTGATGATGGATGAGAACCTGTAGAAATGCCTGATGAATTAGCCCTATATATTAATATTGTGTGTGCGTGCAGACAGAAGATTGAAGGTAGAGATCACAAATACAGACATGATGAAATCCTCATCGGTACTGATGACCTTAATGCTATAACTTTTGGTGCTAAATACAGTTATGAGCTAAAATGCAGCAAACTACAAAACTAATTTCAAAATAAGTTTCATTTTAAAGGACATGCCAGTTTTTTGGTGATGAGAGGAAAGTGAGTTTCAAGAGAAAAAACACTAATTTTATGTAGTACCAGTTGACATGTGTCCCACTTTGGATAAAAATCAGTGAAGTTGGGAGAGGAGGGGCAGGGCTGGGTGGGGAACTTGAGGGGTTGTGGGGTAGGGCAGGGCTGGATTTTGGAGCCTGCTGGGGGGAGTGGGGGGGGGAGGGGGGGGTTGCAACTAGGGAAGTGATAGTTTCATTCTTCTTGATTAATGATATCAAATTGTATTTTATTTGTCTTTGACTTCAAAATCAAAACAATTCATCAATATCATGTGGACTTTTAATTAATCAATTCATATTTGAATTAGAACGTGTGTGTACTCATAATAATTTCCTTAGAGTTCCAACTGCAAGTTTTAAATAAGTTAAAGTTAGATCAGCTATTTCATAGTAAAATTTCTTAATTCTTTAAGATATACATAACACTGTGTTAAGTTTGTGTATACGCACTGTATGGTATGTCATATGGATAGTTTCAATATATATCTCTCATCAAAAACGAATTCTGTAAGAAAAGAAAAAAAAAATTTCTCTGAGTTGTTCCTTCAGGCAGTGAAGAGATTGTATCTTGCACACAGTTACACACACACACACACTCGTATATGGCCGATTGTATCAAACCAAATTCGAGGATGTAAATGGGTTTTAAATTATGAACAAAGTTAGAGAGCTTTTTAATATATGAACTGTATATAGGTATATGTCAGGAAGCTTTAGAAAAACCAAACTCTGGCCAGTATCCAGCGTTAATGATCTGTGAACTATTTTGATAGACTCAATTTGGTGTAAATGGCTACATTTGACTTTTTAGGTTGTTACAGGTGTGTCATTCCTGCCCAGCCTTTCAACTTGTTCTTAAAGGTGAATTCTTATACATAGAGTAAATCAATTGAAGGCAAATATTTGGACTTGGAAATTGTATAGATTTAAAGATTTTACTATATTTTAAGGACAGTTCACCAAAAACATGTTTAAAACATGCAGTGTGTTAGGTTAAAATCAAAATACTGGAATGAAAAAACTTCAATTGATCAACAAGTATTTATAATACTTCCAGGTCAAATTTTATTTAAAGAATTTTATCATTCAAAATAATAGTTAAATATGCGTGTTTGATTATTTTAATAGTATGTAACGCTAACAAACAAATTGTTTGACTTTTGAGGGTTTTGGTATAATAATTTTATTAATTCATAAAAATACTTTGTCTGATTTTGAATATACCATGCATCCACGTTCCAAAATATAATGATATTAAATTGTATAAGGTCACTTTTCACTAATTAATCAAGTGGCCTGTTTACGAAGCCCTATATTGACATAAACGTCACTTGCCACGACTCAGTAAGGACAGAAATGGTTACGTTTTGACACTGATATGATCTATGTAAGGTTTCCGTATACAGTCCAAAGTGACACTCTCTTACTCCACTCAAAAGTACAACCACCTCTGTAGTAGCATTTTTTCATGTTCGGAAAACGTTGGTGGCTTAGTTTTGACTTTAAGGGGATGTTTCACACACCTGTATTCTGTTCAGCCGAGTGAGAAAGGTGGCTGACCCGTGTTAAATCCCCTCGAGGTTTTCCGAGTTATTTTCATTCAGGTGGCCGAAGCTTTGTCCTGTATATTGGTTGAAGACTTGTATATGTCAAATCGGTGTACGGATGGCTATCTATGTCTTAATTAAATTTCTCTGTCTTAATCATAGGCCTCTTATACATATAATTCATCATGTCTGAATTCTGTTGTATGACAGAGAGGTCTTCATGACACCTTGTAATTGGGGCCCATGTGGGGAACAAAATATAAAAAAACATAAAAAATATTTAGAGGTCAATTCTGTTTGAAATATGTACTCCTGAAAGGTCTTATTACTTTATAATGTAAAGAAAATAAGAGAATTAAAATTTGAAAAAAAATCTGAAATTTATTTGTTGCCCCTAAGGGTGCCTCTTTAACATGTGACTAATGAAGGGAGGTCACTCTTGAGGTGTTTCCACAATTCAACAGGTTATAAAACAAGACAAAACAGCCTTATATATGTTTTCTAATCAATCATCTTAGATATGATACAGTACATTCTCGAGTAATTCACACTAAACCCCACACTATTCAGAATATTCCTACCTGAGCATATACAACACAAAAACAGAATTGTGTGGTATCACGTTATCAACAAATAAACAGACTAATTATTGTGTTGAAAAATATTTCGGCTATTGTTATGAGCGTGACAATTTGATTGCAGAACTTTTTCTAGCCCAGGTTTAGAGAAAGCCAGCAGGAAGCTCTATTCATTTGACTGGGACTGTACTTTTACAAGGAGATATGTCATGCTTTGTAGCCGAGAAAAATATGACATTGTTGATTACGTTTTGTTCAGTAAATATTTGTTTTCAATACACAGGATGTGTGATATAAGGTTTTAAATTGATCTAAAATGGCTTTAAGCTGTCATAAATTTGTGGTTTCGCACTATAATGGTTTGTTTATTTCAATACCAATATCAAACATTCAGTATGAAGTCACTTCTGGAGATGTCAATTATGATATAATTAACAGATTTAAGTTTAACGTGTCATCAACTAAAAGTAATTTTATTACATTCCTTTGTGTCATTCTAAGAGCTTTAAACATGGAAGGGCTAGGTTGAAACATCCTGACATTCCTATATCCACTCATCCTCCATCTCTTAGACTTTGTCAATTCAAGCAATGTAAGAATGGTTTTTTTCCTCGTGGAACTGCAGTTTTTCCAGCAACTGGTGCATTCCTAAATCACCATAGTAATTGATAGATATAGAACACAAATGGGACAAACGAAGACTACACAACGGCTGAAGTGATTGACAGAATTTGAACATATTTAAAACTTACATCTAACGAGACACAGATAGGATGAACGGATAGGATGAACGTCGCGAGGGAGGAATGAGAACCATAAACACTAGATTAGGGCTCAATGAAAAATATAAACAGAAGGACTGGAGGGAGGGAATTCTACTGTAACTGTCTATGTATACAGGACAACGATACAGTAATGTTTTAAAATTCCACAAACAGGCAAAGTTTTATCTCGTGTTTAATTTGTAATGCCTTTATCCGTTGTGTCTGTGGTGACGGACCATTTGGGGCTGAATTTAAACGACCTGTCCCCTCCTGTTTGTACAGCGGATCAGTGAAAATCGTGATTGATACGCAAGATAAGCATTGAGAGTTGTGTTTGGACAGACAAAAGTGGCCCCGATTTGTATTTTCATTAAGTTTGTTAAAAATCCGAAAGTTATCAGAGCTTTATTTGAGACGCAGTTTGTCAGGTTTTTAGATAAACATGAATTGTCCATTAAATATTTGACCATATTTGTACATGTAAATTATAAAGTCTGCTGAAAGACGACGGCATGTAGCCGGCTGTGAACTTCTGTTGACATTCTTCTTGTTCACAGAATCAAGGATCGATACTGAACTCCACAAACTTATAGATCAGGCCTCTTCATGACTACATGTTAGCTTCAAAATTTACTGGGCCTGCCAATTATGCGATCACTATCATTTTGAATCTCGATTTAAGAGCCAATTATAATGTTATGAATGATTAGTTGACATGGAGCCATCATGAAAGGGTTTGTAATAGTCTGGTACAGATGGTCGTATATATAGCTCTCGGATATGCAGGCTTCATGGTAAACTGCCAGGGGGAACTCCTGTGAAGTGTATTTTTTTTTTTTTTCAAAAACAAGTGAATGAGAAGAATATCTTTGATATGAAGTCTACTAATACACTGGAGATATTGACTTGCTTCATCACAGGTTTTTGTCAAGTTTTCAGAGTCAATAGTGAAAATGATTTCTGTATAAGAGATAATACACTATAGGTTTGAGATAGTTTGGCTTTGTAGTGCATTCTCCGCGGCCCCCACACTCACTCACTTGAAATTTCCTCAACATGGATACCATAGAATTTTCTCTTTGAAGGTTAATTTAAGGTCAGTGTTATTGAATTCCAATATATAGGTGTATAGGACGGAGAACTTAAGCTTGAGACACTTACGCAGGTATCTATACTAAAGGTAAATAGATCCCGGCGGGGCCCAATCACGACCCTTAGGGAGCCATTATGGGCTGTATACATTCCTAATCAGGGCAAATTATGGAAAGGGACACCAGTACTTAGCAAGCAAATTAGCCTGACTCGAACACCAAATTAGAATAATTTAGGTAAGAAAGACTTGCTTAAAGATTCCATTGTGAGGAATAAAATCTCCTGAAATCATTTTACAAATTTGGTGAAATAGGTAAAACCTTTAAAAACTAATTTGTTTTATTTGACAATTATTTAAGAGGACAATTATTAAGATATCTTCCGTTTTCAGTCATAATTACATCGCTTTATGAACCTACTGAACTAGGTTATAGAAATTTGACACTGAAATATATTTACTGTTTAAAATAAAAACTTTTTCAACTCGAGTTAAGATGTATGGTCATTCCTTTAGAATGAGGATAATTAAGTTGCAAAAGGGGCAGCAATCAAGAATGATTATTACATCAAAACTTATAGCGATTAACATCTATAATGAAGAAAAAATCCCCCCTCTTGGGGCCCCTTAACTTAAAGTACATATTCATTAAAAATGTCGAGGCAAATTCATTGTTTGCTTAAAGGTGAAACAGATATTTTCATACAGACTTTGATGTGAGATAGCTGATTAATGTAAACTCACATTTACAACAAGAGTTGCGGAGACCCTGGTATACAAACAATGGCTTTAGCGCGGACCTGATTATATACATAGGTGGAAACAAAACCATCAAAATGGCTGATTTTAACGGTATTTGGTACGAAAATTTCTCATAAGATCCGAGGGCTAAAGCTATATACCATGTATACATATACAAAAATAGAATTTACAATCACCCTTTGTATATCAAACAGATGTGTTGGTTTACATATAAGGACCATCGAATATTCAAATAGATCACCGATGTTTAGTCAAAATTGTAAATCGGAGGAAGTTGTTTGCTCATTGATAATTCTGTATCTGCGAGACGTTTGGTTTGATCTTCAAGGTGCTTGAAAAGTCAGACACAAGGTGCACCCACATTTATTTGATTTTAATGCTGTTTTGCAAAATTTATGCAGGCATTTTCAATGTCTGGCATACAGCTTGTCTTAAATCCAGTACATGGTACTTGTTTTTGAATGACCACAGTTGAGAAAGGCTAATATCCAAGATTATACTTTCAAGTGGATTCAATGCAGGTGCTTCCAAAATCTGAATAAAAAATTCAAGATGCCAAAGAGAATTTCAAGTGATTAAATTTTAAGGATAATGGGTGTCTATCGGCGACTTTGTCCATGACTTGTGTAAAAATAATTTAAGCGATGGGAACAAATATTATCTATACTCGACGTGATAAAATCTCGTCACAATACCCGTGAAAGTTATCTCATTTTCAGATCTTCGTGTGCAAAAATTCCAGTCTTTTCTACAAAAGATCGTAAAGAACACTTTCAAGAAAATATAGTTCTACACTTTCACCTATGGTTCCCTTGAATTTATAAAAAAAAATTCCAGATATTGAAAGAATAAAAACAGGACTTGTGAATCATTCTCATATCAGAATTATTGATATCATTTTAATGTGGCGTACTATAGTGTAAAAAATGGCTTTATAATGCTTTTAAGCTCTTTATATGTGTGAAATGTGTGTCTTCTATATGGGATAATATCGATGATCTATGAAAAATGTAGAAAATTAGATGAATAT